>NW_026061707.1:13277500-13577500 GCF_023897955.1 Schistocerca gregaria | reverse complement strand
CAGGAAAGATACCTTGAAGTTTACCTTTGATAGGAACTTTTCGAAACCAAATTCGTTTGAAGTTGAAGCATGGTTAGAGGAAACAGCTAAGATTACTTTTGATGACATTGTAGGGATAAATTTCTCTATCGTGACTAGTGTTGTTTATGTGAAATTAACGTCCTCTGAACTGTGTGATAGAATTGTGGAGTCCAGTGGAGGTGTACTGAAGTTTAAACATAGCGATGGTACCGTCAGTGACGTCAGCATTACGCATGCTGGACTGGGCATCCGAACGGCACGTATTTTCGAACTCCCGTTTGAAATATCAGCCGCGCAAATAAATTCTGCATTAACACCTTACGGGAGGGTCATTAACAATTTTGCGGAACGTTGGTCCAAAGCCCACAAATTTCCGGTGCTTAACGGCGTCAGGCAGGTTAAGATCGATCTACAGAAGCACATACCTTCATATATTTACGTAGGTGGACATCGCGGAATTGTCATATATGATGGGCAGCCAAAAACGTGTGCCGGCTGTGGTGCGCCCGGCCACGTGCGCTCTGAATGTATACAAAGACGCGTGACGCAGATACCTGTCGGTGAAGCCGCTAGCCCCCCTGTGACGACGGCACTGCCACTGACATACGCTGTCGCGGCTTCTGGTCTTCCACCCGCGACCCCGCCTGTAGATGCCCCTCGTTTGAATGATGTTTTGGCCGATAACGTCAAAGAACCGAGTGCTGACGCGGCACCGCCGCTACCACACTCAGAGATGGAGGTAACGACGGATGACTCCCCAGTGGTTGATGCCACTGGTACTGAGGATGAAGCAGACGCTGTGTTCCTGGCGGATCAACCCCAGAGTCAACAGTCCACTTCGGATGTTGATGATACTGCGAACCCTAACAGGAAGCCTTCCAAAAAGAAGCGGAGACTTGCACATCAAGGAGCCAATCAGCTCGCCCCACAGCTCCGCGACAAAGCGAAACGAATAAGCAGCCAAATGAGTCAGAACACTTCTGAACCCTCTGAAGTTGGTCTCCCTGCGTCTGGTCGAATGGACATTGATCCTGTAGTGTCTCCCCCTGTGCATCTACGGCGGGTGGAAGATAGTGATACCTCGAGTAGAGTCGTTTTGCCGGATACCCACGCTCAAGGAAACGCAGGATCGCTATTGTCAGAGGCCACTCTCACTGGGAATTGGGCACAGGAAATGGAAGTATTGGATGCGAGCAATGATGCGGCTGTCATGCGGACCATTGAGACGGAATCTTCGGCACCCCCCACAGAGCAGCATACACCAACCGTACCGGGAACTACAGGAACTCCGACTGACGCGTTTGGCCTCAATTTCGTTAGCCATCCTTCTAAGACTGTTTAATTAATAGTATGTGCCTTCTCCCATGAACGAGCCCCAAGCCTATAAAATTGCCACGTTAAACATCAATAAGATACAGTCGTACTGGCGGCTCCGTAATTTACAAGATTTTGTATACGCAGCGGATATCGATATTCTGTTACTTCAAGAAGTCGCTGCGATTGAACTTGACCGAATAACTGGTTATACTACTCTCTCCAATTCCGGGAGCGGTGCGAATTTAGGGACAGCGATTCTGTTCAAAGAAGGGATTGTAGCGACCGACGCAGAAAAACTGCCTGATCATAGAGGGATCGCTGTCACTTTCCATCGGACACGCATAATCAATGTTTACGCCCCGTCCGGCAGTAGCAATAGGCGTGCTAGGGCTGAGTTCTTCACAAGCGCCATAGTCCCACTTTTTAGGGGAACCTACGATCGTATAATTTTTGCGGGTGACTTCAATTGTGTCTTAAGTCCAAAAGACCAGACGCCTAATTTTAACAAATCTGGAGAACTAGAACGTATCGTCCAAGAAATGAACCTCATTGACACATGGGAGCATACGCACGGAGCGGCACCTGGGTTCACTCATGTCACGAACCACTCTGCAAGCCGGCTAGACAGAATCTATGTATCGGCGTGTATGAAGACTCAAGTCCTCCACTCCGAAGTTTGGCCCACAATTTTTTCCGATCATGCCGCATATATTTGTACTCTTAACATGGTCAAGCAAGGCACATTTCGCGGCAGAGGTTTCTGGAAACTTAACAATGCTCTCCTTAACGATGTTGACTGTCACCGTGTCTTTAACGCAACATGGGAGGCATGTGAACGACGGGTTGCACAGTATGCCTCCGTTACTGAATGGTGGATAACACATGCCAAACCAACTTTATCAAAAATGTTTAAACGCTACGCTCGGGACAAATCCTGGTGGCAACGGCAAACGTCTGAGTTTTATTTTACTTGTCTCAGGGAGCTTTACCAGTCCGATGTGACTGTACCTGAAAATTTTATGCAGATTAAAAAAATTAAGGCAAAATTATTAAAACTTCAGCGGCAGCAGGCAGAAGGCTTTCAAATAAGGTCCAGGCCCCAGAATGTGATAGACGACGAAATGACATCCATGTTTCACGTCATTCGTGAAAATAAGAGGGGGCGGCGGAGATTAATAACTCGTCTTCAGTTGAGTGAAGGCGTTGCGCTCACGCGGCAACAAGACATACGGAACGCACTTCACAATCACCTGGCAGATCTCCTGGCAACGACACATACCGACGATGGAACTCACGATGAATTACTCAATAACTTGCAAAGGACTTTGGGTGCTGCTGAAGTCGAAACTCTCATGCGAGAAATTGATGAAGACGAATTGGATTCTGCGCTATCACGAAGTCCGAAAAATAAATCGCCCGGACCCGACGGTCTCACTGTCGAATTTTATCTTACTTTCTGTGACAAATTAAAGCCCAAGTTGTTGAGTATGTTTAATGAAATTTTACGGCCTGATTTTAATGTTCCTCAGGCTCTCGTGGAAGGCATCGTGGTTTTAATCCCTAAACGCCCAATGTGCAGTTCTGTTGACGATTTTCGGCCGCTTACTTTACTGAACAGTGACTACAAAATTTTAGCACGTATTATTTCTAATAGATTGAAAATGTTGATGAATACTGTCATTGGTCAGTACCAGACCAGTGTAGGTGTCGGTAGGACGATCTTCCAAAATTTGTCTCAATACA
The DNA here is from genome assembly GCF_023897955.1 of Schistocerca gregaria. Classification (NCBI taxonomy): domain Eukaryota; kingdom Metazoa; phylum Arthropoda; class Insecta; order Orthoptera; family Acrididae; genus Schistocerca; species Schistocerca gregaria. The sequence goes on along the minus strand of NW_026061707.1, from coordinate 13,574,419 downwards.
GGGACGTTATAGCCATTGCAGATGCGTGCAAGATACGGTGTGCGCTAGTTTCCCTTGACTTTTCAAAGGCATTCGACAGAGTAAACCATCAGTTTCTTATCCGGACGATGCATGCCATGGGATTTCCACTACGTTTTATCAATCTTATACATGAGCTCCTTCGTAAAGGAGTAACTCGACTCATGGTGAATGGCCAGCTGAGCGCATCGATTAATATTACTAATTCAGTGCGACAGGGATGCCCTATGTCAATGGCCTTGTTTGCCATTGCCATTGAGCCTTTGCTTGTCACCTTGACACAGCGTCTACAAGGATTAACCATCCACGGCATTAAGATTGTTTGTACTGCATATGCGGATGACGTCGGATTTTTGGTCATGGACGAAGGTGAAGTCGAGGAAGCCCTTCAGATCGTCAATAACTACGAACTTGTTGCGGGTGCGAAGTTGAATGCCAGGAAATCTGGCATTATGAACATAGGACGCGGCATCTCGCTGCACCATCACGGTCAGTTGCAACTAATTTCTAAAATGAAATGCCTTGGTATTGAGTACAGGAGCAACATACAGCACACAATTGCGGTGAACTATAGGAATCTCCTGGCAAGTATGCGTGCTTGCATGCAGACCCACTACCTAAGAAGCCTTGATGAACTGCAGAAAGTCACCTTCGCTAATGTCTACCTCACCTCAAAGATTAACTACGTTGCACAAGTACTGCCCATGCCACAGGAGACAGCGAAGCGTATGATGTCCGCTCTAGGCCATTTTGTCACACGTGGACACATTTTTAAAGTCAAGTACGATACGCTCACTCTCTCCACGACCGATGGAGGCTTAAATTTAACAGATGTTCGTTCCAAGTCACGAGCTTTGTACGTATGCACCACCTACAAACGGTGGAGGTCGTTACCGAACAGTCTAACGGCTCACTTGTTAACCGAAATAGCGCCGGCCTGCCTGCAGCCTCCCGTCTCTGTTCAACATATTCCGCCTGCGCTGACTCACTTTAAGAGCTTTTTCATTGAGTTCAGTTACGTACGGTCAACTCTCCCAGAAAATGAGCTTTCCGTGGTGAAGTTAGTTTATAATAAACTACTGGCAACCAAGAACAGGAACAACATCGAACACAAATACCCCAATCATCGCTGGCCAGTGATATGGAAAAACATACATAGCCGCGATTTACCAACGTCAGTGAAAGCCTCTTGGTACAGGGTCGTGAACCGTAAAATAAGTACCAATTCACGACTTCATGCTCTACATTTGGCTGACTCACCTTTGTGCCTTACGTGCAACTTGCCTGATACTGATGAACATCGTTTTCTGTGCACCACTGTCCAAGCAGTTTGGCTATGCATTCGCCGAAAACTGGCTACGATTATGAGGACTTCCCAGCTTTGTATTAAACCTGAAGATTTCCTGTATCCGGATTCAGTGCCGTACCCGAACACCAAACGGAACTCTGTCAATTGGTTGAAGGGTCATTATGTTCATTATTTACAGACGCAAGAACCCAAGAGTGAGGCGGCGTTCTGTCTTTACCTGGCATTACAGTTTCACATACTTTCACAGACGAGACATTACAGGAAACGATATGCGAATTTTTTAGAAGTCGTTCTTCGATGAAAGAAGTATTTTTTTCTTTCCTTCATTCTACATTGCTTTGTTTTTTTTTTTCTTTTCTTCTTCAAATGTCACAGTGACGTATACTGAACAGTGTTACGACAAGGACTATTTTATTTTCTTCTGTTTTTCTAGCGGACCAGAGTTCCTTTTTCATTTTCTATAAAAAAATTATCTTTGGTTTGGAAATCGGAATAGTTCAGAAGAATAAGTAATTCAGAAATCATGGCAGATGAAGCCGACGCCGACGAAGGCGATTTATGGCGAGCGCAAGGCGGGGCTGAAGGGGAGGAAGGAGGCCCTAAAAAAAAAAAAAAAAAAAAAAAAAAAAAAAAAAAAAAAAAAAAATGGATAAGGCGTCGGACTTCGGCTCTGAAGATTACAGGTTCGAATGCTGTCACGCTTGTGTTTTTCCAGTTCTGAAAAAGAAACATACCGTTTTAATGTAGCAATTGAGCAGTACGAAACCGTCTGAATGTTGCTGTTGACCATTTTTTGCTTGGAGATGCTCTTGAGCTTGAAACACACACAGCAAGACCGGTGTTAACTAACGAAATGGTCGGCAGAGTGCCGACACCGCGAGTTTTGACTGGCACTTGCACATCTAAAACAACGTCGGAAAGTAACTCGTTCGGCTTTTGAGTCACATAAAGTATGTGTGTTAATTTTGACGCCACTAGCACTGCTTGTTGTCATGCAATTTCTTTGCCTCTCAGAAATGATTATGACATAAAAGTGAAGTGCGTGACGAGTGTGACGTTAGGAAAACATTAGGCAGCATGGAGAGATGCTGTATGGGACCACCCAACCCTAACGAGTACTGTGTGACGTGCTACCCGTCAAATATTCTCCGAGGTAGCCGGCTATCTCAGTCGGTAGAGCGTCAGACACTTAATCCCAGGGTCGTGGGTTCGAGCCAGACGCTGGGCAAAACGGAATTTTGTTCCGCTGCAGGTGTAAATTACCGTTTTTCTGATTACCGAGATTTAATGGAAATAGCAACTTTAAACTTTGCCTACGTCTCTGTCAGTCGCAAGGAAACTGTATTTGAAGGTGAAGGTGATTTTGTAGACATGTGTAAAAGACATGTTCTGAAATGCAAGTGTTGTGGTTTGGAGAGCACATCGGTTACGTGTCAGATGTGTAGCCAAGCAGTAATTTGTCGCCATAGCTGCAAATATTAGCCGATAATATGAATTGTTGTCAGCTAAAGTCTGATGATGCAGACGACCGTAAAGACGAAGTACCCAAGAGTACCGCTAGGCCGCGCCTCTTTAGCTCAGTGGTAGAGCACTGGTCTAATAAACCAGGGGTCGTAAGTTCCATCCTCACAGGAGAAAGATGAATTTTGGAAATCAGTTGCGCGTCGTGGCCGTATAGCAAACAGTACCTGTGATGACGAACAATTAGCGACAGGCGTTTTTTTAAGATTTACTCTCAGATGTGATTAAGGCGAATGGCGCAGATAAAGCATTTGCCAAAGCGGTACAGCATAAGGTGGGACGAGGCAGTCTGAATTACATTTTATAGATGTATTTCTCACATATCTCAGAGTCTCTCGCGATCTTCGTCGTCGTCGTCGTCGTCGTCGTCGTCGTCGTCGTCGCCGCCGCTTCTGCAGAAGTAGCAAATGGCCATCGTAGCAAATGCGGCGAGGGACTGCCTGCCTTCGATTCCGAATGCACAAATTGTGTGGTCTTGTTTCTCAGTCTATATTTGGTCGGTCTCGTCAGAGGTTGAATGTAACGAATGGGTGGGAAAGAGCAAGGGGCAGCGGCTGTGTAGAACGAAAACACAAATCCTCAGGGGTGTGAGCGTTTCGAGATGAGTCGTATACATGTAAACGTTGATCGTCAGTGACCGTGTGGTCTAATGGATAAGGCGTCGGACTTCGTATCTGAAGATTACAGGTTCGAATGCTGTCACGCTTGTGTTTTTCCAGTTCTGAAAAAGAAACATACCGTTTTAATGTAGCAATTGAGCAGTACGAAACCGTCTGAATGTTGCTGTTGACCATTTTTTGCTTGGAGATGCTCTTGAGCTTGAAACACACACAGCAAGACCGGTGTTAACTAACGAAATGGTCGGCAGAGTGCCGACACCGCGAGTTTTGACTGGCACTTGCACGTCTAAAACAACGTCGGAAAGTAACTCGTTCGGCTTTTGAGTCACATAAAGTATGTGTGTTAATTTTGACGCCACTAGCTCTGCTTGTTGTCATGCAATTTCTTTGCCTCTCAGAAATGATTATGACATAAAAGTGAAGTACGTGACGAGTGTGACGTTAGGAAAACATTAGGCAGCATGGAGAGATTCTGTATGGGACCACCCAACCCAAACGAGTACTGTGTGACGTGCTACCCGGCAAGTATTCACCGAGGTAGCCGGCTATCTCAGTCGGTAGAGCGTCAGACTCTTAATCCCAGGGTCGTGGGTTCGAGCCAGACGCTGGGCGGAACGGAATTTTGTTCCGCTGCAGGTGTAAATTACCGTTTTTCTGATTAACGAGATTTAATGGAAATAGCAACTTTAAACTTTGCCTACGTCTCTGTCAGTCGGAAGGAAACTGTATTTGAAGGTGAAGGTGATTTTGTAGACATGTGTGAAAGACATGTTCTGAAATGCAAGTGTTGTGGTTTGGAGAGCACATCGGTTACGTGTTAGATGTGTAGCCAAGCAGTAATTTGTCGCCATAGCTGCAAATATTAGCCGGTAATATGAAGTGTTGTCAGCTAAAGTCTGATGGTGCAGGCGACCGTAAGGACGAAGTACCCAAGAGTACCGCTAGGCCGCGCCTCTTTAGCTCAGTGGTAGAGCACTGGTCTAATAAACCAGGGGTCGTAAGTTCCATCCTCCCAGGAGAAAGATGAATTTTGGAAATCAGTTGCGCGTCGTGGCCGTATAGCAAACAGTACCTGTGATGACGAACAATTAGCGACAGGCGTTTTTTTAAGATTTACTCTCAGATGTGATTAAGGCGAATGGCGCAGATAAAGCATTTGCCAAAGCGGTACAGCATAAGGTGGGACGAGGCAGTCTGAATTACATTTTATAGATGTATTTCTCACATATCTCAGAGTCTCTCGCGATCGTCGTCGTCGTCGTCGTCGTCGTCGTCGTCGCCGCCGCTTCTGCAGAAGTAGCAAATGGCAATCGTAGCAAATGCGGCGAGGGACTGCCTGCCTTCGATTCCGAATGCACAAATTGTGTGGTCTTGTTTCTCAGTCTATATTTGGTCGGTCTCGTCAGAGGTTGAATGTAACGAATGGGTGGGAAAGAGCAAGGGGCAGCGGCTGTGTAGAACGAAAACACAAATCCTCAGGGGTGTGAGCGTTTCGAGATGAGTCGTATACATGTAAATGTTGATCGTCAGTGACCGTGTGGTCTAATGGATAAGGCGTCGGACTTCGTATCTGAAGATTACAGGTTCGAATGCTGTCACGCTTGTGTTTTTCCAGTTCTGAAAAAGAAACATACCGTTTTAATGTAGCAATTGAGCAGTACGAAACCGTCTGAATGTTGCTGTTGACCATTTTTTGCTTGGAGATGCTCTTGAGCTTGAAACACACACAGCAAGACCGGTGTTAACTAACGAAATGGTCGGCAGAGTGCCGACACCGCGAGTTTTGACTGGCACTTGCACGTCTAAAACAACGTCGGAAAGTAACTCGTTCGGCTTTTGAGTCACATAAAGTATGTGTGTTAATTTTGACGCCACTAGCTCTGCTTGTTGTCATGCAATTTCTTTGCCTCTCAGAAATGATTATGACATAAAAGTGAAGTACGTGACGAGTGTGACGTTAGGAAAACATTAGGCAGCATGGAGAGATTCTGTATGGGACCACCCAACCCAAACGAGTACTGTGTGACGTGCTACCCGGCAAGTATTCACCGAGGTAGCCGGCTATCTCAGTCGGTAGAGCGTCAGACTCTTAATCCCAGGGTCGTGGGTTCGAGCCAGACGCTGGGCGGAACGGAATTTTGTTCCGCTGCAGGTGTAAATTACCGTTTTTCTGATTAACGAGATTTAATGGAAATAGCAACTTTAAACTTTGCCTACGTCTCTGTCAGTCGGAAGGAAACTGTATTTGAAGGTGAAGGTGATTTTGTAGACATGTGTGAAAGACATGTTCTGAAATGCAAGTGTTGTGGTTTGGAGAGCACATCGGTTACGTGTTAGATGTGTAGCCAAGCAGTAATTTGTCGCCATAGCTGCAAATATTAGCCGGTAATATGAAGTGTTGTCAGCTAAAGTCTGATGGTGCAGGCGACCGTAAGGACGAAGTACCCAAGAGTACCGCTAGGCCGCGCCTCTTTAGCTCAGTGGTAGAGCACTGGTCTAATAAACCAGGGGTCGTAAGTTCCATCCTCCCAGGAGAAAGATGAATTTTGGAAATCAGTTGCGCGTCGTGGCCGTATAGCAAACAGTACCTGTGATGACGAACAATTAGCGACAGGCGTTTTTTTAAGATTTACTCTCAGATGTGATTAAGGCGAATGGCGCAGATAAAGCATTTGCCAAAGCGGTACAGCATAAGGTGGGACGAGGCAGTCTGAATTACATTTTATAGATGTATTTCTCACATATCTCAGAGTCTCTCGCGATCGTCGTCGTCGTCGTCGTCGTCGTCGTCGTCGCCGCCGCTTCTGCAGAAGTAGCAAATGGCAATCGTAGCAAATGCGGCGAGGGACTGCCTGCCTTCGATTCCGAATGCACAAATTGTGTGGTCTTGTTTCTCAGTCTATATTTGGTCGGTCTCGTCAGAGGTTGAATGTAACGAATGGGTGGGAAAGAGCAAGGGGCAGCGGCTGTGTAGAACGAAAACACAAATCCTCAGGGGTGTGAGCGTTTCGAGATGAGTCGTATACATGTAAATGTTGATCGTCAGTGACCGTGTGGTCTAATGGATAAGGCGTCGGACTTCGTATCTGAAGATTACAGGTTCGAATGCTGTCACGCTTGTGTTTTTCCAGTTCTGAAAAAGAAACATACCGTTTTAATGTAGCAATTGAGCAGTACGAAACCGTCTGAATGTTGCTGTTGACCATTTTTTGCTTGGAGATGCTCTTGAGCTTGAAACACACACAGCAAGACCGGTGTTAACTAACGAAATGGTCGGCAGAGTGCCGACACCGCGAGTTTTGACTGGCACTTGCACGTCTAAAACAACGTCGGAAAGTAACTCGTTCGGCTTTTGAGTCACATAAAGTATGTGTGTTAATTTTGACGCCACTAGCTCTGCTTGTTGTCATGCAATTTCTTTGCCTCTCAGAAATGATTATGACATAAAAGTGAAGTACGTGACGAGTGTGACGTTAGGAAAACATTAGGCAGCATGGAGAGATTCTGTATGGGACCACCCAACCCAAACGAGTACTGTGTGACGTGCTACCCGGCAAGTATTCACCGAGGTAGCCGGCTATCTCAGTCGGTAGAGCGTCAGACTCTTAATCCCAGGGTCGTGGGTTCGAGCCAGACGCTGGGCGGAACGGAATTTTGTTCCGCTGCAGGTGTAAATTACCGTTTTTCTGATTAACGAGATTTAATGGAAATAGCAACTTTAAACTTTGCCTACGTCCCTGTCAGTCGGAAGGAAACTGTATTTGAAGGTGAAGGTGATTTTGTAGACATGTGTGAAAGACATGTTCTGAAATGCAAGTGTTGTGGTTTGGAGAGCACATCGGTTACGTGTTAGATGTGTAGCCAAGCAGTAATTTGTCGCCATAGCTGCAAATATTAGCCGGTAATATGAAGTGTTGTCAGCTAAAGTCTGATGGTGCAGGCGACCGTAAGGACGAAGTACCCAAGAGTACCGCTAGGCCGCGCCTCTTTAGCTCAGTGGTAGAGCACTGGTCTAATAAACCAGGGGTCGTAAGTTCCATCCTCCCAGGAGAAAGATGAATTTTGGAAATCAGTTGCGCGTCGTGGCCGTATAGCAAACAGTACCTGTGATGACGAACAATTAGCGACAGGCGTTTTTTTAAGATTTACTCTCAGATGTGATTAAGGCGAATGGCGCAGATAAAGCATTTGCCAAAGCGGTACAGCATAAGGTGGGACGAGGCAGTCTGAATTACATTTTATAGATGTATTTCTCACATATCTCAGAGTCTCTCGCGATCGTCGTCGTCGTCGTCGTCGTCGTCGTCGTCGTCGCCGCTTCTGCAGAAGTAGCAAATGGCAATCGTAGCAAATGCGGCGAGGGACTGCCTGCCTTCGATTCCGAATGCACAAATTGTGTGGTCTTGTTTCTCAGTCTATATTTGGTCGGTCTCGTCAGAGGTTGAATGTAACGAATGGGTGGGAAAGAGCAAGGGGCAGCGGCTGTGTAGAACGAAAACACAAATCCTCAGGGGTGTGAGCGTTTCGAGATGAGTCGTATACATGTAAATGTTGGTCGTCAGTGACCGTGTGGCCTAATGGATAAGGCGTCGGACTTCGGCTCTGAAGATTACAGGTTCGAATGCTGTCACGCTTGTGTTTTTCCAGTTCTGAAAAAGAAACATACCGTTTTAATGTAGCAATTGAGCAGTACGAAACCGTCTGAATGTTGCTGTTGACCATTTTTTGCTTGGAGATGCTCTTGAGCTTGAAACACACACAGCAAGACCGGTGTTAACTAACGAAATGGTCGGCAGAGTGCCGACACCGCGAGTTTTGACTGGCACTTGCACATCTAAAACAACGTCGGAAAGTAACTCGTTCGGCTTTTGAGTCACATAAAGTATGTGTGTTAATTTTGACGCCACTAGCACTGCTTGTTGTCATGCAATTTCTTTGCCTCTCAGAAATGATTATGACATAAAAGTGAAGTGCGTGACGAGTGTGACGTTAGGAAAACATTAGGCAGCATGGAGAGATGCTGTATGGGACCACCCAACCCTAACGAGTACTGTGTGACGTGCTACCCGTCAAATATTCACCGAGGTAGCCGGCTATCTCAGTCGGTAGAGCGTCAGACACTTAATCCCAGGGTCGTGGTTTCGAGCCAGACGCTGGGCGAAACGGAATTTTGTTCCGCTGCAGGTGTAAATTACCGTTTTTCTGATTAACGAGATTTAATGGAAATAGCAACTTTAAACTTTGCCTACGTCTCTGTCAGTCGCAAGGAAACTGTATTTGAAGGTGAAGGTGATTTTGTAGATATGTGTAAAAGACATGTTCTGAAATGCAAGTGTTGTGGTTTGGAGAGCACATCGGTTACGTGTCAGATGTGTAGCCAAGCAGTAATTTGTCGCCATAGCTGCAAATATTAGCCGATAATATGAATTGTTGTCAGCTAAAGTCTGATGATGCAGACGACCGTAAAGACGAAGTACCCAAGAGTACCGGTAGGCCGCGCCTCTTTAGCTCAGTGGTAGAGCACTGGTCTAATAAACCAGGGGTCGTAAGTTCCATCCTCACAGGAGAAAGATGAATTTTGGAAATCAGTTGCGCGTCGTGGCCGTATAGCAAACAGTACCTGTGATGACGAACAATTAGCGACAGGCGTTTTTTTAAGATTTACTCTCAGATGTGATTAAGGCGAATGGCGTAGATAAAGCATTTGCCAAAGCGGTACAGCATAAGGTGGGACGAGGCAGTCTGAATTACATTTTATAGATGTATTTCTCACATATCTCAGAGTCTCTCGCGATCGTCGTCGTCGTCGTCGTCGTCGTCGTCGTCGTCGTCGTCGCCGCCGCTTCTGCAGAAGTAGCAAATGGCCATCGTAGCAAATGCGGCGAGGGACGGCCTGCCTTCGATTCCGAATGCACAAATTGTGTGGTCTTGTTTCTCAGTCTATATTTGGTCGGTCTCGTCAGAGGTTGAATGTAACGAATGGGTGGGAAAGAGCAAGGGGCAGCGGCTGTGTAGAACGAAAACACATATCCTCAGGGGTGTGAGCGTTTCGAGATGAGTCGTATACATGTAAATGTTGATCGTCAGTGACCGTGTGGTCTAATGGATAAGGCGTCGGACTTCGTATCTGAAGATTACAGGTTCGAATGCTGTCACGCTTGTGTTTTTCCAGTTCTGAAAAAGAAACATACCGTTTTAATGTAGCAATTGAGCAGTACGAAACCGTCTGAATGTTGCTGTTGACCATTTTTTGCTTGGAGATGCTCTTGAGCTTGAAACACACACAGCAAGACCGGTGTTAACTAACGAAATGGTCGGCAGAGTGCCGACACCGCGAGTTTTGACTGGCACTTGCACATCTAAAACAACGTCGGAAAGTAACTCGTTCGGCTTTTGAGTCACATAAAGTATGTGTGTTAATTTTGACGCCACTAGCTCTGCTTGTTGTCATGCAATTTCTTTGCCTCTCAGAAATGATTATGACATAAAAGTGAAGTACGTGACGAGTGTGACGTTAGGAAAACATTAGGCAGCATGGAGAGATTCTGTATGGGACCACCCAACCCAAACGAGTACTGTGTGACGTGCTACCCGGCAAGTATTCACCGAGGTAGCCGGCTACCTCAGTCGGTAGAGCGTCAGACTCTTATTCCCAGGGTCGTGGGTTCGAGCCAGACGCTGGGCGGAATGGAATTTTGTTCCGCTGCAGGTGTAAATTACCGTTTTTCTGATTACCGAGATTTAATGGAAATAGCAACTTTAAACTTTGCCTACGTCTCTGTCAGTCGCAAGGAAACTGTATTTGAAGGTGAAGGTGATTTTGTAGACATGTGTAAAAGACATGTTCTGAAATGCAAGTGTTGTGGTTTGGAGAGCACATCGGTTACGTGTCAGATGTGTAGCCAAGCAGTAATTTGTCGCCATAGCTGCAAATATTAGCCGATAATATGAATTGTTGTCAGCTAAAGTCTGATGATGCAGACGACCGTAAAGACGAAGTACCCAAGAGTACCGCTAGGCCGCGCCTCTTTAGCTCAGTGGTAGAGCACTGGTTTAATAAACCAGGGGTCGTAAGTTCCATCCTCACAGGAGAAAGATGAATTTTGGAAATCAGTTGCGCGTCGTGGCCGTATAGCAAACAGTACCTGTGATGACGAACAATTAGCGACAGGCGTTTTTTTAAGATTTACTCTCAGATGTGATTAAGGCGAATGGCGCAGATAAAGCATTTGCCAAAGCGGTACAGCATAAGGTGGGACGAGGCAGTCTGAATTACATTTTATAGATGTATTTCTCACATATCTCAGAGTCTCTCGCGATCTTCGTCGTCGTCGTCGTCGTCGTCGTCGTCGTCGTCGTCGTCGCCGCCACCGCCGCTTCTGCAGAAGTAGCAAATGGCCATCGTAGCAAATGCGGCGAGGGACGGCCTGCCTTCGATTCCGAATGCACAAATTGTGTGGTCTTGTTTCTCAGTCTATATTTGGTCGGTCTCGTCAGAGGTTGAATGTAACGAATGGGTGGGAAAGAGCAAGGGGCAGCGGCTGTGTAGAACGAAAACACATATCCTCAGGGGTGTGAGCGTTTCGAGATGAGTCGTATACATGTAAATGTTGATCGTCAGTGACCGTGTGGTCTAATGGATAAGGCGTCGGACTTCGTATCTGAAGATTACAGGTTCGAATGCTGTCACGCTTGTGTTTTTCCAGTTCTGAAAAAGAAACATACCGTTTTAATGTAGCAATTGAGCAGTACGAAACCGTCTGAATGTTGCTGTTGACCATTTTTTGCTTGGAGATGCTCTTGAGCTTGAAACACACACAGCAAGACCGGTGTTAACTAACGAAATGGTCGGCAGAGTGCCGACACCGCGAGTTTTGACTGGCACTTGCACATCTAAAACAACGTCGGAAAGTAACTCGTTCGGCTTTTGAGTCACATAAAGTATGTGTGTTAATTTTGACGCCACTAGCTCTGCTTGTTGTCATGCAATTTCTTTGCCTCTCAGAAATGATTATGACATAAAAGTGAAGTACGTGACGAGTGTGACGTTAGGAAAACATTAGGCAGCATGGAGAGATTCTGTATGGGACCACCCAACCCAAACGAGTACTGTGTGACGTGCTACCCGGCAAGTATTCACCGAGGTAGCCGGCTACCTCAGTCGGTAGAGCGTCAGACTCTTATTCCCAGGGTCGTGGGTTCGAGCCAGACGCTGGGCGGAATGGAATTTTGTTCCGCTGCAGGTGTAAATTACCGTTTTTCTGATTACCGAGATTTAATGGAAATAGCAACTTTAAACTTTGCCTACGTCTCTGTCAGTCGCAAGGAAACTGTATTTGAAGGTGAAGGTGATTTTGTAGACATGTGTAAAAGACATGTTCTGAAATGCAAGTGTTGTGGTTTGGAGAGCACATCGGTTACGTGTCAGATGTGTAGCCAAGCAGTAATTTGTCGCCATAGCTGCAAATATTAGCCGATAATATGAATTGTTGTCAGCTAAAGTCTGATGATGCAGACGACCGTAAAGACGAAGTACCCAAGAGTACCGCTAGGCCGCGCCTCTTTAGCTCAGTGGTAGAGCACTGGTTTAATAAACCAGGGGTCGTAAGTTCCATCCTCACAGGAGAAAGATGAATTTTGGAAATCAGTTGCGCGTCGTGGCCGTATAGCAAACAGTACCTGTGATGACGAACAATTAGCGACAGGCGTTTTTTTAAGATTTACTCTCAGATGTGATTAAGGCGAATGGCGCAGATAAAGCATTTGCCAAAGCGGTACAGCATAAGGTGGGACGAGGCAGTCTGAATTACATTTTATAGATGTATTTCTCACATATCTCAGAGTCTCTCGCGATCTTCGTCGTCGTCGTCGTCGTCGTCGTCGTCGTCGCCGCCGCTTCTGCAGAAGTAGCAAATGGCCATCGTAGCAAATGCGGCGAGGGACTGCCTGCCTTCGATTCCGAATGCACAAATTGTGTGGTCTTGTTTCTCAGTCTATATTTGGTCGGTCTCGTCAGAGGTTGAATATAACGAATGGGTGGGAAAGAGCAAGGGGCAGCGGCTGTGTAGAACGAAAACACAAATCCTCAGGGGTGTGAGCGTTTCGAGATGAGTCGTATACATGTAAATGTTGATCGTCAGTGACCGTGTGGTCTAATGGATAAGGCGTCGGACTTCGTATCTGAAGATTACAGGTTCGAATGCTGTCACGCTTGTGTTTTTCCAGTTCTGAAAAAGAAACATACCGTTTTAATGTAGCAATTGAGCAGTACGAAACCGTCTGAATGTTGCTGTTGACCATTTTTTGCTTGGAGATGCTCTTGAGCTTGAAACACACACAGCAAGACCGGTGTTAACTAACGAAATGGTCGGCAGAGTGCCGACACCGCGAGTTTTGACTGGCACTTGCACGTCTAAAACAACGTCGGAAAGTAACTCGTTCGGCTTTTGAGTCACATAAAGTATGTGTGTTAATTTTGACGCCACTAGCTCTGCTTGTTGTCATGCAATTTCTTTGCCTCTCAGAAATGATTATGACATAAAAGTGAAGTACGTGACGAGTGTGACGTTAGGAAAACATTAGGCAGCATGGAGAGATTCTGTATGGGACCACCCAACCCAAACGAGTACTGTGTGACGTGCTACCCGGCAAGTATTCACCGAGGTAGCCGGCTATCTCAGTCGGTAGAGCGTCAGACTCTTAATCCCAGGGTCGTGGGTTCGAGCCAGACGCTGGGCGGAACGGAATTTTGTTCCGCTGCAGGTGTAAATTACCGTTTTTCTGATTAACGAGATTTAATGGAAATAGCAACTTTAAACTTTGCCTACGTCCCTGTCAGTCGGAAGGAAACTGTATTTGAAGGTGAAGGTGATTTTGTAGACATGTGTGAAAGACATGTTCTGAAATGCAAGTGTTGTGGTTTGGAGAGCACATCGGTTACGTGTTAGATGTGTAGCCAAGCAGTAATTTGTCGCCATAGCTGCAAATATTAGCCGGTAATATGAAGTGTTGTCAGCTAAAGTCTGATGGTGCAGGCGACCGTAAGGACGAAGTACCCAAGAGTACCGCTAGGCCGCGCCTCTTTAGCTCAGTGGTAGAGCACTGGTCTAATAAACCAGGGGTCGTAAGTTCCATCCTCCCAGGAGAAAGATGAATTTTGGAAATCAGTTGCGCGTCGTGGCCGTATAGCAAACAGTACCTGTGATGACGAACAATTAGCGACAGGCGTTTTTTTAAGATTTACTCTCAGATGTGATTAAGGCGAATGGCGCAGATAAAGCATTTGCCAAAGCGGTACAGCATAAGGTGGGACGAGGCAGTCTGAATTACATTTTATAGATGTATTTCTCACATATCTCAGAGTCTCTCGCGATCGTCGTCGTCGTCGTCGTCGTCGTCGTCGTCGTCGCCGCTTCTGCAGAAGTAGCAAATGGCAATCGTAGCAAATGCGGCGAGGGACTGCCTGCCTTCGATTCCGAATGCACAAATTGTGTGGTCTTGTTTCTCAGTCTATATTTGGTCGGTCTCGTCAGAGGTTGAATGTAACGAATGGGTGGGAAAGAGCAAGGGGCAGCGGCTGTGTAGAACGAAAACACAAATCCTCAGGGGTGTGAGCGTTTCGAGATGAGTCGTATACATGTAAATGTTGGTCGTCAGTGACCGTGTGGCCTAATGGATAAGGCGTCGGACTTCGGCTCTGAAGATTACAGGTTCGAATGCTGTCACGCTTGTGTTTTTCCAGTTCTGAAAAAGAAACATACCGTTTTAATGTAGCAATTGAGCAGTACGAAACCGTCTGAATGTTGCTGTTGACCATTTTTTGCTTGGAGATGCTCTTGAGCTTGAAACACACACAGCAAGACCGGTGTTAACTAACGAAATGGTCGGCAGAGTGCCGACACCGCGAGTTTTGACTGGCACTTGCACATCTAAAACAACGTCGGAAAGTAACTCGTTCGGCTTTTGAGTCACATAAAGTATGTGTGTTAATTTTGACGCCACTAGCACTGCTTGTTGTCATGCAATTTCTTTGCCTCTCAGAAATGATTATGACATAAAAGTGAAGTGCGTGACGAGTGTGACGTTAGGAAAACATTAGGCAGCATGGAGAGATGCTGTATGGGACCACCCAACCCTAACGAGTACTGTGTGACGTGCTACCCGTCAAATATTCACCGAGGTAGCCGGCTATCTCAGTCGGTAGAGCGTCAGACACTTAATCCCAGGGTCGTGGTTTCGAGCCAGACGCTGGGCGAAACGGAATTTTGTTCCGCTGCAGGTGTAAATTACCGTTTTTCTGATTAACGAGATTTAATGGAAATAGCAACTTTAAACTTTGCCTACGTCTCTGTCAGTCGCAAGGAAACTGTATTTGAAGGTGAAGGTGATTTTGTAGATATGTGTAAAAGACATGTTCTGAAATGCAAGTGTTGTGGTTTGGAGAGCACATCGGTTACGTGTCAGATGTGTAGCCAAGCAGTAATTTGTCGCCATAGCTGCAAATATTAGCCGATAATATGAATTGTTGTCAGCTAAAGTCTGATGATGCAGACGACCGTAAAGACGAAGTACCCAAGAGTACCGGTAGGCCGCGCCTCTTTAGCTCAGTGGTAGAGCACTGGTCTAATAAACCAGGGGTCGTAAGTTCCATCCTCACAGGAGAAAGATGAATTTTGGAAATCAGTTGCGCGTCGTGGCCGTATAGCAAACAGTACCTGTGATGACGAACAATTAGCGACAGGCGTTTTTTTAAGATTTACTCTCAGATGTGATTAAGGCGAATGGCGTAGATAAAGCATTTGCCAAAGCGGTACAGCATAAGGTGGGACGAGGCAGTCTGAATTACATTTTATAGATGTATTTCTCACATATCTCAGAGTCTCTCGCGATCGTCGTCGTCGTCGTCGTCGTCGTCGTCGTCGTCGTCGTCGCCGCCGCTTCTGCAGAAGTAGCAAATGGCCATCGTAGCAAATGCGGCGAGGGACGGCCTGCCTTCGATTCCGAATGCACAAATTGTGTGGTCTTGTTTCTCAGTCTATATTTGGTCGGTCTCGTCAGAGGTTGAATGTAACGAATGGGTGGGAAAGAGCAAGGGGCAGCGGCTGTGTAGAACGAAAACACATATCCTCAGGGGTGTGAGCGTTTCGAGATGAGTCGTATACATGTAAATGTTGATCGTCAGTGACCGTGTGGTCTAATGGATAAGGCGTCGGACTTCGTATCTGAAGATTACAGGTTCGAATGCTGTCACGCTTGTGTTTTTCCAGTTCTGAAAAAGAAACATACCGTTTTAATGTAGCAATTGAGCAGTACGAAACCGTCTGAATGTTGCTGTTGACCATTTTTTGCTTGGAGATGCTCTTGAGCTTGAAACACACACAGCAAGACCGGTGTTAACTAACGAAATGGTCGGCAGAGTGCCGACACCGCGAGTTTTGACTGGCACTTGCACATCTAAAACAACGTCGGAAAGTAACTCGTTCGGCTTTTGAGTCACATAAAGTATGTGTGTTAATTTTGACGCCACTAGCTCTGCTTGTTGTCATGCAATTTCTTTGCCTCTCAGAAATGATTATGACATAAAAGTGAAGTACGTGACGAGTGTGACGTTAGGAAAACATTAGGCAGCATGGAGAGATTCTGTATGGGACCACCCAACCCAAACGAGTACTGTGTGACGTGCTACCCGGCAAGTATTCACCGAGGTAGCCGGCTACCTCAGTCGGTAGAGCGTCAGACTCTTATTCCCAGGGTCGTGGGTTCGAGCCAGACGCTGGGCGGAATGGAATTTTGTTCCGCTGCAGGTGTAAATTACCGTTTTTCTGATTACCGAGATTTAATGGAAATAGCAACTTTAAACTTTGCCTACGTCTCTGTCAGTCGCAAGGAAACTGTATTTGAAGGTGAAGGTGATTTTGTAGACATGTGTAAAAGACATGTTCTGAAATGCAAGTGTTGTGGTTTGGAGAGCACATCGGTTACGTGTCAGATGTGTAGCCAAGCAGTAATTTGTCGCCATAGCTGCAAATATTAGCCGATAATATGAATTGTTGTCAGCTAAAGTCTGATGATGCAGACGACCGTAAAGACGAAGTACCCAAGAGTACCGCTAGGCCGCGCCTCTTTAGCTCAGTGGTAGAGCACTGGTTTAATAAACCAGGGGTCGTAAGTTCCATCCTCACAGGAGAAAGATGAATTTTGGAAATCAGTTGCGCGTCGTGGCCGTATAGCAAACAGTACCTGTGATGACGAACAATTAGCGACAGGCGTTTTTTTAAGATTTACTCTCAGATGTGATTAAGGCGAATGGCGCAGATAAAGCATTTGCCAAAGCGGTACAGCATAAGGTGGGACGAGGCAGTCTGAATTACATTTTATAGATGTATTTCTCACATATCTCAGAGTCTCTCGCGATCTTCGTCGTCGTCGTCGTCGTCGTCGTCGTCGTCGTCGTCGTCGCCGCCACCGCCGCTTCTGCAGAAGTAGCAAATGGCCATCGTAGCAAATGCGGCGAGGGACGGCCTGCCTTCGATTCCGAATGCACAAATTGTGTGGTCTTGTTTCTCAGTCTATATTTGGTCGGTCTCGTCAGAGGTTGAATGTAACGAATGGGTGGGAAAGAGCAAGGGGCAGCGGCTGTGTAGAACGAAAACACATATCCTCAGGGGTGTGAGCGTTTCGAGATGAGTCGTATACATGTAAATGTTGATCGTCAGTGACCGTGTGGTCTAATGGATAAGGCGTCGGACTTCGTATCTGAAGATTACAGGTTCGAATGCTGTCACGCTTGTGTTTTTCCAGTTCTGAAAAAGAAACATACCGTTTTAATGTAGCAATTGAGCAGTACGAAACCGTCTGAATGTTGCTGTTGACCATTTTTTGCTTGGAGATGCTCTTGAGCTTGAAACACACACAGCAAGACCGGTGTTAACTAACGAAATGGTCGGCAGAGTGCCGACACCGCGAGTTTTGACTGGCACTTGCACATCTAAAACAACGTCGGAAAGTAACTCGTTCGGCTTTTGAGTCACATAAAGTATGTGTGTTAATTTTGACGCCACTAGCTCTGCTTGTTGTCATGCAATTTCTTTGCCTCTCAGAAATGATTATGACATAAAAGTGAAGTACGTGACGAGTGTGACGTTAGGAAAACATTAGGCAGCATGGAGAGATTCTGTATGGGACCACCCAACCCAAACGAGTACTGTGTGACGTGCTACCCGGCAAGTATTCACCGAGGTAGCCGGCTACCTCAGTCGGTAGAGCGTCAGACTCTTATTCCCAGGGTCGTGGGTTCGAGCCAGACGCTGGGCGGAATGGAATTTTGTTCCGCTGCAGGTGTAAATTACCGTTTTTCTGATTACCGAGATTTAATGGAAATAGCAACTTTAAACTTTGCCTACGTCTCTGTCAGTCGCAAGGAAACTGTATTTGAAGGTGAAGGTGATTTTGTAGACATGTGTAAAAGACATGTTCTGAAATGCAAGTGTTGTGGTTTGGAGAGCACATCGGTTACGTGTCAGATGTGTAGCCAAGCAGTAATTTGTCGCCATAGCTGCAAATATTAGCCGATAATATGAATTGTTGTCAGCTAAAGTCTGATGATGCAGACGACCGTAAAGACGAAGTACCCAAGAGTACCGCTAGGCCGCGCCTCTTTAGCTCAGTGGTAGAGCACTGGTTTAATAAACCAGGGGTCGTAAGTTCCATCCTCACAGGAGAAAGATGAATTTTGGAAATCAGTTGCGCGTCGTGGCCGTATAGCAAACAGTACCTGTGATGACGAACAATTAGCGACAGGCGTTTTTTTAAGATTTACTCTCAGATGTGATTAAGGCGAATGGCGCAGATAAAGCATTTGCCAAAGCGGTACAGCATAAGGTGGGACGAGGCAGTCTGAATTACATTTTATAGATGTATTTCTCACATATCTCAGAGTCTCTCGCGATCTTCGTCGTCGTCGTCGTCGTCGTCGTCGTCGTCGCCGCCGCTTCTGCAGAAGTAGCAAATGGCCATCGTAGCAAATGCGGCGAGGGACTGCCTGCCTTCGATTCCGAATGCACAAATTGTGTGGTCTTGTTTCTCAGTCTATATTTGGTCGGTCTCGTCAGAGGTTGAATATAACGAATGGGTGGGAAAGAGCAAGGGGCAGCGGCTGTGTAGAACGAAAACACAAATCCTCAGGGGTGTGAGCGTTTCGAGATGAGTCGTATACATGTAAATGTTGATCGTCAGTGACCGTGTGGTCTAATGGATAAGGCGTCGGACTTCGTATCTGAAGATTACAGGTTCGAATGCTGTCACGCTTGTGTTTTTCCAGTTCTGAAAAAGAAACATACCGTTTTAATGTAGCAATTGAGCAGTACGAAACCGTCTGAATGTTGCTGTTGACCATTTTTTGCTTGGAGATGCTCTTGAGCTTGAAACACACACAGCAAGACCGGTGTTAACTAACGAAATGGTCGGCAGAGTGCCGACACCGCGAGTTTTGACTGGCACTTGCACGTCTAAAACAACGTCGGAAAGTAACTCGTTCGGCTTTTGAGTCACATAAAGTATGTGTGTTAATTTTGACGCCACTAGCTCTGCTTGTTGTCATGCAATTTCTTTGCCTCTTAGAAATGATTATGACATAAAAGTGAAGTACGTGACGAGTGTGACGTTAGGAAAACATTAGGCAGCATGGAGAGATTCTGTATGGGACCACCCAACCCAAACGAGTACTGTGTGACGTGCTACCCGGCATGTATTCACCGAGGTAGCCGGCTATCTCAGTCGGTAGAGCGTCAGACTCTTAATCCCAGGGTCGTGGGTTCGAGCCAGACGCTGGGCGGAACGGAATTTTGTTCCGCTGCAGGTGTAAATTACCTACATCTACATCTACATCTACATCTACATCCGTACTCCGCAAGCCACCTGACGGTGTGTGGCGGAGGGTACCCTGAGTACCTCTATCGGTTCTCCCTTCTATTCCAGTCTCGTATTGTACGTGGAAAGAAGGACTGTCGGTATGCTTCTGTGTGGGCTCTAATCTCTCTGATTTTATCCTCATGGTCTCTTCGCGAGATATACGTAGGAGGGAGCAATATACTGCTCGACTCCTCGGTGAAGGCATGTTCTCGAAACTTAAACAAAAGCCCGTACCGAGCTACTGAGCGTCTCTCCTGCAGAGTCTTCCACTGGAGTTTATCTATCATCTCCGTAACGCTTTCGCAATCACCAAACGATCCCGTAACGAAGCGCGCTGCTCTCCGTTGGATCTTCTCTATCTCCTCTATCAACCCCACCTGGTGCGGATCCCACACTGCTGAGCAGTATTCAAGCATTGGGCGAACAAGCGTACTGTAACCTACTTCCTTTGTTGTCGGATTGCATTTCCTTAGGATTCTTCCAATGAATCTCAGTCTGGCATCTGCTTTACCGACGATCAACTTTATATGATCATTCCATTTTAAATCACTCCTAATGCGTACTCCCAGATAATTTATGGAATTAACTGCTTCCAGTTGCTGACCTGCTATTTTGTAGCTAAATGATAAGGGACCTATCTTTCTATGTATTCGCATCACATTACACTTCGCTACATTGAGATTCAATTGCCATTCCGTGCACCATGCGTCAATTCGCTGCAGATCCTCCTGCATTTCAGTACAATTTTCCATTGTTGCAACCTCTCGATACACCACAGCATCATCTGCAAAAAGCCTCAGTGAACTTCCGATGTCATCCACCAGGTCATTTATGTATATTGTGAATAGCAACGGTCCTATGACACTCCCCTGCGGCACACCTGAAATCACTCTTACTTCGGAAGACTTCTCTCCATTGAGAATGACGTGCTGCGTTCTGTTATCTAGGAACTCCTCAATCCAATCACACAATTGATCTGATAGTCCGTATGCTCTTACTTTGTTCATTAAACGACTATGGGGAACTGTGTCAAACGCCTTGCGGAAGTCAAGAAACACGGCATCTACCTGTGAACCCGTGTCTAAGGCCCTCTGAGTCTCGTGGACGAATAGCGCGAGCTGGGTTTCACACGATCGTCTTTTTCGAAACCCATGCTGATTCCTACAGAGTAGATTTCTAGTCTCCAGAAAAGACATTATACTCGAACATAATACGTGTTCCAAAATTCTACAACTGATCGACGTTAGAGATATAGGTCTATAGTTCTGCACATCTGTTCGACGTCCCTTCTTGAGAACGGGGATGACCTGTGCCCTTTTCCAATCCTTTGGAACGCTTCGCTCTTCTAGAGACCTACGGTACACCGCTGCAAGAAGGGGGGCAAGTTCCTTCGCGTACTCTGTGTAAAATCGAACTGGTATCCCATCAGGACCAGCGGCCTTTCCTCTTTTGAGCGATTTTAATTGTTTCTCTATCCCTCTGTCGTCTACTTCGATATCTACCATTTTGTCAACTGTGCGACAATCTAGAGAAGGAAGCACAGTGCAGTCTTCCTCTGTGAAACAGCTTTGGAAGAAGACATTTAGTATTTCGGCCTTTAGTCTGTCATCCTCTGTTTCAGTACCATTTTGGTCACAGAGTGTCTGGACATTTTGTTTTGATCCACCTACCGCTTTGACATAGGACCAAAATTTCTTAGGATTTTCTGCCAAGTCAGTACATAGAACGTTACTTTCGAATTCATTGAAAGCCTCTCGCATAGCCCTCCTCACACTACATTTCGCTTCGCGTAATTTTTGTTTGTCTGCAAGGCTTTGGCTATGTTTATGTTTGCTGTGAAGTTCCCTTTGCTTCCGCAGCAGTTTTCTAACTCGGTTGTTGTACCACGGTGGCTCTTTTCCATCTCTTACGATCTTGCTTGGCACATACTCATCTAACGCATATTGTACCATGGTTTTGAACTTTGTCCACTGATCCTCAACACTATCTGCACTTGAGACAAAACTTTTGTGTTGAGCCGTCAGGTACTCTGTAATCTGCTTTTTGTCACTTTTGCTAAACAGAAAAATCTTCCTACCTTTTTTAATATTTCTATTTACGGCTGAAATCATCGACGCAGTAACCGCTTTATGATCGCTGATTCCCTGTTCTGCATTAACTGATTCAAATAGTTCGGGTCTGTTTGTCACCAGAAGGTCTAATATATTATCGCCACGAGTCGGTTTTCTGTTTAACTGCTCAAGGTAGTTTTCAGATAAAGCACTTAAAAATATTTCACTGGATTCTTTGTCCCTGCCACCCGTTATGAACGTTTGAGTCTCCCAGTCTATATCCGGCAAATTAAAATCTCCACCCAGAACTATAACATGGTGGGGAAATCTACTCGAAATATTTTCCAAATTATTCTTCAGGTGCTGAGCCACAACAGCTGCTGAGCCCGGGGGCCTATAGAGACATCCAATTACCATGTCTGAGCCTGCTTTAACCGTGACCTTCACCCAAATCATTTCACAATTCGAATCTCCGTCAATTTCCTTCGATACTATTGCACTTCTTATCGCTATAAACACGCCTCCCCCTTCACTGTCCAGCCTATCTCTGCGGTATACATTCCAATCAGAGTTTAGGATTTCATTACTGTTTACGTCTGGTTTCAGCCAACTTTCTGTTCCTAGTACTATATGGGCGTTGTGACCGTTTATTAATGAGAGCAGTTCTGGGACCTTTCTATAGACGCTTCTGCAGTTTACTATTAGCACATTAATATTGTTATTCCTTGTTGCATTTTGCCTACTCCTGCCTTGCCGCGTCTCAGGAGGCGTCTTGTCGGGCCTAGGGAGGGAATTCTCTAACCTAAAAAAACCCCATGTGCACTCCACACGTACTCCGCTAACCTCGTAGCCGCTTCCGGCGTGTAGTGCACGCCTGACCTATTCAGGGGGACCCTACATTTCTCCACCCGATAGCGGAGGTCGAGAAATTTGCACCCCAGCTCTCCGCAGAATCGTCTGAGCCTCTGGTTTAAGCCGTTTTTCTGATTAACGAGATTTAATGGAAATAGCAACTTTAAACTTTGCCTACGTCTCTGTCAGTCGGAAGGAAACTGTATTTGAAGGTGAAGGTGATTTTGTAGACATGTGTGAAAGACATGTTCTGAAATGCAAGTGTTGTGGTTTGGAGAGCACATCGGTTACGTGTTAGATGTGTAGCCAAGCAGTAATTTGTCGCCATAGCTGCAAATATTAGCCGGTAATATGAAGTGTTGTCAGCTAAAGTCTGATGGTGCAGGCGACCGTAAGGACGAAGTACCCAAGAGTACCGCTAGGCCGCGCCTCTTTAGCTCAGTGGTAGAGCACTGGTCTAATAAACCAGGGGTCGTAAGTTCCATCCTCCCAGGAGAAAGATGAATTTTGGAAATCAGTTGCGCGTCGTGGCCGTATAGCAAACAGTACCTGTGATGACGAACAATTAGCGACAGGCGTTTTTTTAAGATTTACTCTCAGATGTGATTAAGGCGAATGGCGCAGATAAAGCATTTGCCAAAGCGGTACAGCATAAGGTGGGACGAGGCAGTCTGAATTACATTTTATAGATGTATTTCTCACATATCTCAGAGTCTCTCGCGATCGTCGTCGTCGTCGTCGTCGTCGTCGTCGCCGCCGCTTCTGCAGAAGTAGCAAATGGCAATCGTAGCAAATGCGGCGAGGGACACCCTGCCTTCGATTCCGAATGCACAAAGTGTGTGGTCTTGTTTCTCAGTCTATATTTGGTCGGTCACGTCAGAGGTTGAATGTAACGAATGGGTGGGAAAGAGCAAGGGGCAGCGGCTGTGTAGAACGAAAACACAAATCCTCAGGGGTGTGAGCGTTTCGAGATGAGTCGTATACATGTAAATGTTGGTCGTCAGTGACCGTGTGGCCTAATGGATAAGGCGTCGGACTTCGGATCTGAAGATTACAGGTTCGAATGCTGTCACGCTTGTGTTTTTCCAGTTCTGAAAAAGAAACATAACGTTTTAGTGTAGCAATTAAGCAGTACGAAACAGTCTGAATGTTGCTGTTGACCATTTTTTGCTTGGAGATGCTCTTGAGCTTGAAACACACACAACAAGACCGGTGTTAACTAGCGAAATGGTCGGCAGAGTGCCGACACAGCGAGTTTTGACTATCACTTGCACATCTAAAACAACGTCGGAAAGTAACTCGTTCGGCTTTTGAGTCACATAAAGTATGTGTGTTAATTTTGACGCCACTAGCTCTGCATGTTGTCATGCAATTTCTTTACCTCTCAGAAATGATTATGAGATAAAAGTGAAGTACGTGACGAGTGTGACGTTAGGAAAACATTAGGCATCATGGAGAGATTCTGTATGGGACCACCCAACCCAAACGAGTACTGTGTGACGTGCTACCCGGCAGGTATTCACCGAGGTAGCCGGCTAGCTCAGTCGGTAGAGCGTCAGACACTTAATCCCAGGGTCGTGGGTTCGAGCCAGACGCTGGGCGGAACGGAATTTTGTTCCGCTGCAGGTGTAAATCACCGTTTTTCTGATTAACGAGATTTAATGGAAATAGCAACTTTAAACTTTGCCTACGTCTCTGTCAGTCGCAAGGAAACTGTATTTGAAGGTGAAAGTGATTTTGTAGACATGTGTGAAAGACATGTTCTGAAATGCAAGTGTTGTTGTTTGGAGAGCTCATCGGTTACGTGTCAGATGTGTAGCTAAGCAGTAATTTGTCGCCATAGCTGCAAATATTAGCTGGTAATATGAAGTGTTGTCAGCTAAAGTCTGATGATGCAGACGACCGTAAGGACGAAGTACCCAAGAGTACTGCTAGGCCGCCCCTCTTTAGCTCAGTGGTAGAGCACTGGTCTAATAAACCAGGGGTCGTAAGTTCCATCCTCACATGAGAAAGATGAATTTTGGAAATCAGTTGCGCGTCGTGGCCGTATAGCAAACAGTACCTGTGATGACGAACAATTAGCGACAGGCGTTTTTTTAAGAATTACTCTCAGATGCGATTAAGGCGAATGGCGCAGATAAAGCATTTGCCAAAGCGGTACAGCATAGGGTGGGACGAGGCAGTCTGAATTACATTTATAGATGTATTTCTCACATATCTCAGAGCCTCTCGCGATATTCGTCGTCGTCGTCGTCGTCGTCGTCGTCGTCGCCGCTGCCGCTTCTGCAGAAGTAGCAAATGGCAATCGTAGCAAATGCGGCGAGGGACACCCTGCCTTCGATTCCGAATGCACAAAGTGTGTGGTCTTGTTTCTCAGTCTATATTTGGTCGGTCACGTCAGAGGTTGAATGTAACGAATGGGTGGGAAAGAGCAAGGGGCAGCGGCTGTGTAGAACGAAAACACAAATCCTCAGGGGTGTGAGCGTTTCGAGATAAGTCGTATACATGTAAATGTTGGTCGTCAGTGACCGTGTGGCCTAATGGATAAGGCGTCGGACTTCGGATCTGAAGATTACAGGTTCGAATGCTGTCACGCTTGTGTTTTTCCAGTTCTGAAAAAGAAACATAACGTTTTAATGTAGCAATTAAGCAGTACGAAACAGTCTGAATGTTGCTGTTGACCATTTTTTGCTTGGAGATGCTCTTGAGCTTGAAACACACACAACAAGACCGGTGTTAACTAGCGAAATGGTCGGCAGAGTGCCGACACAGCGAGTTTTGACTATCACTTGCACATCTAAAACAACGTCGGAAAGTAACTCGTTCGGCTTTTGAGTCACATAAAGTATGTGTGTTAATTTTGACGCCACTAGCTCTGCATGTTGTCATGCAATTTCTTTACCTCTCAGAAATGATTATGAGATAAAAGTGAAGTACGTGACGAGTGTGACGTTAGGAAAACATTAGGCATCATGGAGAGATTCTGTATGGGACCACCCAACCCAAACGAGTACTGTGTGACGTGCTACCCGGCAGGTATTCACCGAGGTAGCCGGCTAGCTCAGTCGGTAGAGCGTCAGACTATTAATCCCAGGGTCGTGGGTTCGAGTAAGACGCTGGGCGGAACGGAATTTTGTTCCGCTGCAGGTGTAAATCACCGTTTTTCTGATTAACGAGATTTAATGGAAATAGCAACTTTAAACTTTGCCTACGTCTCTGTCAGTCGCAAGGAAACTGTATTTGAAGGTGAAAGTGATTTTGTAGACATGTGTGAAAGACATGTTCTGAAATGCAAGTGTTGTTGTTTGGAGAGCTCATCGTTTACGTGTCAGATGTGTAGCTAAGCAGTAATTTGTCGCCATAGCTGCAAATATTAGCTGGTAATATGAAGTGTTGTCAGCTAAAGTCTGATGATGCAGACGACCGTAAGGACGAAGTACCCTAGAGTACTGCTAGGCCGCCCCTCTTTAGCTCAGTGGTAGAGCACTGGTCTAATAAACCAGGGGTCGTAAGTTCCATCCTCACATGAGAAAGATGAATTTTGGAAATCAGTTGCGCGTCGTGGCCGTATAGCAAACAGTACCTGTGATGACGAACAATTAGCGACAGGCGTTTTTTTAAGAATTACTCTCAGATGCGATTAAGGCGAATGGCGCAGATAAAGCATTTGCCAAAGCGGTACAGCATAGGGTGGGACGAGGCAGTCTGAATTACATTTTATAGATGTATTTCTCACATATCTCAGAGTCTCTCGCGATATTCGTCGTCGTCGTCGTCGTCGTCGTCGTCGCCGCCGCTTCTGCAGAAGTAGCAAATGGCAATCGTAGCAAATGCGGCGAGGGACGCCCTGCCTTCGATTCCGAATGCACAAAGTGTGTTGTCTTGTTTCTCAGTCTATATTTGATCGGTCACGTCAGAGGTTGAATGTAACGAATGGGTGGGAAAGAGCAAGGGGCAGCGGCTGTGCAGAACGAAAACACAAATCCTCAGGGGTGTGAGCGTTTCGAGATGAGTCGTATACATGTAAATGTTGGTCGTCAGTGACCGTGTGGCCTAATGGATAAGGCGTCGGACTTCGGATCTGAAGATTACAGGTTCGAATACTGTCACGCTTTTGTTTTTCCAGTTCTGAAAAAGAAACATAACGTTTTAATGTAGCAATTGAGCAGTACGAAACAGTCTGAATGTTGCTGTTGACCATTTTTTGCTTGGAGATGCTCTTCAGCTTGAAACACACACAACAAGACCGGTGTTAACTAGCGAAATGGTCGGCAGAGTGCCGACACAGCGAGTTTTGACTATCACTTGCACATCTAAAACAACGTCGGAAAGTAACTCGTTCGGCTTTTGAGTCACATAAAGTATGTGTGTTAATTTTGACGCCACTAGCTCTGCATGTTGTCATGCAATTTCTTTACCTCCCAGAAATGATTATGAGATGAAAGTGAAGTACGTGACGAGTGTGACGTTAGGAAAACATTAGGCATCATGGAGAGATTCTGTATGGGACCACCCAACCCAAACGAGTACTGTGTGACGTGCTACCCGGCAGGTATTCACCGAGGTAGCCGGCTAGCTCAGTCGGTAGAGCGTCAGACTCTTAATCCCAGGGTCGTGGGTTCGAGCCAGACGCTGGGCGGAACGGAATTTTGTTCCGCTGCAGGTGTAAATCACCGTTTTTCTGATTAACGAGATTTAATGGAAATAGCAACTTTAAACTTTGCCTACGTCTCTGTCAGTCGCAAGGAAACTGTATTTGAAGGTGAAAGTGATTTTGTAGACATGTGTGAAAGACATGTTCTGAAATGCAAGTGTTGTTGTTTGGAGAGCTCATCGGTTAGGTGTCAGATGTGTAGCTAAGCAGTAATTTGTCGCCATAGCTGCAAATATTAGCTGGTAATATGAAGTGTTGTCAGCTAAAGTCTGATGATGCAGACGACCGTAAGGACGAAGTACCCAAGAGTGCCGCTAGGCCGCCCCTCTTTAGCTCAGTGGTAGAGCACTGGTCTAATAAACCAGGGGTCGTAAGTTCCATCCTCACATGAGAAAGATGAATTTTGGAAATCAGTTGCGCGTCGTGGCCGTATAGCAAACAGTACCTGTGATGACGAACAATTAGCGACAGGCGTTTTTTTAAGAATTACTCTCAGATGAGATTAAGGCGAATGGCGCAGATAAAGCATTTGCCAAAGCGGTACAGCATAGGGTGGGACGAGGCAGTCTGAATTACATTTTATAGATGTATTTCTCACATATCTCAGAGCCTCTCGCGATATTCGTCGTCGTCGTCGTCGTCGTCGTCGCCGCCGCCGCTTCTGCAGAAGTAGCAAATGGCAATCGTAGCAAATGCGGCGAGGGACGCCCTGCCTTCGATTCCGAATGCACAAAGTGTGTTGTCTTGTTTCTCAGTCTATATTTGATCGGTCACGTCAGAGGTTGAATGTAACGAATGGGTGGGAAAGAGCAAGGGGCAGCGGCTGTGCAGAACGAAAACACAAATCCTCAGGGGTGTGAGCGTTTCGAGATGAGTCGTATACATGTAAATGTTGGTCGTCAGTGACCGTGTGGCCTAATGGATAAGGCGTCGGACTTCGGATCTGAAGATTACAGGTTCGAATGCTGTCACGCTTGTGTTTTTCCAGTTCTGAAAAAGAAACATAACGTTTTAATGTAGCAATTAAGCAGTACGAAACAGTCTGAATGTTGCTGTTGACCATTTTTTGCTTGGAGATGCTCTTGAGCTTGAAACACACACAACAAGACCGGTGTTAACTAGCGAAATGGTCGGCAGAGTGCCGACACAGCGAGTTTTGACTATCACTTGCACATCTAGAACAACGTCGGAAAGTAACTCGTTCGGCTTTTGAGTCACATAAAGTATGTGTGTTAATTTTGACGCCACTAGCTCTGCATGTTGTCATGCAATTTCTTTACCTCTCAGAAATGATTATGAGATAAAAGTGAAGTACGTGACGAGTGTGACGTTAGGAAAACATTAGGCATCATGGAGAGATTCTGTATGGGACCACCCAACCCAAACGAGTACTGTGTGACGTGCTACCCGGCAGGTATTCACCGAGGTAGCCGGCTAGCTCAGTCGGTAGAGCGTCAGACTCTTAATCCCAGGGTCGTGGGTTCGAGCCAGACGCTGGGCGGAACGGAATTTTGTTCCGCTGCAGGTGTAAATCACCGTTTTTCTGATTAACGAGATTTAATGGAAATAGCAACTTTAAACTTTGCCTACGTCTCTGTCAGTCGCAAGGAAACTGTATTTGAAGGTGAAAGTGATTTTGTAGACATGTGTGAAAGACATGTTCTGAAATGCAAGTGTTGTTGTTTGGAGAGATCATCGGTTACGTGTCAGATGTGTAGCTAAGCAGTAATTTGTCGCCATAGCTGCAAATATTAGCTGGTAATATGAAGTGTTGTCAGCTAAAGTCTGATGATGCAGACGACCGTAAGGACGAAGTACCCAAGAGTGCCACTAGGCCGCCCCTCTTTAGCTCAGTGGTAGAGCACTGGTCTAATAAACCAGGGGTCGTAAGTTCCATCCTCACATGAGAAAGATGAATTTTGGAAATCAGTTGCGCGTCGTGGCCGTATAGCAAACAGTACCTGTGATGACGAACAATTAGCGACAGGCGTTTTTTTAAGAATTACTCTCAGATGCGATTAAGGCGAATGGCGCAGATAAAGCATTTGCCAAAGCGGTACAGCATAGGGTGGGACGAGGCAGTCTGAATTACATTTTATAGATGTATTTCTCACATATCTCAGAGCCTCTCGCGATATTCGTCGTCGTTGTCGTCGTCGTCGTCGCCGCCGCCGCTTCTGCAGAAGTAGCAAATGGCAATCGTAGCAAATGCGGCGAGGGACGCCCTGCCTTCGATTCCGAATGCACAAAGTGTGTGGTCTTGTTTCTCAGCATAAGGTGGGACGAGGCAGTCTGAATTACATTTTATAGATGTATTTCTCACATATCTCAGAGCCTCTCGCGATATTCGTCGTCGTCGTCGTCGTCGTCGTCGTCGTCGCCGCCGCTTCTGCAGAAGTAGCAAATGGCAATCGTAGCAAATGCGGCGAGGGACACCCTGCCTTCGATTCCGAATGCACAAAGTGTGTGGTCTTGTTTCTCAGTCTATATTTGGTCGGTCACGTCAGAGGTTGAATGTAACGAATGGGTGGGAAAGAGCAAGGGGCAGCGGCTGTGTAGAACGAAAACACAAATCCTCAGGGGTGTGAGCGTTTCGAGATGATTCGTATACATGTAAATGTTGGTCGTCAGTGACCGTGTGGCCTAATGGATAAGGCGTCGGACTTCGGATCTGAAGATTACAGGTTCGAATGCTGTCACGCTTGTGTTTTTCCAGTTCTGAAAAAGAAACATAACGTTTTAATGTAGCAATTAAGCAGTACAAAACAGTCTGAATGTTGCTGTTGACCATTTTTTGCTTGGAGATGCTCTTGAGCTTGAAACACACACAACAAGACCGGTGTTAACTAGCGAAATGGTCGGCAGAGTGCCGACACAGCGAGTTTTGACTATCACTTGCACATCTAAATCAACGTCGGAAAGTAACTCGTTCGGCTTTTGAGTCACATAAAGTATGTGTGTTAATTTTGACGCCACTAGCTCTGCATGTTGTCATGCAATTTCTTTACCTCTCAGAAATGATTATGAGATAAAAGTGAAGTACGTGACGAGTGTGACGTTAGGAAAACATTAGGCATCATGGAGAGATTCTGTATGGGACCACCCAACCCAAACGAGTACTGTGTGACGTGCTACCCGGCAGGTATTCACCGAGGTAGCCGGCTAGCTCAGTCGGTAGAGCGTCAGACTCTTAATCCCAGGGTCGTGGGTTCGAGCCAGACGCTGGGCGGAACGGAATTTTGTTCCGCTGCAGGTGTAAATCACCGTTTTTCTGATTAACGAGATTTAATGGAAATAGCAACTTTAAACTTTGCCTACGTCTCTGTCAGTCGCAAGGAAACTGTATTTGAAGGTGAAAGTGATTTTGTAGACATGTGTGAAAGACATGTTCTGAAATGCAAGTGTTGTTGTTTGGAGAGCTCATCGGTTACGTGTCAGATGTGTAGCTAAGCAGTAATTTGTCGCCATAGCTGCAAATATTAGCTGGTAATATGAAGTGTTGTCAGCTAAAGTCTGATGATGCAGACGACCGTAAGGACGAAGTACCCAAGAGTACTGCTAGGCCGCCCCTCTTTAGCTCAGTGGTAGAGCACTGGTCTAATAAACCAGGGGTCGTAAGTTCCATCCTCACATGAGAAAGATGAATTTTGGAAATCAGTTGCGCGTCGTGGCCGTATAGCAAACAGTACCTGTGATGACGAACAATTAGCGACAGGCGTTTTTTTAAGAATTACTCTCAGATGCGATTAAGGCGAATGGCGCAGATAAAGCATTTGCCAAAGCGGTACAGCATAGGGTGGGACGAGGCAGTCTGAATTACATTTTATAGATGTATTTCTCACATATCTCAGAGCCTCTCGCGATATTCGTCGTCGTCGTCGTCGTCGTCGTCGTCGCCGCCGCTTCTGCAGAAGTAGCAAATGGCAATCGTAGCAAATGCGGCGAGGGACGCCCTGCCTTCGATTCCGAATGCACAAAGTGTGTTGTCTTGTTTCTCAGTCTATATTTGATCGGTCACGTCAGAGGTTGAATGTAACGAATGGGTGGGAAAGAGCAAGGGGCAGCGGCTGTGCAGAACGAAAACACAAATCCTCAGGGGTGTGAGCGTTTCGAGATGAGTCGTATACATGTAAATGTTGGTCGTCAGTGACCGTGTGGCCTAATGGATAAGGCGTCGGACTTCGGATCTGAAGATTACAGGTTCGAATGCTGTCACGCTTGTGTTTTTCCAGTTCTGAAAAAGAAACATAACGTTTTAATGTAGCAATTGAGCAGTACGAAACAGTCTGAATGTTGCTGTTGACCATTTTTTGCTTGGAGATGCTCTTGAGCTTGAAACACACACAACAAGACCGGTGTTAACTAGCGAAATGGTCGGCAGAGTGCCGACACAGCGAGTTTTGACTATCACTTGCACATCTAAAACAACGTCGGAAAGTAACTCGTTCGGCTTTTGAGTCACATAAAGTATGTGTGTTAATTTTGACGCCACTAGCTCTGCATGTTGTCATGCAATTTCTTTACCTCTCAGAAATGATTATGAGATAAAAGTGAAGTACGTGACGAGTGTGACGTTAGGAAAACATTAGGCATCATGGAGAGATTCTGTATGGGACCACCCAACCCAAACGAGTACTGTGTGACGTGCTACCCGGCAGGTATTCACCGAGGTAGCCGGCTAGCTCAGTCGGTAGAGCGTCAGACTCTTAATCCCAGGGTCGTGGGTTCGAGCCAGACGCTGGGCGGAACGGAATTTTGTTCCGCTCCAGGTGTAAATCACCGTTTTTCTGATTAACGAGATTTAATGGAAATAGCAACTTTAAACTTTGCCTACGTCTCTGTCAGTCGCAAGGAAACTGTATTTGAAGGTGAAAGTGATTTTGTAGACATGTGTGAAAGACATGTTCTGAAATGCAAGTGTTGTTGTTTGGAGAGCTCATCGGTTACGTGTCAGATGTGTAGCTAAGCAGTAATTTGTCGCCATAGCTGCAAATATTAGCTGGTAATATGAAGTGTTGTCAGCTAAAGTCTGATGATGCAGACGACCGTAAGGACGAAGTACCCAAGAGTGCCGCTAGGCCGCCCCTCTTTAGCTCAGTGGTAGAGCACTGGTCTAATAAACCAGGGGTCGTAAGTTCCATCCTCACAGGAGAAAGATGAATTTTGGAAATCAGTTGCGCGTCGTGGCCGTATAGCAAACAGTACCTGTGATGACGAACAATTAGCGACAGGCGTTTTTTTAAGAATTACTCTCAGATGCGATTAAGGCGAATGGCGCAGATAAAGCATTTGCCAAAGCGGTACAGCATAGGGTGGGACGAGGCAGTCTGAATTACATTTTATAGATGTATTTCTCACATATCTCAGAGCCTCTCGCGATATTCGTCGTCGTCGTCGTCGTCGTCGTCGTCGCCGCCGCCGCTTCTGCAGAAGTAGCAAATGGCAATCGTAGCAAATGCGGCGAGGGACGCCCTGCCTTCGATTCCGAATGCACAAAGTGTGTGGTCTTGTTTCTCAGCATAAGGTGGGACGAGGCAGTCTGAATTACATTTTATAGATGTATTTCTCACATATCTCAGAGCCTCTCGCGATATTCGTCGTCGTCGTCGTCGTCGTCGTCGTCGTCGCCGCCGCTTCTGCAGAAGTAGCAAATGGCAATCGTAGCAAATGCGGCGAGGGACACCCTGCCTTCGATTCCGAATGCACAAAGTGTGTGGTCTTGTTTCTCAGTCTATATTTGGTCGGTCACGTCAGAGGTTGAATGTAACGAATGGGTGGGAAAGAGCAAGGGGCAGCGGCTGTGTAGAACGAAAACACAAATCCTCAGGGGTGTGAGCGTTTCGAGATGAGTCGTATACATGTAAATGTTGGTCGTCAGTGACCGTGTGGCCTAATGGATAAGGCGTCGGACTTCGGATCTGAAGATTACAGGTTCGAATGCTGTCACGCTTGTGTTTTTCCAGTTCTGAAAAAGAAACATAACGTTTTAATGTAGCAATTAAGCAGTACAAAACAGTCTGAATGTTGCTGTTGACCATTTTTTGCTTGGAGATGCTCTTGAGCTTGAAACACACACAACAAGACCGGTGTTAACTAGCAAAATGGTCGGCAGAGTGCCGACACAGCGAGTTTTGACTATCACTTGCACATCTAAAACAACGTCGGAAAGTAACTCGTTCGGCTTTTGAGTCACATAAAGTATGTGTGTTAATTTTGACGCCACTAGCTCTGCATGTTGGCATGCAATTTCTTTACCTCTCAGAAATGATTATGAGATAAAAGTGAAGTACGTGACGAGTGTGACGTTAGGAAAACATTAGGCATCATGGAGAGATTCTGTATGGGACCACCCAACCCAAACGAGTACTGTGTGACGTGCTACCCGGCAGGTATTCACCGAGGTAGCCGGCTAGCTCAGTCGGTAGAGCGTCAGTCTCTTAATCCCAGGGTCGTGGGTTCGAGCCAGACGCTGGGCGGAACGGAATTTTGTTCCGCTGCAGGTGTAAATCACCGTTTCTCTGATTAACGAGATTTAATGGAAATAGCAACTTTAAACTTTGCCTACGTCTCTGTCAGTCGCAAGGAAACTGTATTTGAAGGTGAAAGTGATTTTGTAGACATGTGTGAAAGACATGTTCTGAAATGCAAGTGTTGTTGTTTGGAGAGCTCATCGGTTACGTGTCAGATGTGTAGCTAAGCAGTAATTTGTCGCCATAGCTGCAAATATTAGCTGGTAATATGAAGTGTTGTCAGCTAAAGTCTGATGATGCAGACGACCGTAAGGACGAAGTACCCAAAAGTACTGCTAGGCCGCCCCTCTTTAGCTCAGTGGTAGAGCACTGGTCTAATAAACCAGGGGTCGTAAGTTCCATCCTCACATGAGAAAGATGAATTTTGGAAATCAGTTGCGCGTCGTGGCCGTATAGCAAACAGTACCTGTGATGACGAACAATTAGCGACAGGCGTTTTTTTAAGAATTACTCTCAGATGCGATTAAGGCGAATGGCGCAGATAAAGCATTTGCCAAAGCGGTACAGCATAGGGTGGGACGAGGCAGTCTGAATTACATTTTATAGATGTATTTCTCACATATCTCAGAGCCTCTCGCGATATTCGTCGTCGTCGTCGTCGTCGTCGTCGCCGCCGCCGCTTCTGCAGAAGTAGCAAAAGGCAATCGTAGCAAATGCGGCGAGGGACGCCCTGCCTTCGATTCCGAATGCACAAAGTGTGTGGTCTTGTTTCTCAGCATAAGGTGGGACGAGGCAGTCTGAATTACATTTTATAGATGTATTTCTCACATATCTCAGAGCCTCTCGCGATATTCGTCGTCGTCGTCGTCGTCGTCGTCGTCGTCGTCGTCGCCGCCGCTTCTGCAGAAGTAGCAAATGGCAATCGTAGCAAATGTGGCGAGGGACACCCTGCCTTCGATTCCGAATGCACAAAGTGTGTGGTCTTGTTTCTCAGTCTATATTTGGTCGGTCACGTCAGAGGTTGAATGTAACGAATGGGTGGGAAAGAGCAAGGGGCAGCGGCTGTGTAGAACGAAAACACAAATCCTCAGTGGTGTGAGCGTTTCGAGATGAGTCGTATACTTGTAAATGTTGGTCGTCAGTGACCGTGTGGCCTAATGGATAAGGCGTCGGACTTCGGATCTGAAGATTACAGGTTCGAATGCTGTCACGCTTGTGTTTTTCCAGTTCTGAAAAAGAAACATAACGTTTTAGTGTAGCAATTAAGCAGTACGAAACAGTCTGAATGTTGCTGTTGACCATTTTTTGCTTGGAGATGCTCTTGAGCTTGAAACACACACAACAAGACCGGTGTTAACTAGCGAAATGGTCGGCAGAGTGCCGACACAGCGAGTTTTGACTATCACTTGCACATCTAAAACAACGTCGGAAAGTAACTCGTTCGGCTTTTGAGTCACATAAAGTATGTGTGTTAATTTTGACGCCACTAGCTCTGCATGTTGTCATGCAATTTCTTTACCTCTCAGAAATGATTATGAGATAAAAGTGAAGTACGTGACGAGTGTGACGTTAGGAAAACATTAGGCATCATGGAGAGATTCTGTATGGGACCACCCAACCCAAACGAGTACTGTGTGACGTGCTACCCGGCAGGTATTCACCGAGGTAGCCGGCTAGCTCAGTCGGTAGAGCGTCAGACTCTTAATCCCAGGGTCGTGGGTTCGAGCCAGACGCTGGGCGGAACGGAATTTTGTTCCGCTCCAGGTGTAAATCACCGTTTTTCTGATTAACGAGATTTAATGGAAATAGCAACTTTAAACTTTGCCTACGTCTCTGTCAGTGGCAAGGAAACTGTATTTGAAGGTGAAAGTGATTTTGTAGACATGTGTGAAAGACATGTTCTGAAATGCAAGTGTTGTTGTTTGGAGAGCTCATCGGTTACGTGTCAGATGTGTAGCTAAGCAGTAATTTGTCGCCATAGCTGCAAATATTAGCTGGTAATATGAAGTGTTGTCAGCTAAAGTCTGATGATGCAGACGACCGTAAGGACAAAGTACCCAAGAGTACTGCTAGGCCGCCCCTCTTTAGCTCAGTGGTAGAGCACTGGTGTAATAAAATAGGGGTCGTAAGTTCCATCCTCACATGAGAAAGATGAATTTTGGAAATCAGTTGCGCGTCGTGGCCGTATAGCAAACAGTACCTGTGATGACGAACAATTAGCGACAGGCGTTTTTTTAAGAATTACTCTCAGATGCGATTAAGGCGAATGGCGCAGATAAAGCATTTGCCAAAGCGGTACAGCATAGGGTGGGACGAGGCAGTCTGAATTACATTTTATAGATGTATTTCTCACATATCTCAGAGCCTCTCGCGATATTCGTCGTCGTCGTCGTCGTCGTCGTCGTCGTCGCCGCCGCCGCTTCTGCAGAAGTAGCAAATGGCAATCGTAGCAAATGCGGCGAGGGACACCCTGCCTTCGATTCCGAATGCACAAAGTGTGTGGTCTTGTTTCTCAGTCTATATTTGGTCGGTCACGTCAGAGGTTGAATGTAACGAATGGGTGGGAAAGAGCAAGGGGCAGCGGCTGTGTAGAACGAAAACACAAATCCTCAGGGGTGTGAGCGTTTCGAGATGAGTCGTATACATGTAAATGTTGGTCGTCAGTGACCGTGTGGCTTAATGGATAAGGCGTCGGACTTCGGATCTGAAGATTACAGGTTCGAATGCTGTCACGCTTGTGTTTTTCCAGTTCTGAAAAAGAAACATAACGTTTTAGTGTAGCAATTAAGCAGTACGAAACAGTCTGAATGTTGCTGTTGACCATTTTTTGCTTGGAGATGCTCTTGAGCTTGAAACACACACAACAAGACCGGTGTTAACTAGCGAAATGGTCGGCAGAGTGCCGACACAGCGAGTTTTGACTATCACTTGCACATCTAAAACAACGTCGGAAAGTAACTCGTTCGGCTTTTGAGTCACATAAAGTATGTGTGTTAATTTTGACGCCACTAGCTCTGCATGTTGTCATGCAATTTCTTTACCTCTCAGAAATGATTATGAGATAAAAGTGAAGTACGTGACGAGTGTGACGTTAGGAAAACATTAGGCATCATGGAGAGATTCTGTATGGGACCACCCAACCCAAACGAGTACTGTGTGACGTGCTACCCGGCAGGTATTCACCGAGGTAGCCGGCTAGCTCAGTCGGTAGAGCGTCAGACTCTTAATCCCAGGGTCGTGGGTTCGAGCCAGACGCTGGGCGGAACGGAATTTTGTTCCGCTGCAGGTGTAAATCACCGTTTTTCTGATTAACGAGATTTAATGGAAATAGCAACTTTAAACTTTGCCTACGTCTCTGTCAGTCGCAAGGAAACTGTATTTGAAGGTGAAAGTGATTTTGTAGACATGTGTGAAAGACATGTTCTGAAATGCAAGTGTTGTTGTTTGGAGAGCTCATCGGTTACGTGTCAGATGTGTAGCTAAGCAGTAATTTGTCGCCATAGCTGCAAATATTAGCTGGTAATATGAAGTGTTGTCAGCTAAAGTCTGATGATGCAGACGACCGTAAGGACAAAGTACCCAAGAGTACTGCTAGGCCGCCCCTCTTTAGCTCAGTGGTAGAGCACTGGTGTAATAAACCAGGGGTCGTAAGTTCCATCCTCACATGAGAAAGATGAATTTTGGAAATCAGTTGCGCGTCGTGGCCGTATAGCAAACAGTACCTGTGATGACGAACAATTAGCGACAGGCGTTTTTTTAAGAATTACTCTCAGATGCGATTAAGGCGAATGGCGCAGATAAAGCATTTGCCAAAGCGGTACAGCATAGGGTGGGACGAGGCAGTCTGAATTACATTTTATAGATGTATTTCTCACATATCTCAGAGCCTCTCGCGATATTCGTCGTCGTCGTCGTCGTCGTCGTCGTCGTCGCCGCCGCCGCTTCTGCAGAAGTAGCAAATGGCAATCGTAGCAAATGCGGCGAGGGACACCCTGCCTTCGATTCCGAGTGCACAAAGTGTGTGGTCTTGTTTCTCAGTCTATATTTGGTCGGTCACGTCAGAGGTTGAATGTAACGAATGGGTGGGAAAGAGCAAGGGGCAGCGGCTGTGTAGAACGAAAACACAAATCCTCAGGGGTGTGAGCGTTTCGAGATGAGTCGTATACATGTAAATGTTGGTCGTCAGTGACCGTGTGGCCTAATGGATAAGGCGTCGGACTTCGGATCTGAAGATTACAGGTTCGAATGCTGTCACGCTTGTGTTTTTCCAGTTCTGAAAAAGAAACATAACGTTTTAGTGTAGCAATTAAGCAGTACGAAACAGTCTGAATGTTGCTGTTGACCATTTTTTGCTTGGAGATGCTCTTGAGCTTGAAACACACACAACAAGACCGGTGTTAACTAGCGAAATGGTCGGCAGAGTGCCGACACAGCGAGTTTTGACTATCACTTGCACATCTAAAACAACGTCGGAAAGTAACTCGTTCGGCTTTTGAGTCACATAAAGTATGTGTGTTAATTTTGACGCCACTAGCTCTGCATGTTGTCATGCAATTTCTTTACCTCTCAGAAATGATTATGAGATAAAAGTGAAGTACGTGACGAGTGTGACGTTAGGAAAACATTAGGCATCATGGAGAGATTCTGTATGGGACCACCCAACCCAAACGAGTACTGTGTGACGTGCTACCCGGCAGGTATTCACCGAGGTAGCCGGCTAGCTCAGTCGGTAGAGCGTCAGACTCTTAATCCCAGGGTCGTGGGTTCGAGCCAGACGCTGGGCGGAACGGAATTTTGTTCCGCTGCAGGTGTAAATCACCGTTTTTCTGATTAACGAGATTTAATGGAAATAGCAACTTTAAACTTTGCCTACGTCTCTGTCAGTCGCAAGGAAACTGTATTTGAAGGTGAAAGTGATTTTGTAGACATGTGTGAAAGACATGTTCTGAAATGCAAGTGTTGTTGTTTGGAGAGCTCATCGGTTACGTGTCAGATGTGTAGCTAAGCAGTAATTTGTCGCCATAGCTGCAAATATTAGCTGGTAATATGAAGTGTTGTCAGCTAAAGTCTGATGATGCAGACGACCGTAAGGACGAAGTACCCAAGAGTACTGCTAGGCCGCCCCTCTTTAGCTCAGTGGTAGAGCACTGGTCTAATAAACCAGGGGTCGTAAGTTCCATCCTCACATGAGAAAGATGAATTTTGGAAATCAGTTGCGCGTCGTGGCCGTATAGTAAACAGTACCTGTGATGACGAACAATTAGCGACAGGCGTTTTTTTAAGAATTACTCTCAGATGCGATTAAGGCGAATGGCGCAGATAAAGCATTTGCCAAAGCGGTACAGCATAGGGTGGGACGAGGCAGTCTGAATTACATTTATAGATGTATTTCTCACATATCTCAGAGCCTCTCGCGATATTCGTCGTCGTCGTCGTCGTCGTCGTCGTCGTCGTCGTCGCCGCCGCTTCTGCAGAAGTAGCAAATGGCAATCGTAGCAAATGCGGCGAGGGACACCCTGCCTTCGATTCCGAATGCACAAAGTGTGTGGTCTTGTTTCTCAGTCTATATTTGGTCGGTCACGTCAGAGGTTGAATGTAACGAATGGGTGGGAAAGAGCAAGGGGCAGCGGCTGTGTAGAACGAAAACACAAATCCTCAGGGGTGTGAGCGTTTCGAGATGAGTCGTATACATGTAAATGTTGGTCGTCAGTGACCGTGTGGCCTAATGGATAAGGCGTCGGACTTCGTATCTGAAGATTACAGGTTCGAATGCTGTCACGCTTGTGTTTTTCCAGTTCTGAAAAAGAAACATAACGTTTTAATGTAGCAATTGAGCAGTACGAAACAGTCTGAATGTTGCTGTTGACCATTTTTTGCTTGGAGATGCTCTTGAGCTTGAAACACACACAACAAGACCGGTGTTAACTAGCGAAATTGTCGGCAGAGTGCCGACACAGCGAGTTTTGACTATCACTTGCACATCTAAAACAACGTCGGAAAGTAACTCGTTCGGCTTTTGAGTCACATAAAGTATGTGTGTTAATTTTGACGCCACTAGCTCTGCATGTTGTCATGCAATTTCTTTACCTCTCAGAAATGATTATGAGATAAAAGTGGAGTACGTGACGAGTGTGACGTTAGGAAAACATTAGGCATCATGGAGAGATTCTGTATGGGACCACCCAACCCAAACGAGTACTGTGTGACGTGCTACCCGGCAGGTATTCACCGAGGTAGCCGCCTAGCTCAGTCGGTAGAGCGTCAGACTCTTAATCCCAGGGTCGTGGGTTCGAGCCAGACGCTGGGCGGAACGGAATTTTGTTCCGCTGCAGGTGTAAATCACCGTTTTTCTGATTAACGAGATTTAATGGAAATAGCAACTTTAAACTTTGCCTACGTCTCTGTCAGTCGCAAGGAAACTGTATTTGAAGGTGAAAGTGATTTTGTAGACATGTGTGAAAGACATGTTCTGAAATGCAAGTGTTGTTGTTTGGAGAGCTCATCGGTTACGTGTCAGATGTGTAGCTAAGCAGTAATTTGTCGCCATAGCTGCAAATATTAGCTGGTAATATGAAGTGTTGTCAGCTAAAGTCTGATGATGCAGACGACCGTAAGGACGAAGTACCCAAGAGTACTGCTAGGCCGCCCCTCTTTAGCTCAGTGGTAGAGCACTGGTCTAATAAACCAGGGGTCGTAAGTTCCATCCTCACATGAGAAAGATGAATTTTGGAAATCAGTTGCGCATCGTGGCCGTATAGCAAACAGTACCTGTGATGACGAACAATTAGCGACATGCGTTTTTTTTAAGAATTACTCTCAGATGCGATTAAGGCGAATGGCGCAGATAAAGCATTTGCCAAAGCGGTACAGCATAGGGTGGCACGAGGCAGTCTGAATTACATTTTATAGATGTATTTCTCACATATCTCAGAGCCTCTCGCGATATTCGTCGTCGTCGTCGTCGTCGTCGTCGTCGCCGCCGCTTCTGCAGAAGTAGCAAATGGCAATCGTAGCAAATGCGGCGAGGGACGCCCTGCCTTCGATTCCGAATGCACAAAGTGTGTTGTCTTGTTTCTCAGTCTATATTTGATCGGTCACGTCACAGGTTGAATGTAACGAATGGGTGGGAAAGAGCAAGGGGCAGCGGCTGTGCAGAACGAAAACACAAATCCTCAGGGGTGTGAGCGATTCGAGATGAGTCGTATACATGTAAATGTTGGTCGTCAGTGACCGTGTGGCCTAATGGATAAGGCGTCGGACTTCGGATCTGAAGATTACAGGTTCGAATGCTGTCACGCTTGTGTTTTTCCAGTTCTGAAAAAGAAACATAACGTTTTAATGTAGCAATTAAGCAGTACGAAACAGTCTGAATGTTGCTGTTGACCATTTTTTGCTTGGAGATGCTCTTGAGCTTGACACACACAACAAGACCGGTGTTAACTAGCGAAATGGTCGGCAGAGTGCCGACACAGCAAGTTTTGACTATCACTTGCACATCTAAAACAACGTCGGAAAGTAACTCGTTCGGCTTTTGAGTCACATAAAGTATGTGTGTTAATTTTGACGCCACTAGCTCTGCATGTTGTCATGCAATTTCTTTACCTCTCAGAAATGATTATGAGATAAAAGTGAAGTACGTGACGAGTGTGACGTTAGGAAAACATTAGGCATCATGGAGAGATTCTGTATGGGACCACCCAACCCAAACGAGTACTGTGTGACGTGCTACCCGGCAGGTATTCACCGAGGTAGCCGGCTAGCTCAGTCGGTAGAGCGTCAGACTCTTAATCCCAGGGTCGTGGGTTCGAGCCAGACGCTGGGCGGAACGGAATTTTGTTCCGCTCCAGGTGTAAATCACCGTTTTTCTGATTAACGAGATTTAATGGAAATAGCAACTTTAAACTTTGCCTACGTCTCTGTCAGTCGCAAGGAAACTGTATTTGAAGGTGAAAGTGATTTTGTAGACATGTGTGAAAGACATGTTCTGAAATGCAAGTGTTGTTGTTTGGAGAGCTCATCGGTTAGGTGTCAGATGTGTAGCTAAGCAGTAATTTGTCGCCATAGCTGCAAATATTAGCTGGTAATATGAAGTGTTGTCAGCTAAAGTCTGATGATGCAGACGACCGTAAGGACGAAGTACCCAAGAGTGCCGCTAGGCCGCCCCTCTTTAGCTCAGTGGTAGAGCACTGGTCTAATAAACCAGGGGTCGTAAGTTCCATCCTCACATGAGAAAGATGAATTTTGGAAATCAGTTGCGCGTCGTGGCCGTATAGCAAACAGTACCTGTGATGACGAACAATTAGCGACAGGCGTTTTTTTAAGAATTACTCTCAGATGCGATTAAGGCGAATGGCGCTGATAAAGCATTTGCCAAAGCGGTACAGCATTGAGTGGGACGAGGCAGTCTGAATTACATTTTATAGATGTATTTCTCACATATCTCAGAGCCTCTCGCGATATTCGTCGTCGTCGTAGTCGTCGTCGTCGCCGCCGCCGCTTCTGCAGAAGTAGCAAATGGCAATCGTAGCAAATGCGGCGAGGGACGGCCTGCCTTCGATTCCGAATGCACAAAGTGTGTGGTCTTGTTTCTCAGCATAAGGTGGGACGAGGCAGTCTGAATTACATTTTATAGATGTATTTCTCACATATCTCAGAGCCTCTCGCGATATTCGTCGTCGTCGTCGTCGTCGTCGTCGTCGTCGTCGCCGCCGCTTCTGCAGAAGTAGCAAATGGCAATCGTAGCAAATGCGGCGAGGGACACCCTGCCTTCGATTCCGAATGCACAAAGTGTGTGGTCTTGTTTCTCAGTCTATATTTGGTCGGTCACGTCAGAGGTTGAATGTAACGAATGGGTGGGAAAGAGCAAGGGGCAGCGGCTGTGTAGAACGAAAACACAAATCCTCAGGGGTGTGAGCGTTTCGAGATGAGTCGTATACATGTAAATGTTGGTCGTCAGTGACCGTGTGGCCTAATGGATAAGGCGTCGGACTTCGTATCTGAAGATTACAGGTTCGAATGCTGTCACGCTTGTGTTTTTCCAGTTCTGAAAAAGAAACATACCGTTTTAATGTAGCAATTGAGCAGTACGAAACCGTCTGAATGTTGCTGTTGACCATTTTTTGCTTGGAGATGCTCTTGAGCTTGAAACACACACAACAAGACCGGTGTTAACTAGCGAAATGGTCGGCAGAGTGCCGACACAGCGAGTTTTGACTATCACTTGCACATCTAAAACAACGTCGGAAAGTAACTCGTTCGGCTTTTGAGTCACATAAAGTATGTGTGTTAATTTTGACGCCACTAGCTCTGCATGTTGTCATGCAATTTCTTTACCTCTCAGAAATGATTATGAGATAAAAGTGGAGTACGTGACGAGTGTGACGTTAGGAAAACATTAGGCATCATGGAGAGATTCTGTATGGGACCACCCAACCCAAACGAGTACTGTGTGACGTGCTACCCGGCAGGTATTCACCGAGGTAGCCGGCTAGCTCAGTCGGTAGAGCGTCAGACTCTTAATCCCAGGGTCGTGGGTTCGAGCCAGACGCTGGGCGGAACGGAATTTTGTTCCGCTGCAGGTGTAAATCACCGTTTTTCTGATTAACGAGATTTAATGGAAATAGCAACTTTAAACTTTGCCTACGTCTCTGTCAGTCGCAAGGAAACTGTATTTGAAGGTGAAAGTGATTTTGTAGACATGTGTGAAAGACATGTTCTGAAATGCAAGTGTTGTTGTTTGGAGAGCTCATCGGTTACGTGTCAGATGTGTAGCTAAGCAGTAATTTGTCGCCATAGCTGCAAATATTAGCTGGTAATATGAAGTGTTGTCAGCTAAAGTCTGATGATGCAGACGACCGTAAGGACGAAGTACCCAAGAGTACTGCTAGGCCGCCCCTCTTTAGCTCAGTGGTAGAGCACTGGTCTAATAAACCAGGGGTCGTAAGTTCCATCCTCACATGAGAAAGATGAATTTTGGAAATCAGTTGCGCATCGTGGCCGTATAGCAAACAGTACCTGTGATGACGAACAATTAGCGACATGCGTTTTTTTTAAGAATTACTCTCAGATGCGATTAAGGCGAATGGCGCAGATAAAGCATTTGCCAAAGCGGTACAGCATAGGGTGGCACGAGGCAGTCTGAATTACATTTTATAGATGTATTTCTCACATATCTCAGAGCCTCTCGCGATATTCGTCGTCGTCGTCGTCGTCGTCGTCGTCGCCGCCGCTTCTGCAGAAGTAGCAAATGGCAATCGTAGCAAATGCGGCGAGGGACGCCCTGCCTTCGATTCCGAATGCACAAAGTGTGTTGTCTTGTTTCTCAGTCTATATTTGATCGGTCACGTCACAGGTTGAATGTAACGAATGGGTGGGAAAGAGCAAGGGGCAGCGGCTGTGCAGAACGAAAACACAAATCCTCAGGGGTGTGAGCGATTCGAGATGAGTCGTATACATGTAAATGTTGGTCGTCAGTGACCGTGTGGCCTAATGGATAAGGCGTCGGACTTCGGATCTGAAGATTACAGGTTCGAATGCTGTCACGCTTGTGTTTT
This sequence comes from Schistocerca gregaria, assembly GCF_023897955.1. NCBI lineage: Eukaryota > Metazoa > Arthropoda > Insecta > Orthoptera > Acrididae > Schistocerca > Schistocerca gregaria. The sequence goes on along the minus strand of NW_026061707.1, from coordinate 13,530,462 downwards.
TCCAGTTCTGAAAAAGAAACATAACGTTTTAATGTAGCAATTAAGCAGTACGAAACAGTCTGAATGTTGCTGTTGACCATTTTTTGCTTGGAGATGCTCTTGAGCTTGACACACACAACAAGACCGGTGTTAACTAGCGAAATGGTCGGCAGAGTGCCGACACAGCAAGTTTTGACTATCACTTGCACATCTAAAACAACGTCGGAAAGTAACTCGTTCGGCTTTTGAGTCACATAAAGTATGTGTGTTAATTTTGACGCCACTAGCTCTGCATGTTGTCATGCAATTTCTTTACCTCTCAGAAATGATTATGAGATAAAAGTGAAGTACGTGACGAGTGTGACGTTAGGAAAACATTAGGCATCATGGAGAGATTCTGTATGGGACCACCCAACCCAAACGAGTACTGTGTGACGTGCTACCCGGCAGGTATTCACCGAGGTAGCCGGCTAGCTCAGTCGGTAGAGCGTCAGACTCTTAATCCCAGGGTCGTGGGTTCGAGCCAGACGCTGGGCGGAACGGAATTTTGTTCCGCTCCAGGTGTAAATCACCGTTTTTCTGATTAACGAGATTTAATGGAAATAGCAACTTTAAACTTTGCCTACGTCTCTGTCAGTCGCAAGGAAACTGTATTTGAAGGTGAAAGTGATTTTGTAGACATGTGTGAAAGACATGTTCTGAAATGCAAGTGTTGTTGTTTGGAGAGCTCATCGGTTAGGTGTCAGATGTGTAGCTAAGCAGTAATTTGTCGCCATAGCTGCAAATATTAGCTGGTAATATGAAGTGTTGTCAGCTAAAGTCTGATGATGCAGACGACCGTAAGGACGAAGTACCCAAGAGTGCCGCTAGGCCGCCCCTCTTTAGCTCAGTGGTAGAGCACTGGTCTAATAAACCAGGGGTCGTAAGTTCCATCCTCACATGAGAAAGATGAATTTTGGAAATCAGTTGCGCGTCGTGGCCGTATAGCAAACAGTACCTGTGATGACGAACAATTAGCGACAGGCGTTTTTTTAAGAATTACTCTCAGATGCGATTAAGGCGAATGGCGCTGATAAAGCATTTGCCAAAGCGGTACAGCATTGAGTGGGACGAGGCAGTCTGAATTACATTTTATAGATGTATTTCTCACATATCTCAGAGCCTCTCGCGATATTCGTCGTCGTCGTAGTCGTCGTCGTCGCCGCCGCCGCTTCTGCAGAAGTAGCAAATGGCAATCGTAGCAAATGCGGCGAGGGACGGCCTGCCTTCGATTCCGAATGCACAAAGTGTGTGGTCTTGTTTCTCAGCATAAGGTGGGACGAGGCAGTCTGAATTACATTTTATAGATGTATTTCTCACATATCTCAGAGCCTCTCGCGATATTCGTCGTCGTCGTCGTCGTCGTCGTCGTCGTCGTCGCCGCCGCTTCTGCAGAAGTAGCAAATGGCAATCGTAGCAAATGCGGCGAGGGACGCCCTGCCTTCGATTCCGAATGAACAAAGTGTGTTGTCTTGTTTCTCAGTCTATATTTGATCGGTCACGTCAGAGGTTGAATGTAACGAATGGGTGGGAAAGAGCAAGGGGCAGCGGCTGTGCAGAACGAAAACACAAATCCTCAGGGGTGTGAGCGTTTCGAGATGAGTCGTATACATGTAAATGTTGGTCGTCAGTGACCGTGTGGCCTAATGGATAAGGCGTCGGACTTCGGATCTGAAGATTACAGGTTCGAATGCTGTCACGCTTGTGTTTTTCCAGTTCTGAAAAAGAAACATAACGTTTTAATGTAGCAATTAAGCAGTACGAAACAGTCTGAATGTTGCTGTTGACCATTTTTTGCTTGGAGATGCTCTTGAGCTTGAAACACACACAACAAGACCGGTGTTAACTAGCGAAATGGTCGGCAGAGTGCCGACACAGCAAGTTTTGACTATCACTTGCACATCTAAAACAACGTCGGAAAGTAACTCGTTCGGCTTTTGAGTCACATAAAGTATGTGTGTTAATTTTGACGCCACTAGCTCTGCATGTTGTCATGCAATTTCTTTACCTCTCAGAAATGATTATGAGATAAAAGTGAAGTACGTGACGAGTGTGACGTTAGGAAAACATTAGGCATCATGGAGAGATTCTGTATGGGACCACCCAACCCAAACGAGTACTGTGTGACGTGCTACCCGGCAGGTATTCACCGAGGTAGCCGGCTAGCTCAGTCGGTAGAGCGTCAGACTCTTAATCCCAGGGTCGTGGGTTCGAGCCAGACGCTGGGCGGAACGGAATTTTGTTCCGCTCCAGGTGTAAATCACCGTTTTTCTGATTAACGAGATTTAATGGAAATAGCAACTTTAAACTTTGCCTACGTCTCTGTCAGTCGCAAGGAAACTGTATTTGAAGGTGAAAGTGATTTTGTAGACATGTGTGAAAGACATGTTCTGAAATGCAAGTGTTGTTGTTTGGAGAGCTCATCGGTTAGGTGTCAGATGTGTAGCTAAGCAGTAATTTGTCGCCATAGCTGCAAATATTAGCTGGTAATATGAAGTGTTGTCAGCTAAAGTCTGATGATGCAGACGACCGTAAGGACGAAGTACCCAAGAGTGCCGCTAGGCCGCCCCTCTTTAGCTCAGTGGTAGAGCACTGGTCTAATAAACCAGGGGTCGTAAGTTCCATCCTCACATGAGAAAGATGAATTTTGGAAATCAGTTGCGCGTCGTGGCCGTATAGCAAACAGTACCTGTGATGACGAACAATTAGCGACAGGCGTTTTTTTAAGAATTACTCTCAGATGCGATTAAGGCGAATGGCGCTGATAAAGCATTTGCCAAAGCGGTACAGCATTGAGTGGGACGAGGCAGTCTGAATTACATTTTATAGATGTATTTCTCACATATCTCAGAGCCTCTCGCGATATTCGTCGTCGTCGTAGTCGTCGTCGTCGCCGCCGCCGCTTCTGCAGAAGTAGCAAATGGCAATCGTAGCAAATGCGGCGAGGGACGGCCTGCCTTCGATTCCGAATGCACAAAGTGTGTGGTCTTGTTTCTCAGCATAAGGTGGGACGAGGCAGTCTGAATTACATTTTATAGATGTATTTCTCACATATCTCAGAGCCTCTCGCGATATTCGTCGTCGTCGTCGTCGTCGTCGTCGTCGTCGTCGCCGCCGCTTCTGCAGAAGTAGCAAATGGCAATCGTAGCAAATGCGGCGAGGGACGCCCTGCCTTCGATTCCGAATGAACAAAGTGTGTTGTCTTGTTTCTCAGTCTATATTTGATCGGTCACGTCAGAGGTTGAATGTAACGAATGGGTGGGAAAGAGCAAGGGGCAGCGGCTGTGCAGAACGAAAACACAAATCCTCAGGGGTGTGAGCGTTTCGAGATGAGTCGTATACATGTAAATGTTGGTCGTCAGTGACCGTGTGGCCTAATGGATAAGGCGTCGGACTTCGGATCTGAAGATTACAGGTTCGAATGCTGTCACGCTTGTGTTTTTCCAGTTCTGAAAAAGAAACATAACGTTTTAATGTAGCAATTAAGCAGTACGAAACAGTCTGAATGTTGCTGTTGACCATTTTTTGCTTGGAGATGCTCTTGAGCTTGAAACACACACAACAAGACCGGTGTTAACTAGCGAAATGGTCGGCAGAGTGCCGACACAGCAAGTTTTGACTATCACTTGCACATCTAAAACAACGTCGGAAAGTAACTCGTTCGGCTTTTGAGTCACATAAAGTATGTGTGTTAATTTTGACGCCACTAGCTCTGCATGTTGTCATGCAATTTCTTTACCTCTCAGAAATGATTATGAGATAAAAGTGAAGTACGTGACGAGTGTGACGTTAGGAAAACATTAGGCATCATGGAGAGATTCTGTATGGGACCACCCAACCCAAACGAGTACTGTGTGACGTGCTACCCGGCAGGTATTCACCGAGGTAGCCGGCTAGCTCAGTCGGTAGAGCGTCAGACTCTTAATCCCAGGGTCGTGGGTTCGAGCCAGACGCTGGGCGGAACGGAATTTTGTTCCGCTGCAGGTGTAAATCACCGTTTTTCTGATTAACGAGATTTAATGGAAATAGCAACTTTAAACTTTGCCTACGTCTCTGTCAGTCGCAAGGAAACTGTATTTGAAGGTGAAAGTGATTTTGTAGACATGTGTGAAAGACATGTTCTGAAATGCAAGTGTTGTTGTTTGGAGAGCTCATCGGTTAGGTGTCAGATGTGTAGCTAAGCAGTAATTTGTCGCCATAGCTGCAAATATTAGCTGGTAATATGAAGTGTTGTCAGCTAAAGTCTGATGATGCAGACGACCGTAAGGACGAAGTACCCAAGAGTGCCGCTAGGCCGCCCCTCTTTAGCTCAGTGGTAGAGCACTGGTCTAATAAACCAGGGGTCGTAAGTTCCATCCTCACATGAGAAAGATGAATTTTGGAAATCAGTTGCGCGTCGTGGCCGTATAGCAAACAGTACCTGTGATGACGAACAATTAGCGACAGGCGTTTTTTTAAGAATTACTCTCAGATGCGATTAAGGCGAATGGCGCTGATAAAGCATTTGCCAAAGCGGTACAGCATTGGGTGGGACGAGGCAGTCTGAATTACATTTTATAGATGTATTTCTCACATATCTCAGAGCCTCTCGCGATATTCGTCGTCGTCGTCGTCGTCGTCGTCGTCGCCGCCGCCGCTTCTGCAGAAGTAGCAAATGGCAATCGTAGCAAATGCGGCGAGGGACGCCCTGCCTTCGATTCCGAATGCACAAAGTGTGTGGTCTTGTTTCTCAGCATAAGGTGGGACGAGGCAGTCTGAATTACATTTTATAGATGTATTTCTCACATATCTCAGAGCCTCTCGCGATATTCGTCGTCGTCGTCGTCGTCGTCGTCGTCGTCGTCGTCGCCGCCGCTTCTGCAGAAGTAGCAAATGGCAATCGTAGCAAATGCGGCGAGGGACACCCGGCCTTCGATTCCGAATGCACAAAGTGTGTGGTCTTGTTTTTCAGTCTATATTTGGTCGGTCACGTCAGAGGTTGAATGTAACGAATGGGTGGGAAAGAGCAAGGGGCAGCGGCTGTGTAGAACGAAAACACAAATCCTCAGGGGTGTGAGCGTTTCGAGATGAGTCGTATACATGTAAATGTTGGTCGTCAGTGACCGTGTGGCCTAATGGATAATGCGTCGGACTTCGGATCTGAAGATTACAGGTTCGAATGCTGTCACGCTTGTGTTTTTCCAGTTCTGAAAAAGAAACATAACGTTTTAATGTAGCAATTAAGCAGTACGAAACAGTCTGAATGTTGCTGTTGACCATTTTTTGCTTGGAGATGCTCTTGAGCTTGAAACACACACAACAAGACCGGTGTTAACTAGCGAAATGGTCGGCAGAGTGCCGACACAGCGAGTTTTGACTATCACTTGCACATCTAAAACAACGTCGGAAAGTAACTCGTTCGGCTTTTGAGTCACATAAAGTATGTGTGTTAATTTTGACGCCACTAGCTCTGCATGTTGTCATTCAATTTCTTTACCTCTCAGAAATGATTATGAGATAAAAGTGAAGTACGTGACGAGTGTGACGTTAGGAAAACATTAGGCATCATGGAGAGATTCTGTATGGGACCACCCAACCCAAACGAGTACTGTGTGACGTGCTACCCGGCAGGTATTCACCGAGGTAGCCGGCTAGCTCAGTCGGTAGAGCGTCAGACACTTAATCCCAGGGTCGTGGGTTCGAGCCAGACGCTGGGCGGAACGGAATTTTGTTCCGCTGCAGGTGTAAATCACCGTTTTTCTGATTAACGAGATTTAATGGAAATAGCAACTTTAAACTTTGCCTACGTCTCTGTCAGTCGCAAGGAAACTGTATTTGAAGGTGAAAGTGATTTTGTAGACATGTGTGAAAGACATGTTCTGAAATGCAAGTGTTGTTGTTTGGAGAGCTCATCGGTTACGTGTCAGATGTGTAGCTAAGCAGTAATTTGTCGCCATAGCTGCAAATATTAGCTGGTAATATGAAGTGTTGTCAGCTAAAGTCTGATGATGCAGACGACCGTAAGGACGAAGTAACCAAGAGTACTGCTAGGCTGCCCCTCTTTAGCTCAGTGGTAGAGCACTGGTCTAATAAACCAGGGGTCGTAAGTTCCATCCTCACATGAGAAAGATGAATTTTGGAAATCAGTTGCGCGTCGTGGCCGTATAGCAAACAGTACCTGTGATGACGAACAATTAGCGACATGCGTTTTTTTAAGAATTACTCTCAAATGCGATTAAGGCGAATGGCGCAGATAAAGCATTTGCCAAAGCGGTACAGCATAGGGTGGGACGAGGCAGTCTGAATTACATTTTATAGATGTATTTCTCACATATCTCAGAGCCTCTCGCGATATTCGTCGTCGTCGTCGTCGTCGTCGTCGTCGTCGTCGCCGCCGCTTCTGCAGAAGTAGCAAATGGCAATCGTAGCAAATGCGGCGAGGGACACCCTGCCTTCGATTCCGAATGCACAAAGTGTGTGGTCTTGTTTCTCAGTCTATATTTGGTCGGTCACGTCAGAGGTTGAATGTAACGAATGGGTGGGAAAGAGCAAGGGGCAGCGGCTGTGTAGAACGAAAACACAAATCCTCAGGGGTGTGAGCGTTTCGAGATGAGTCGTATACATGTAAATGTTGGTCGTCAGTGACCGTGTGGCCTAATGGATAAGGCGTCGGACTTCGGATCTGAAGATTACAGGTTCGAATGCTGTCACGCTTGTGTTTTTCCAGTTCTGAAAAAGAAACATAACGTTTTAATGTAGCAATTAAGCAGTACGAAACAGTCTGAATGTTGCTGTTGACCATTTTTTGCTTGGAGATGCTCTTGAGCTTGAAACACACACAACAAGACCGGTGTTAACTAGCGAAATGGTCGGCAGAGTGCCGACACAGCGAGTTTTGACTATCACTTGCACATCTAAAACAACGTCGGAAAGTAACTCGTTCGGCTTTTGAGTCACATAAAGTATGTGTGTTAATTTTGACGCCACTAGCTCTGCATGTTGTCATTCAATTTCTTTACCTCTCAGAAATGATTATGAGATAAAAGTGAAGTACGTGACGAGTGTGACGTTAGGAAAACATTAGGCATCATAGAGAGATTCTGTATGGGACCACCCAACCCAAACGAGTACTGTGTGACGTGCTACCCGGCAGGTATTCACCGAGGTAGCCGGCTAGCTCAGTCGGTAGAGCGTCAGACTCTTAATCCCAGGGTCGTGGGTTCGAGCCAGACGCTGGGCGGAACGGAATTTTGTTCCGCTGCAGGTGTAAATCACCGTTTTTCTGATTAACGAGATTTAATGGAAATAGCAACTTTAAACTTTGCCTACGTCTCTGTCAGTCGCAAGGAAACTGTATTTGAAGGTGAAAGTGATTTTGTAGACATGTGTGAAAGACATGTTCTGAAATGCAAGTGTTGTTGTTTGGAGAGCTCATCGGTTACGTGTCAGATGTGTAGCTAAGCAGTAATTTGTCGCCATAGCTGCAAATATTAGCTGGTAATATGAAGTGTTGTCAGCTAAAGTCTGATGATGCAGACGACCGTAAGGACGAAGTAACCAAGAGTACTGCTAGGCCGCCCCTCTTAACTCAGTGGTAGAGCACTGGTCTAATAAACCAGGGGTCGTAAGTTCCATCCTCACATGAGAAAGATGAATTTTGGAATTCAGTTGCGCGTCGTGGCCGTATAGCAAACAGTACCTGTGATGACGAACAATTAGCGACATGCGTTTTTTTAAGAATTACTCTCAGATGCGATTAAGGCGAATGGCGCAGATAAAGCATTTGCCAAAGCGGTACAGCATAGGGTGGGACGAGGCAGTCTGAATTACATTTTATAGATGTATTTCTCACATATCTCAGAGCCTCTCGCGATATTCGTCGTCGTCGTCGTCGTCGTCGTCGTCGTCGTCGCCGCCGCCGCTTCTGCAGAAGTAGCAAATGGCAATCGTAGCAAATGCGGCGAGGGACGCCCTGCCTTCGATTCCGAATGCACAAAGTGTGTTGTCTTCTTTCTCAGTCTATATTTGGTCGGTCACGTCAGAGGTTGAATGTAACGAATGGGTGGGAAAGAGCAAGGGGCAGCGGCTGTGCAGAACGAAAACACAAATCCTCAGGGGTGTGAGCGTTTCGAGATGAGTCGTATACATGTAAATGTTGGTCGTCAGTGACCGTGTGGCCTAATGGATAAGGCGTCGGACTTCGGATCTGAAGATTACAGGTTCGAATGCTGTCACGCTTGTGTTTTTCCAGTTCTGAAAAAGAAACATAACGTTTTAATGTAGCAATTGAGCAGTACGAAACAGTCTGAATGTTGCTGTTGACCATTTTTTGCTTGGAGATGCTCTTGAGCTTGAAACACACACAACAAGACCGGTGTTAACTAGCGAAATGGTCGGCAGAGTGCCGACACAGCGAGTTTTGACTATCACTTGCACATCTAAAACAACGTCGGAAAGTAACTCGTTCGGCTTTTGAGTCACATAAAGTATGTGTGTTAATTTTGACGCCACTAGCTCTGCATGTTGTCATGCAATTTCTTTACCTCTCAGAAATGATTATGAGATAAAAGTGAAGTACGTGACGAGTGTGACGTTAGGAAAACATTAGGCATCATAGAGAGATTCTGTATGGGACCACCCAACCCAAACGAGTACTGTGTGACGAGCTACCCGGCAGGTATTCACCGAGGTAGCCGGCTAGCTCAGTCGGTAGAGCGTCAGACTCTTAATCCCAGGGTCGTGGGTTCGAGCCAGACGCTGGGCGGAACGGAATTTTGTTCCGCTGCAGGTGTAAATCACCGTTTTTCTGATTAACGAGATTTAATGGAAATAGCAACTTTAAACTTTGCCTACGTCTCTGTCAGTCGCAAGGAAACTGTATTTGAAGGTGAAGGTGATTTTGTAGACATGTGTGAAAGACATGTTCTGAAATGCAAGTGTTGTTGTTTGGAGAGCACATCGGTTACGTGTCAGATGTGTAGCCAAGCAGTAATTTGTCGCCATAGCTGCAAATATTAGCTGGTAATATGAAGTGTTGTCAGCTAAAGTCTGATGATGCAGACGACCGTAAGGACGAAGTACCAACGAGTACCGCTAGGCAGCGCCCCTTTAGCTCAGTGGTAGAGCACTGGTCTAATAAACCAGGGGTCGTAAGTTAGATCCTCACAGGAGAAAGATGAGTTTTGGAAATCAGTTGCGCGTCGTGGCCGTATTGCAAACAGTACCTGTGATGACGAACAATTAGCGACAGGCGTTTTTTTAAGAATTACTCTCAGATGCGATTAAGGCGAATGGCGCAGATAAAGCATTTGCCAAAGCGGTACAGCATAAGGTGGGACGAGGCAGTCTGAATTACATTTTATAGATGTATTTCTCACATATCTCAGAGCCTCTCGCGATATTCGTCGTCGTCGTCGTCGTCGTCGTCGTCGCCGCCGCCGCCACCGCTTCTGCAGAAGTAGCAAATGGCAATCGTAGCAAATGCGGCGAGGGACGCCCTGCCTTCGATTCCGAATGCACAAAGTGTGTTGTCTTGTTTCTCAGTCTATATTTGGTCGGTCACGTCAGAGGTTGAATGTAACGAATGGGTGGGAAAGAGCAAGGGGCAGCGGCTGTGCAGAACGAAAACACAAATCCTCAGGGGTGTGAGCGTTTCGAGATGAGTCGTATACATGTAAATGTTGGTCGTCAGTGACCGTGTGGCCTAATGGATAAGGCGTCGGACTTCGGATCTGAAGATTACAGGTTCGAATGCTGTCACGCTTGTGTTTTTCCAGTTCTGAAAAAGAAACATAACGTTTTAATGTAGCAATTGAGCAGTACGAAACAGTCTGAATGTTGCTGTTGACCATTTTTTGCTTGGAGATGCTCTTGAGCTTGAAACACACACAACAAGACCGGTGTTAACTAGCGAAATGGTCGGCAGAGTGCCGACACAGCGAGTTTTGACTATCACTTGCACATCTAAAACAACGTCGGAAAGTAACTCGTTCGGCTTTTGAGTCACATAAAGTATGTGTGTTAATTTTGACGCCACTAGCTCTGCATGTTGTCATGCAATTTCTTTACCTCTCAGAAATGATTATGAGATAAAAGTGAAGTACGTGACGAGTGTGACGTTAGGAAAACATTAGGCATCATAGAGAGATTCTGTATGGGACCACCCAACCCAAACGAGTACTGTGTGACGAGCTACCCGGCAGGTATTCACCGAGGTAGCCGGCTAGCTCAGTCGGTAGAGCGTCAGACTCTTAATCCCAGGGTCGTGGGTTCGAGCCAGACGCTGGGCGGAACGGAATTTTGTTCCGCTGCAGGTGTAAATCACCGTTTTTCTGATTAACGAGATTTAATGGAAATAGCAACTTTAAACTTTGCCTACGTCTCTGTCAGTCGCAAGGAAACTGTATTTGAAGGTGAAGGTGATTTTGTAGACATGTGTGAAAGACATGTTCTGAAATGCAAGTGTTGTTGTTTGGAGAGCACATCGGTTACGTGTCAGATGTGTAGCCAAGCAGTAATTTGTCGCCATAGCTGCAAATATTAGCTGGTAATATGAAGTGTTGTCAGCTAAAGTCTGATGATGCAGACGACCGTAAGGACGAAGTACCAACGAGTACCGCTAGGCAGCGCCCCTTTAGCTCAGTGGTAGAGCACTGGTCTAATAAACCAGGGGTCGTAAGTTAGATCCTCACAGGAGAAAGATGAGTTTTGGAAATCAGTTGCGCGTCGTGGCCGTATTGCAAACAGTACCTGTGATGACGAACAATTAGCGACAGGCGTTTTTTTAAGAATTACTCTCAGATGCGATTAAGGCGAATGGCGCAGATAAAGCATTTGCCAAAGCGGTACAGCATAAGGTGGGACGAGGCAGTCTGAATTACATTTTATAGATGTATTTCTCACATATCTCAGAGCCTCTCGCGATATTCGTCGTCGTCGTCGTCGTCGTCGTCGTCGTCGTCGTCGCCGCCGCTTCTGCAGAAGTAGCAAATGGCAATCGTAGCAAATGCGGCGAGGGACACCCTGCCTTCGATTCCGAATGCACAAAGTGTCTGGTCTTGTTTCTCAGTCTATATTTGGTCGGTCACGTCAGAGGTTGAATGTAACGAATGGGTGGGAAAGAGCAAGGGGCAGCGGCTGTGTAGAACGAAAACACAAATCCTCAGGGGTGTGAGCGTTTCGAGATGAGTCGTATACATGTAAATGTTGGTCGTCAGTGACCGTGTGGCCTAATGGATAAGGCGTCGGACTTCGGATCTGAAGATTACAGGTTCGAATGCTGTCACGCTTGTGTTTTTCCAGTTCTGAAAAAGAAACATAACGTTTTAATGTAGCAACTAAGCAGTACGAAACAGTCTGAATGTTGCTGTTGACCATTTTTTGCTTGGAGATGCTCTTGAGCTTGAAACACACACAACAAGACCGGTGTTAACTAGCGAAATGGTCGGCAGAGTGCCGACACAGCGAGTTTTGACTATCACTTGCACATCTAAAACAACGTCGGAAAGTAACTCGTTCGGCTTTTGAGTCACATAAAGTATGTGTGTTAATTTTGACGCCACTAGCTCTGCATGTTGTCATGCAATTTCTTTACCTCTCAGAAATGATTATGAGATAAAAGTGAAGTACGTGACGAGTGTGACGTTAGGAAAACATTAGGCATCATGGAGAGATTCTGTATGGGACCACCCAACCCAAACGAGTACTGTGTGACGTGCTACCCGGCAGGTATTCACCGAGGTAGCCGGCTAGCTCAGTCGGTAGAGCGTCAGACTCTTAATCCCAGGGTCGTGGGTTCGAGCCAGACGCTGGGCGGAACGGAATTTTGTTCCGCTGCAGGTGTAAATCACCGTTTTTCTGATTAACGAGATTTAATGGAAATAGCAACTTTAAACTTTGCAAGGAAACTGTATTTGAAGGTGAAAGTGATTTTGTAGACATGTGTGAAAGACATGTTCTGAAATGCAAGTGTTGTTGTTTGGAGAGCACATCGGTTACGTGTCAGATGTGTAGCCAAGCAGTAATTTGTCGCCATAGCTGCAAATATTAGCCGGTAATATGAAGTGTTGTCAGCTAAAGTCTGATGATGCAGACGACCGTAAGGACGAAGCACACAAGAGTACCGCTAGGCCGCGCTTCTTTAGCTCAGTGGTGGAGCACTGGTGTAATAAACCAGGGTCGTAAGTTCCATCCTCACAGGAGAAAGATGAATTTTGGAAATCAGTTGCGCGTCGTGGCCGTATTGCAAACAGTACCTGTGATGACGAACAATTAGCGACAGGCGTTTTTTTTAAGAATTACTCTCAGATGCGTTTAAGGCGAATGGCGCAGATAAAGCATTTGCCAAAGCGGTACAGCATAAGGTGGGACGAGGCAGTCTGAATTACATTTTATAGATGTATTTCTCACATATCTCAGAGCCTTTCGCGATATTCGTCGTCGTCGTCGTCGTCGTCGCCGCCGCCGCCGCTTCTGCAGAAGTAGCAAATGGCAATCGTAGCAAATGCGGCGAGGGACGCCCTGCCTTCGATTCCGAATGCACAAAGTGTGTGGTCTTGTTTCTCAGTCTATATTTGGTCGGTCACGTCAGAGGTTGAATGTAACGAATGGGTGGGAAAGAGCAAGTGGCAGCGGCTGTGCAGAACGAAAACACAAATCCTCAGGCGTGTGATTGTTTCGAGATGAGTCGTATACATGTAAATGTTGGTCGTCAGTGACCGTGTGGCCTAATGGATAAGGCGTCGGACTTCGGATCTGAAGATTACAGGTTCGAATGCTGTCACGCTTGTGTTTTTCCAGTTCTGAAAAAGAAACATAACGTTTTAATGTAGCAATTGAGCAGTACGAAACAGTCTGAATGTTGCTGTTGACCATTTTTTGCTTGGAGATGCTCTTGACCTTGAAACACACACAACAAGACCGGTGTTAACTAGCGAAATGGTCGGCAGAGTGCCGACACAGCGAGTTTTGACTATCACTTGCACATCTAAAACAACGTCGGAAAGTAACTCGGTCGACTTTTGAGTCACATAAAGTATGTGTGTTAATTTTGACGCCACTAGCTCTGCATGTTGTCATGCAATTTCTTTACCTCTCAGAAATGATTATGACATAAAAGTGAAGTACGTGACGAGTGTGACGTTAGGAAAACATTAGGCATCATGGAGAGATTCTGTATGGGACCACCCAACCCAAACGAGTACTGTGTGACGTGCTACCCGGCAAGTATTCACCGAGGTAGCCGGCTAGCTCAGTCGGTAGAGCGTCAGACTCTTAACCTCAGGGTCGTGGGTTCGAGCCAGACGCTGGGCGGAACGGAATTTTGTTCCGCTGCAGGTGTAAATCACCGTTTTTCTGATTAACGAGATTTAAAGGAAATAGCAACTTTAAGCTTTGCCTACGTCTCTGTCAGTCGCAAGGAAACTGTTTTTGAAGGTGAAGGTGATTTTGTAGACATGTGTGAAAGACATGTTCTGAAATGCAAGTGTTGTTGTTTGGAGAGCACATCGGTTACGTGTCAGATGTGTAGCCAAGCAGTAATTTGTCGCCATAGCTGCAAATATTAGCCGGTAATATGAAGTGTTGTCAGCTAAAGTCTGATGATGCAGACGACCGTAAGGACGAAGTACCCAAGAGCACCGCTAGGCCGCGCCTCTTTAGCTCAGTGGTAGAGCACTGGTGTTATAAACCAGGGGTCGTAAGTTCCATCCTCACAGGAGAAAGATGAATTTTGGAAATCAGTTGCGCGTCGTGGCCGTATTGCAAACAGTACCTGTGATGACGAACAATTAGCGACAGGCGTTTTTTTAAGAATTACTCTCAGATGCGATTAAGGCGAATGGCGCAGATAAAGCATTTGCCAAAGCGGTACAGCATAAGGTGGGACGAGGCAGTCTGAATTACATTTTATAGATGTATTTCTCACATATCTCAGAGCCTCTCGCGATATTCGTCGTCGTCGTCGTCGCCGCCGCCGCTTCTGCAGAAGTAGCAAATGGCAATCGTAGCAAATGCGGCGAGGGACGCCCTGCCTTCGATTCCGAATGCACAAAGTGTGTGGTCTTGTTTCTCAGCATAAGGTGGGACGAGGCAGTCTGAATTACATTTTATAGATGTATTTCTCACATATCTCAGAGCCTCTCGCGATATTCGTCGTCGTCGTCGTCGTCGTCGTCGTCGTCGTCGCCGCCGCTTCTGCAGAAGTAGCAAATGGCAATCGTAGCAAATGCGGCGAGGGACACCCTGCCTTCGATTCCGAATGCACAAAGTGTGTGGTCTTGTTTCTCAGTCTATATTTGGTCGGTCACGTCAGAGGTTGAATGTAACGAATGGGTGGGAAAGAGCAAGGGGCAGCGGCTGTGTAGAACGAAAACACAAATCCTCAGGGGTGTGAGCGTTTCGAGATGAGTCGTATACATGTAAATGTTGGTCGTCAGTGACCGTGTGGCCTAATGGATAAGGCGTCGGACTTCGGATCTGAAGATTACAGGTTCGAATGCTGTCACGCTTGTGTTTTTCCAGTTCTGAAAAAGAAACATAACGTTTTAATGTAGCAACTAAGCAGTACGAAACAGTCTGAATGTTGCTGTTGACCATTTTTTGCTTGGAGATGCTCTTGAGCTTGAAACACACACAACAAGACCGGTGTTAACTAGCGAAATGGTCGGCAGAGTGCCGACACAGCGAGTTTTGACTATCACTTGCACATATAAAACAACGTCGGAAAGTAACTCGTTCGGCTTTTGAGTCACATAAAGTATGTGTGTTAATTTTGACGCCACTAGCTCTGCATGTTGTCATGCAATTTCTTTACCTCTCAGAAATGATTATGAGATAAAAGTGAAGTACGTGACGAGTGTGACGTTAGGAAAACATTAGGCATCATGGAGAGATTCTGTATGGGACCACCCAACCCAAACGAGTACTGTGTGACGTGCTACCCGGCAGGTATTCACCGAGGTAGCCGGCTAGCTCAGTCGGTAGAGCGTCAGACTCTTAATCCCAGGGTCGTGGGTTCGAGCCAGACGCTGGGCGGAACGGAATTTTGTTCCGCTGCAGGTGTAAATCACCGTTTTTCTGATTAACGAGATTTAATGGAAATAGCAACTTTAAACTTTGCCTACGTCTCTGTCAGTCGCAAGGAAACTGTATTTGAAGGTGAAAGTGATTTTGTAGACATGTGTGAAAGACATGTTCTGAAATGCAAGTGTTGTTGTTTGGAGAGCACATCGGTTACGTGTCAGATGTGTAGCCAAGCAGTAATTTGTCGCCATAGCTGCAAATATTAGCCGGTAATATGAAGTGTTGTCAGCTAAAGTCTGATGATGCAGACGACCGTAAGGACGAAGCACACAAGAGTACCGCTAGGCCGCGCTTCTTTAGCTCAGTGGTAGAGCACTGGTGTAATAAACCAGGGGTCGTAAGTTCCATCCTCACAGGAGAAAGATGAATTTTGGAAATCAGTTGCGCGTCGTGGCCGTATTGCAAACAGTACCTGTGATGACGAACAATTAGCGACAGGCGTTTTTTTTAAGAATTACTCTCAGATGCGTTTAAGGCGAATGGCGCAGATAAAGCATTTGCCAAAGCGGTACAGCATAAGGTGGGACGAGGCAGTCTGAATTACATTTTATAGATGTATTTCTCACATATCTCAGAGCCTCTCGCGATATTCGTCGTCGTCGTCGTCGTCGTCGCCGCCGCCGCCGCTTCTGCAGAAGTAGCAAATGGCAATCGTAGCAAATGCGGCGAGGGACGCCCTGCCTTCGATTCCGAATGCACAAAGTGTGTGGTCTTGTTTCTCAGTCTATATTTGGTCGGTCACGTCAGAGGTTGAATGTAACGAATGGGTGGGAAAGAGCAAGGGGCAGCGGCTGTGTAGAACGAAAACACAAATCCTCAGGCGTGTGATTGTTTCGAGATGAGTCGTATACATGTAAATGTTGGTCGTCAGTGACCGTGTGGCCTAATGGATAAGGCGTCGGACTTCGGATCTGAAGATTACAGGTTCGAATGCTGTCACGCTTGTGTTTTTCCAGTTCTGAAAAAGAAACATAACGTTTTAATGTAGCAATTAAGCAGTACGAAACAGTCTGAATGTTGCTGTTGACCATTTTTTGCTTGGAGATGCTCTTGGGCTTGAAACACACACAACAAGACCGGTGTTAACTAGCGAAATGGTCGGCAGAGTGCCGACACAGCGAGTTTTGACTATCACTTGCACATCTAAAACAACGTCGGAAAGTAACTCGTTCGGCTTTTGAGTCACATAAAGTATGTGTGTTAATTTTGACGCCACTAGCTCTGCATGTTGTCATGCAATTTCTTTACCTCTCAGAAATGATTATGAGATAAAAGTGAAGTACGTGACGAGTGTGACGTTAGGAAAACATTAGGCATCATGGAGAGATTCTGTATGGGACCACCCAACCCAAACGAGTACTGTGTGACGTGCTACCCGGCAGGTATTCACCGAGGTAGCCGGCTAGCTCAGTCGGTAGAGCGTCAGACTCTTAATCCCAGGGTCGTGGGTTCGAGCCAGTGGCTGGGTGGAACGGAATTTTGTTCCGCTGCAGGTGTAAATCACCGTTTTTCTGATTAACGAGATTTAATGGAAATAGCAACTTTAAACTTTGCCTACGTCTCTGTCAGTCGCAAGGAAACTGTATTTGAAGGTGAAAGTGATTTTGTAGACATGTGTGAAAGACATGTTCTGAAATGCAAGTGTTGTTGTTTGGAGAGCTCATCGGTTACGTGTCAGATGTGTAGCTAAGCAGTAATTTGTCGCCATAGCTGCAAATATTAGCTGGTAATATGAAGTGTTGTCAGCTAAAGTCTGATGATGCAGACGACCGTAAGGACGAAGTACCCAAGAGTACTGCTAGGCCGCCCCTCTATAGCTCAGTGGTAGAGCACTGGTCTAATAAACCAGGGGTCGTAAGTTCCATCCTCACTTGAGAAAGATGAATTTTGGAAATCAGTTGCGCGTCGTGGTCGTATAGCAAACAGTACCTGTGATGACGAACAATTAGCGACAGGCGTTTTTTTAAGAATTACTCTCAGATGCGATTAAGGCGAATGGCGCAGATAAAGCATTTGCCAAAGCGGTACAGCATAGGGTGGGACGAGGCAGTCTGAATTACATTTTATAGATGTATTTCTCACATATCTCAGAGCCTCTCGCGATATTCGTCGTCGTCGTCGTCGTCGTCGTCGTCGTCGTCGTCGTCGCCGCCGCCGCTTCTGCAGAAGTAGCAAATGGCAATCGTAGCAAATGCGGCGAGGGACGCCCTGCCTTCGATTCCGAATGCACAAAGTGTGTGGTCTTGTTTCTCAGCATAAGGTGGGACGAGGCAGTCTGAATTGCATTTTATAGATGTATTTCTCACATATCTCAGAGCCTCTCGCGATATTCGTCGTCGTCGCCGTCGTCGTCGTCGTCGTCGCCGCCGCTTCTGCAGAAGTAGCAAATGGCAATCGTAGCAAATGCGGCGAGGGACGCCCTGCCTTCGATTCCGAATGCACAAAGTGTGTGGTCTTGTTTCTCAGTCTATATTTGGTCGGTCACGTCAGAGGTTGAATGTAACGAATGGGTGGGAAAGAGCAAGTGGCAGCGGCTGTGCAGAACGAAAACACAAATCCTCAGGCGTGTGATTGTTTCGAGATGAGTCGTATACATGTAAATGTTGGTCGTCAGTGACCGTGTGGCCTAATGGATAAGGCGTCGGACTTCGGATCTGAAGATTACAGGTTCGAATGCTGTCACGCTTGTGTTTTTCCAGTTCTGAAAAAGAAACATAACGTTTTAATGTAGCAATTGAGCAGTACGAAACAGTCTGAATGTTGCTGTTGACCATTTTTTGCTTGGAGATGCTCTTGACCTTGAAACACACACAACAAGACCGGTGTTAACTAGCGAAATGGTCGGCAGAGTGCCGACACAGCGAGTTTTGACTATCACTTGCACATCTAAAACAACGTCGGAAAGTAACTCGGTCGACTTTTGAGTCACATAAAGTATGTGTGTTAATTTTGACGCCACTAGCTCTGCATGTTGTCATGCAATTTCTTTACCTCTCAGAAATGATTATGACATAAAAGTGAAGTACGTGACGAGTGTGACGTTAGGAAAACATTAGGCATCATGGAGAGATTCTGTATGGGACCACCCAACCCAAACGAGTACTGTGTGACGTGCTACCCGGCAAGTATTCACCGAGGTAGCCGGCTAGCTCAGTCGGTAGAGCGTCAGACTCTTAACCTCAGGGTCGTGGGTTCGAGCCAGACGCTGGGCGGAACGGAATTTTGTTCCGCTGCAGGTGTAAATCACCGTTTTTCTGATTAACGAGATTTAAAGGAAATAGCAACTTTAAACTTTGCCTACGTCTCTGTCAGTCGCAAGGAAACTGTTTTTGAAGGTGAAGGTGATTTTGTAGACATGTGTGAAAGACATGTTCTGAAATGCAAGTGTTGTTGTCTGGAGAGCACATCGGTTACGTGTCAGATGTGTAGCCAAGCAGTAATTTGTCGCCATAGCTGCAAATATTAGCCGGTAATATGAAGTGTTGTCAGCTAAAGTCTGATGATGCAGACGACCGTAAGGACGAAGTACCCAAGAGCACCGCTAGGCCGCGCCTCTTTAGCTCAGTGGTAGAGCACTGGTGTTATAAACCAGGGGTCGTAAGTTCCATCCTCACAGAAGAAAGATGAATTTCGGAAATCAGTTGCGCGTCGTGGCCGTATTGCAAACAGTACCTGTGATGACGAACAATTAGCGACAGGCGTTTTTTTAAGAATTACTCTCAGATGCGATTAAGGCGAATGGCGCAGATAAAGCATTTGCCAAAGCGGTACAGCATAAGGTGGGACGAGGCAGTCTGAATTACATTTTATAGATGTATTTCTCACATATCTCAGAGCCTCTCGCGATATTCGTCGTCATCGTCGTCGTCGTCGTCGTCGTCGCCGCCGCTTCTGCAGAAGTAGCAAATGGCAATCGTAGCAAATGCGGCGAGGGACACCCTGCCTTCGATTCCGAATGCACAAAGTGTGTGGTCTTGTTTCTCAGTCTATATTTGGTCGGTCACGTCAGAGGTTGAATGTAACGAATGGGTGGGAAAGAGCAAGGGGCAGCGGCTGTGTAGAACGAAAACACAAATCCTCAGGGGTGTGAGCGTTTCGAGATGAGTCGTATACATGTAAATGTTGGTCGTCAGTGACCGTGTGGCCTAATGGATAAGGCGTCGTACTTCGGATCTGAAGATTACAGGTTCGAATGCTGTCACGCTTGTGTTTTTCCAGTTCTGAAAAAGAAACATAACGTTTTAATGTAGCAATTAAGCAGTACGAAACAGTCTGAATGTTGCTGTTGACCATTTTTTGCTTGGAGATGCTCTTGAGCTTGAAACACACACAACAAGACCGGTGTTAACTAGCGAAATGGTCGGCAGAGTGCCGACACAGCGAGTTTTGACTATCACTTGCACATCTAAAACAACGTCGGAAAGTAACTCGTTCGGCTTTTGAGTCACATAAAGTATGTGTGTTAATTTTGACGCCACTAGCTCTGCATGTTGTCATGCAATTTCTTTACCTCTCAGAAATGATTATGAGATAAAAGTGAAGTACGTGACGAGTGTGACGTTAGGAAAACATTAGGCATCATGGAGAGATTCTGTATGGGACCACCCAACCCAAACGAGTACTGTGTGACGTGCTACCCGGCAGGTATTCACCGAGGTAGCCGGCTAGCTCAGTCGGTAGAGCGTCAGACTCTTAATCCCAGGGTCGTGGGTTCGAGCCAGACGCTGGGCGGAACGGAATTTTGTTCCGCTGCAGGTGTAAATCACCGTTTTTCTGATTAACGAGATTTAATGGAAATAGCAACTTTAAACTTTGCCTACGTCTCTGTCAGTCGCAAGGAAACTGTATTTGAAGGTGAAAGTGATTTTGTAGACATGTGTGAAAGACATGTTCTGAAATGCAAGTGTTGTTGTTTGGAGAGCTCATCGGTTACGTGTCAGATGTGTAGCTAAGCAGTAATTTGTCGCCATAGCTGCAAAAATTAGCTGGTAATATGAAGTGTTGTCAGCTAAAGTCTGATGATGCAGACGACCGTAAGGACGAAGTACCCAAGAGTACTGCTAGGCCGCCCCTCTATAGCTCAGTGGTAGAGCACTGGTCTAATAAACCAGGGGTCGTAAGTTCCATCCTCACTTGAGAAAGATGAATTTTGGAAATCAGTTGCGCGTCGTGGTCGTATAGCAAACAGTACCTGTGATGACGAACAATTAGCGACAGGCGTTTTTTTAAGAATTACTCTCAGATGCGATTAAGGCGAATGGCGCAGATAAAGCATTTGCCAAAGCGGTACAGCATAGGGTGGGACGAGGCAGTCTGAATTACATTTTATAGATGTATTTCTCACATATCTCAGAGCCTCTCGCGATATTCGTCGTCGTCGTCGTCGTCGTCGTCGTCGTCGTCGTCGTCGCCGCCGCCGCTTCTGCAGAAGTAGCAAATGGCAATCGTAGCAAATGCGGCGAGGGACGCCCTGCCTTCGATTCCGAATGCACAAAGTGTGTGGTCTTGTTTCTCAGCATAAGGTGGGACGAGGCAGTCTGAATTACATTTTATAGATGTATTTCTCACATATCTCAGAGCCTCTCGCGATATTCGTCGTCGTCGCCGTCGTCGTCGTCGTCGTCGCCGCCGCTTCTGCAGAAGTAGCAAATGGCAATCGTAGCAAATGCGGCGAGAGACGCCCTGCCTTCGATTCCGAATGCACAAAGTGTGTGGACTTGTTTCTCAGCATAAGGTGGGACGAGGCAGTCTGAATTACATTTTATAGATGTATTTCTCACATATCTCAGAGCCTCTCGCGATATTCGTCGTCGTCGTCGTCGTCGTCGTCGTCGTCGTCGTCGTCGCCGCCGCCGCTTCTGCAGAAGTAGCAAATGGCAATCGTAGCAAATGCGGCGAGGGACGCCCTGCCTTCGATTCCGAATGCACAAAGTGTGTGGTCTTGTTTCTCAGCATAAGGTGGGACGAGGCAGTCTGAATTACATTTTATAGATGTATTTCTCACATATCTCAGAGCCTCTCGCGATATTCGTCGTCGTCGTCGTCGTCGTCGTCGTCGTCGCCGCCGCTTCTGCAGAAGTAGCAAATGGCAATCGTAGCAAATGCGGCGAGGGACACCCTGCCTTCGATTCCGAATGCACAAAGTGTGTGGTCTTGTTTCTCAGTCTATATTTGGTCGGTCACGTCAGAGGTTGAATGTAACGAATGGGTGGGAAAGAGCAAGGGGCAGCGGCTGTGTAGAACGAAAACACAAATCCTCAGGGGTGTGAGCGTTTCGAGATGAGTCGTATACATGTAAATGTTGGTCGTCAGTGACCGTGTGGCCTAATGGATAAGGCGTCGGACTTCGGATCTGAAGATTACAGGTTCGAATGCTGTCACGCTTGTGTTTTTCCAGTTCTGAAAAAGAAACATAACGTTTTAATGTAGCAATTAAGCAGTACGAAACAGTCTGAATGTTGCTGTTGACCATTTTTTGCTTGGAGATGCTCTTGAGCTTGAAACACACACAACAAGACCGGTGTTAACTAGCGAAATGGTCGGCAGAGTGCCGACACAGCGAGTTTTGACTATCACTTGCACATCTAAAACAACGTCGGAAAGTAACTCATTCGGCTTTTGAGTCACATAAAGTATGTGTGTTAATTTTGACGCCACTAGCTCTGCATGTTGTCATGCAATTTCTTTACCTCTCAGAAATGATTATGAGATAAAAGTGAAGTACGTGACGAGTGTGACGTTAGGAAAACATTAGGCCTCATGGAGAGATTCTGTATGGGACCACCCAACCCAAACGAGTACTGTGTGACGTGCTACCCAGCAGGTATTCACCGAGGTAGCCGGCTAGCTCAGTCGGTAGAGCGTCAGACTCTTAATCCCAGGGTCGTGGGTTCGAGCCAGACGCTGGGCGGAACGGAATTTTGTTCCGCTGCAGGTGTAAATCACCGTTTTTCTGATTAACGAGATTTAATGGAAATAGCAACTTTAAACTTTGCCTACGTCTCTGTCAGTCGCAAGGAAACTGTATTTGAAGGTGAAAGTGATTTTGTAGACCTGTGTGAAAGACATGTTCTGAAATGAAAGTGTTGTTGTTTGGACAGCACATCGGTTACGTTTCAGATGTGTAGCCAAGCAGTAATTTGTCGCCATAGCTGCAAATATTAGCCGGTAATATGAAGTGTTGTCAGCTAAAGTCTGATGATGCAGACGACCGTAAGGACGAAGCACCCAAGAGTACCGCTAGGCCGCGCTTCTTTAGCTCAGTGGTAGAGCACTGGTGTAATAAACCAGGGGTCGTAAGTTCCATCCTCACAGGAGAAAGATGAATTTTGGAAATCAGTTGCGCGTCGTGGCCGTATTGCAAACAGTACCTGTGATGACGAACAATTAGCGACAGGCGTTTTTTTTAAGAATTACTCTCAGATGCGTTTAAGGCGAATGGCGCAGATAAAGCATTTGCCAAAACGGTACAGCATAAGGTGGGACGAGGCAGTCTGAATTACATTTTATAGATGTATTTCTCACATATCTCAGAGCCTCTCGCGATATTCGTCGTCGTCGTCGTCGTCGTCGCCGCCGCCGCCGCTTCTGCAGAAGTAGCAAATGGCAATCGTAGCAAATGCGGCGAGGGACGCCCTGCCTTCGATTCCGAATGCACAAAGTGTGTGGTCTTGTTTCTCAGTCTATATTTGGTCGGTCACGTCAGAGGTTGAATGTAACGAATGGGTGGGAAAGAGCAAGTGGCAGCGGCTGTGCAGAACGAAAACACAAATCCTCAGGGGTGTGAGCGTTTCGAGATGAGTCGTATACATGTAAATGTTGGTCGTCAGTGACCGTGTGGCCTAATGGATAAGGCGTCGGACTTCGGATCTGAAGATTACAGGTTCGAATGCTGTCACGCTTGTGTTTTTCCAGTTCTGAAAAAGAAACATAACGTTTTAATGTAGCAATTGAGCAGTACGAAACAGTCTGAATGTTGCTGTTGACCATTTTTTGCTTGGAGATGCTCTTGACCTTGAAACACACACAACAAGACCGGTGTTAACTAGCGAAATGGTCGGCAGAGTGCCGACACAGCGAGTTTTGACTATCACTTGCACATCTAAAACAACGTCGGAAAGTAACTCGTTCGACTTTTGAGTCACATAAAGTATGTGTGTTAATTTTGACGCCACTAGCTCTGCATGTTGTCATGCAATTTCTTTACCTCTCAGAAATGATTATGACATAAAAGTGAAGTACGTGACGAGTGTGACGTTAGGAAAACATTAGGCATCATGGAGAGATTCTGTATGGGACCACCCAACCCAAACGAGTACTGTGTGACGTGCTACCCGGCAAGTATTCACCGAGGTAGCCGGCTAGCTCAGTCGGTAGAGCGTCAGACTCTTAACCTCAGGGTCGTGGGTTCGAGCCAGACGCTGGGCGGAACGGAATTTTGTTCCGCTGCAGGTGTAAATCACCGTTTTTCTGATTAACGAGATTTAAAGGAAATAGCAACTTTAAACTTTGCCTACGTCTCTGTCAGTCGCAAGGAAACTGTATTTGAAGGTGAAGGTGATTTTGTAGACATGTGTGAAAGACATGTTCTGAAATGCAAGTGTTGTTGTCTGGAGAGCACATCGGTTACGTGTCAGATGTGTAGCCAAGCAGTAATTTGTCGCCATAGCTGCAAATATTAGCCGGTAATATGAAGTGTTGTCAGCTAAAGTCTGATGATGCAGACGACCGTAAGGACGAAGTACCCAAGAGCACCTCTAGGCCGTGCCTCTTTAGCTCAGTGGTAGAGCACTGGTGTAATAAACCAGGGGTCGTAAGTTCCATCCTCACAGGAGAAAGATGAATTTTGGAAATCAGTTGCGCGTCGTGGCCGTATTGCAAACAGTACCTGTGATGACGAACAATTAGCGACAGGCGTTTTTTTAAGAATTACTCTCAGATGCGATTAAGGCAAATGGCGCAGATAAAGCATTTGCCAAAGCGGTACAGCATAAGGTGGGACGAGGCAGTCTGAATTACATTTTATAGATGTATTTCTCACATATCTCAGAGCCTCTCGCGATATTCGTCGTCGTCGTCGTCGTCGTCGTCGTCGTCGTCGCCGCCGCCGCTTCTGCAGAAGTAGCAAATGGCAATCGTAGCAAATGCGGCGAGGGACGCCCTGCCTTCGATTCCGAATGCACAAAGTGTGTGGTCTTGTTTCTCAGTCTATATTTGGTCGGTCACGTCAGAGGTTGAATGTAACGAATGGGTGGGAAAGAGCAAGGGGCAGCGGCTGTGCAGAACGAAAACACAAATCCTCAGGGGTGTGAGCGTTTCGAGATGAGTCGTATACATGTAAATGTTGGTCGTCAGTGACCGTGTGGCCTAATGGATAAGGCGTCGGACTTCGGATTTGAAGATTACAGGTTCGAATGCTGTCACGCTTGTGTTTTTCCAGTTCTGAAAAAGAAACATAGCGTTTTAATGTAGCAATTGAGCAGTACGAAACAGTCTGAATGTTGCTGTTGACCATTTTTTGCTTGGAGATGCTCTTGAGCTTGAAACACACACAACAAGACCGGTGTTAACTAGCGAAATGGTCGACAGAGTGCCAACACAGCGAGTTTTGACTATCACTTGCACATCTAAAACAACGTCGGAAAGTAACTCGTTCGGCTTTTGAGTCACATAAAGTATGTGTGTTAATTTTGACGCCACTAGCTCTGCATGTTGTCATGCAATTTCTTTACCTCTCAGAAATGATTATGAGATAAAAGTGAAGTACGTGACGAGTGTGACGTTAGGAAAACATTAGGCATCATGGAGAGATTCTGTATGGGACCACCCAACCCAAACGAGTACTGTGTGACGTGCTACCCGGCAGGTATTCACCGAGGTAGCCGGCTAGCTCAGTCGGTAGAGCGTCAGACTTTTAAACCCAGGGTCGTGGGTTCGAGCCAGACGCTGGGCGGAACGGAATTTTGATCCGCTGCAGGTGTAAATCACCGTTTTTCTGATTAACGAGATTTAATGGAAATAGCAACTTTAAACTTTGCCTACGTCTCTGTCAGTCGCAAGGAAACTGTATTTGAAGGTGAAGGTGATTTTGTAGACATGTGTGAACGACATGTTCTGAAATGCAAGTGTTGTTGTTTGGAGAGCACATCGGTTACGTGTCAGATGTGTAGCCAAGCAGTAATTTGTCGCCATAGCTGCAAATATTAGCCGGTAATATGAAGTGTTGTCAGCTAAAGTCTGATGATGCAGACGACCGTAAGGACGAAGCACCCAAGAGCACCGCTAGGCCGCGCTTCTTTAGCTCAGTGGTAGAGCACTGGTGTAGTAAACCAGGGGTCGTAAGTTCCATCCTCACAGGAGAAAGATTAATTTTGGAAATCAGTTGCGCGTCGTGGCCGTATTGCAAACAGTACCTGTGATGACGAACAATTAGCGACAGGCGTTTTTTTAAGAATTACTCTCAGATGCGATTAAGGCGAATGGCGCAGATAAAGCATTTGCCAAAGCGGTACAGCATAAGGTGGGACGAGGCAGTCTGAATTACATTTTATAGATGTATTTCTCACATATCTCAGAGCCTCTCGCGATATTCGTCGTCGTCGTCGTCGTCGTCGTAGTCGTCGCCGCCGCCGCTTCTGCAGAAGTAGCAAATGGCAATCGTAGCAAATGCGGCGAGGGACGCCCTGCCTTCGATTCCGAATGCACAAAGTGTGTGGTCTTGTTTCTCAGTCTATATTTGGTCGGTCACGTCAGAGGTTGAATGTAACGAATGGGTGGGAAAGAGCAAGGGGCAGCGGCTGTGCAGAACGAAAACACAAATCCTCAGGGGTGTGAGCGTTTCAAGATGAGTCGTATACATGTAAATGTTGGTCGTCAGTGACCGTGTGGCCTAATGGATAAGGCGTCGGACTTCGGATCTGAAGATTACAGGTTCGAATGCTGTCACGCTTGTGTTTTTCCAGTTCTGAAAAAGAAACATAACGTTTTAATGTAGCAATTGAGCAGTACGAAACAGTCTGAATGTTGCTGTTGACCATTTTTTGCTTGGAGATGCTCTTCAGCTTGAAACACACACAACAAGACCGGTGTTAACTAGCGAAATTGTCGGCAGAGTGCCGACACAGCGAGTTTTGACTATCACTTGCACATCTAAAACAACGTCGGAAAGTAACTCGTTCGGCTTTTGAGTCACATAAAGTATGTGTGTTAATTTTGACGCCACTAGCTCTGCATGTTGTCATGCAATTTCTTTACCTCTCAGAAATGATTATGACATAAAAGTGAAGTACGTGACGAGTGTGACGTTAGGAAAACATTAGGCATCATGGAGAGATTCTGTATGGGACCACCCAACCCAACCGAGTACTGTGTGACGTGCTACCCGGCAGGTATTCACCGAGGTAGCCGGCTAGCTCAGTCGGTAGAGCGTCAGACTCATAAACCCAGGGTCGTGGGTTCGAGCCAGACGCTGGGCGGAACGGAACTTTGTTCCGCTGCAGGTGTAAATCACCGTTTTTCTGATTAACGAGATTTAATGGAAATAGCAACTTTAAACTTTGCCTACGTCTCTGTCAGTCGCAAGGAAACTGTATTTGAAGGTGAAGGTGATTTTGTAGACATGTGTGAAAGACATGTTCTGAAATGCAAGTGTTGTTGTTTGGAGAGCACATCGGTTACGTGTCAGATGTGTAGCCAAGCAGTAATTTGTCGCCATAGCTGCAAATATTAGCCGGTAATATGAAGTGTTGTCAGCTAAAGTCTGATGATGCAAACGACCGTTAGGACGAAGTACCCAAGAGTACCGCTAGGCCGCGCCTCTTTAGCTCAGTGGTAGAGCACTGGTGTAATAAACCAGGGGTCGTAAGTTCCATCCTCACAGGAGAAAGATGAATTTTGGAAATCAGTTGCGCGTCGTGGCCGTATTGCAAACAGTACCTGTGATGACGAACAATTAGCGACAGGCGTTTTTTTAAGAATTACTCTCAGATGCGATTAAGGCGAATGGCGCAGATAAAGCATTTGCCAAAGCGGTACAGCATAAGGTGGGACGAGGCAGTCTGAATTACATTTTATAGATGTATTTCTCACATATCTCAGAGCCTCTCGCGATATTCGTCGTCGTCTTCGTCGTCGTCGTCGTCGTCGCCGCCGCCGCTTCTGCAGAAGTAGCAAATGGCAATCGTAGCAAATGCGGCGAGGGACGCCCTGCCTTCGATTCCGAATGCACAAAGTGTGTGGTCTTGTTTCTCAGTCTATATTTGGTCGGTCACGTCAGAGGTTGAATGTAACGAATGGGTGGGAAAGAGCAAGGGGCAGCGGCTGTGCAGAACGAAAACACAAATCCTCAGGGGTGTGAGCGTTTCGAGATGAGTCGTATACATGTAAATGTTGGTCGTCAGTGACCGTGTGGCCTAATGGATAAGGCGTCGGACTTCGGATCTGAAGATTACAGGTTCGAATGCTGTCACGCTTGTGTTTTTCCAGTTCTGAAAAAGAAACATAACGTTTTAATGTAGCAATTGAGCAGTACGAAACAGTCTGAATGTTGCTGTTGACCATTTTTTGCTTGGAGATGCTCTTGAGCTTGAAACACACACAACAAGACCGGTGTTAACTAGCGAAATTGTCGGCAGAGTGCCGACACAGCGAGTTTTGACTATCACTTGCACATCTAAAACAACGTCGGAAAGTAACTCGTTCGGCTTTTGAGTCACATAAAGTATGTGTGTTAATTTTGACGCCACTAGCTCTGCATGTTGTCATGCAATTTCTTTACCTCTCAGAAATGATTATGACATAAAAGTGAAGTACGTGACGAGTGTGACGTTAGGAAAACATTAGGCATCATGGAGAGATTCTGTATGGGACCACCCAACCCAAACGAGTACTGTGTGACGTGCTACCCGGCAGGTATTCACCGAGGTAGCCGGCTAGCTCAGTCGGTAGAGCGTCAGACTCATAAACCCAGGGTCGTGGGTTCGAGCCAGACGCTGGGCGGAACGGAATTTTGTTCCGCTACAGGTGTAAATCACCGTTTTTCTGATTAACGAGATTTAATGGAAATAGCAACTTTAAACTTTGCCTACGTCTCTGTCAGTCGCAAGGAAACTGTATTTGAAGGTGAAGGTGATTTTGTAGACATGTGTGAAAGACATGTTCTGAAATGCAAGTGTTGTTGTTTGGAGAGCACATCGGTTACGTGTCGGATGTGTAGCCAAGCAGTAATTTGTCGCCATAGCTGCAAATATTAGCCGGTAATATGAAGTGTTGTCAGCTAAAGTCTGATGATGCAGACGACCGTAAGGACGAAGTACCCAAGAGTACCGCTAGGCCGCGCCTCTTTAGCTCAGTGCTAGAGCACTGGTGTAATAAACAAGGAGTCGTAAGTTCCATCCTCACAGGAGAAAGATGAATTTTGGAAATCAGTTGCGCGTCGTGGCCGTATTGCAAACAGTACCTGTGATGACGAACAATTAGCGACAGGCGTTTTTTTAAGAATTACTCTCAGATGCGATTAAGGCGAATGGCGCAGATAAAGCATTTGCCAAAGCGGTACAGCATAAGGTGGGACGAGGCAGTCTGAATTACATTTTATAGATGTATTTCTCACATATCTCAGAGCCTCTCGCGATATTCGTCGTCGTCGTCGTCGTCGTCGTCGTCGTCGCCGCCGCCGCTTCTGCAGAAGTAGCAAATGGCAATCGTAGCAAATGCGGCGAGGGACGCCCTGCCTTCGATTCCGAATGCACAAAGTGTGTGGTCTTGTTTCTCAGTCTATATTTGGTCGGTCACGTCAGAGGTTGAATGTAACGAATGGGTGGGAAAGAGCAAGGGGCAGCGGCTGTGCAGAACGAAAACACAAATCCTCAGGGGTGTGAGCGTTTCGAGATGAGTCGTATACATGTAAATGTTGGTCGTCAGTGACCGTGTGGCCTAATGGATAAGGCGTCGGACTTCGGATCTGAAGATTACAGGTTCGAATGCTGTCACGCTTGTGTTTTTCCAGTTCTGAAAAAGAAACATAACGTTTTAATGTAGCAATTGAGCAGTACGAAACAGTCTGAATGTTGCTGTTGACCATTTTTTGCTTGGAGATGCTCTTGAGCTTGAAACACACACAACAAGACCGGTGTTAACTAGCGAAATTGTCGGCAGAGTGCCGACACAGCGAGTTTTGACTATCACTTGCACATCTAAAACAACGTCGGAAAGTAACTCGTTCGGCTTTTGAGTCACATAAAGTATGTGTGTTAATTTTGACGCCACTAGCTCTGCATGTTGTCATGCAATTTCTTTACCTCTCAGAAGTGATTATGACATAAAAGTGAAGTACGTGACGAGTGTGACGTTAGGAAAACATTAGGCATCATGGAGAGATTCTGTATGGGACCACCCAACCCAAACGAGTACTGTGTGACGTGCTACCCGGCAGGTATTCACCGAGGTAGCCGGCTAGCTCAGTCGGTAGAGCGTCAGACTCATAAACCCAGGGTCGTGGGTTCGAGCCAGACGCTGGGCGGAACGGAATTTTGTTCCGCTGCAGGTGTAAATCACCGTTTTTCTGATTAACGAGATTTAATGGAAATAGCAACTTTAAACTTTGCCTACGTCTCTGTCAGTCGCAAGGAAACTGTATTTGAAGGTGAAGGTGATTTTGTAGACATGTGTGAAAGACATGTTCTGAAATGCAAGTGTTGTTGTTTGGAGAGCACATCGGTTACGTGTCAGATGTGTAGCCAAGCAGTAATTTGTCGCCATAGCTGCAAATATTAGCCGGTAATATGAAGTGTTGTCAGCTAAAGTCTGATGATGCAGACGACCGTAAGGACGAAGTACCCAAGAGTACCGCTAGGCCGCGCCTCTTTAGCTCAGTGGTAGAGCACTGGTGTAATAAACCAGGGGTCGTAAGTTCCATCCTCACAGGAGAAAGATGAATTTTGGAAATCAGTTGCGCGTAGTGGCCGTATTGCAAACAGTACCTGTGATGACGAACAATTAGCGACAGGCGTTTTTTTAAGAATTACTCTCAGATGCGATTAAGGCGAATGGCGCAGATAAAGCATTTGCCAAAGCGGTACAGCATAAGGTGGGACGAGGCAGTCTGAATTACATTTTATAGATGTATTTCTCACATATCTCAGAGCCTCTCGCGATATTCGTCGTCGTCGTCGTCGTCGTCGTCGTCGTCGTCGTCGTCGTCGCCGCCGCCGCTTCTGCAGAAGTAGCAAATGGCAATCGTAGCCAATGCGGCGAGGGACGCCCTGCCTTCGATTCCGAATGCACAAAGTGTGTGGTCTTGTTTCTCAGTCTATATTTGGTCGGTCACGTCAGAGGTTGAATGTAACGAATGGGTGGGAAAGAGCAAGGGGCAGCGGCTGTGCAGAACGAAAACACAAATCCTCAGGGGTGTGAGCGTTTCGAGATGAGTCGTATACATGTAAATGTTGGTCGTCAGTGACCGTGTGGCCTAATGGAGTACTCGCTTCGGCGGTACATATACTAAAGTTGGAACGATACAGAGAAGATTAGCATGGCCCCTGCGCAAAGATGACAATAAAAAAAAAAAAAAAAAAATGGATAAGGCGTCGGACTTCGGATCTGAAGATTACAGGTTCGAATGCTGTCACGCTTGTGTTTTTCCAGTTCTGAAAAAGAAACATAACGTTTTAATGTAGCAATTGAGCAGTACGAAACAGTCTGAATGTTGCTGTTGACCATTTTTTGCTTGGAGATGCTCTTGACCTTGAAACACACACAACAAGACCGGTGTTAACTAGCGAAATGGTCGGCAGAGTGCCAACACAGCGATTTTTGACTATCACTTGCACATCTAAAACAACGTCGGAAAGTAACTCGTTCGGCTTTTGAGTCACATAAAGTATGTGTGTTAATTTTGACGCCACTAGCTCTGCATGTTGTCATGCAATTTCTTTACCTCTCAGAAATGATTATGACATAAAAGTGAAGTACGTGACGAGTGTGACGTTAGGAAATCATTAGGCATCATGGAGAGATTCTGTATGGGACCACCCAACCCAAACGAGTACTGTGTGACGTGCTACCCGGGAGGTATTCACCGAAGTAGCCGGCTAGCTCAGTCGGTAGAGCGTCAGACTTTTAAACCCAGGGTCGTGGGTTCGAGCCAGACGCTGGGCGGAACGGAATTTTGATCCGCTGCAGGTGTAAATCACCGTTTTTCTGATTAACGAGATTTAATGGAAATAGCAACTTTAAACTTTGCCTACGTCTCTGTCAGTCGCAAGGAAACTGTATTTGAAGGTGAAGGTGATTTTGTAGACATGTGTGAACGACATGTTCTGAAATGCAAGTGTTGTTGTTTGGAGAGCACATCGGTTACGTGTCAGATGTGTAGCCAAGCAGTAATTTGTCGCCATAGCTGCAAATATTAGCCGGTAATATGAAGTGTTGTCAGCTAAAGTCTGATGATGCAGACGACCGTAAGGACGAAGCACCCAAGAGTACCGCTAGGCCGCGCTTCTTTAGCTCAGTGGTAGAGCACTGGTGTAGTAAACCAGGGGTCGTAAGTTCCATCCTCACAGGAGAAAGATTAATTTTGGAAATCAGTTGCGCGTCGTGGCCGTATTGCAAACAGTACCTGTGATGACGAACAATTAGCGACAGGCGTTTTTTTAAGAATTACTCTCAGATGCGATTAAGGCGAATGGCGCAGATAAAGCATTTGCCAAAGCGGTACAGCATAAGGTGGGACGAGGCAGTCTGAATTACATTTTATAGATGTATTTCTCACATATCTCAGAGCCTCTCGCGATCTTCGTCGTCGTCGTCGTCGTCGTCGTCGTCGCCGCTTCTGCAGAAGTAGCAAATGGCCATCGTAGCAAATGCGGCGAGGGACGCCCTGCCTTCGATTCCGAATGCACAAAGTGTGTGGTCTTGTTTCTCAGTCTATATTTGGTCGGTCACGTCAGAGGTTGAATGTAACGAATGGGTGGGAAAGAGCAAGGGGCAGCGGCTGTGCAGAACGAAAACACAAATCCTCAGGGGTGTGAGCGTTTCGAGATGAGTCGTATACATGTAAATGTTGGTCGTCAGTGACCGTGTGGCCTAATGGATAAGGCGTCGGACTTCGGATCTGAAGATTACAGGTTCGAATGCTGTCACGCTTGTGTTTTTCCAGTTCTGAAAAAGAAACATAACGTTTTAATGTAGCAATTGAGCAGTACGAAACAGTCTGAATGTTGCTGTTGACCATTTTTTGCTTGGAGATGCTCTTGAGCTTGAAACACACACAACAAGACCGGTGTTAACTAGCGAAATTGTTGGCAGAGTGCCGACACAGCGAGTTTTGACTATCACTTGCACATCTAAAACAACGTCGGAAAGTAACTCGTTCGGCTTTTGAGTCACATAAAGTATGTGTGTTAATTTTGACGCCACTAGCTCTGCATGTTGTCATGCAATTTCTTTACCTCTCAGAAGTGATTATGACATAAAAGTGAAGTACGTGACGAGTGTGACGTTAGGAAAACATTAGGCATCATGGAGAGATTCTGTATGGGACCACCCAACCCAAACGAGTACTGTGTGACGTGCTACCCGGCAGGTATTCACCGAGGTAGCCGGCTAGCTCAGTCGGTAGAGCGTCAGACTCATAAACCCAGGGTCGTGGGTTCGAGCCAGACGCTGGGCGGAACGGAATTTTGTTCCGCTGCAGGTGTAAATCACCGTTTTTCTGATTAACGAGATTTAATGGAAATAGCAACTTTAAACTTTGCCTACGTCTCTGTCAGTCGCAAGGAAACTGTATTTGAAGGTGAAGGTGATTTTGTAGACATGTGTGAAAGACATGTTCTGAAATGCAAGTGTTGTTGTTTGGAGAGCACATCGGTTACGTGTCAGATGTGTAGCCAAGCAGTAATTTGTCGCCATAGCTGCAAATATTAGCCGGTAATATGAAGTGTTGTCAGCTAAAGTCTGATGATGCAGACGACCGTAAGGACGAAGTACCCAAGAGTACCGCTAGGCCGCGCCTCTTTAGCTCAGTGGTAGAGCACTGGTGTAATAAACCAGGGGTCGTAAGTTCCATCCTCACAGGAGAAAGATGAATTTTGGAAATCAGTTGCGCGTAGTGGCCGTATTGCAAACAGTACCTGTGATGACGAACAATTAGCGACAGGCGTTTTTTTAAGAATTACTCTCAGATGCGATTAAGGCGAATGGCGCAGATAAAGCATTTGCCAAAGCGGTACAGCATAAGGTGGGACGAGGCAGTCTGAATTACATTTTATAGATGTATTTCTCACATATCTCAGAGCCTCTCGCGATATTCGTCGTCGTCGTCGTCGTCGTCGTCGTCGTCGTCGCCGCCGCCGCTTCTGCAGAAGTAGCAAATGGCAATCGTAGCCAATGCGGCGAGGGACGCCCTGCCTTCGATTCCGAATGCACAAAGTGTGTGGTCTTGTTTCTCAGTCTATATTTGGTCGGTCACGTCAGAGGTTGAATGTAACGAATGGGTGGGAAAGAGCAAGGGGCAGCGGCTGTGCAGAACGAAAACACAAATCCTCAGGGGTGTGAGCGTTTCGAGATGAGTCGTATACATGTAAATGTTGGTCGTCAGTGACCGTGTGGCCTAATGGAGTACTCGCTTCGGCGGTAC
Organism: Schistocerca gregaria; assembly: GCF_023897955.1. Taxonomy (NCBI): domain Eukaryota; kingdom Metazoa; phylum Arthropoda; class Insecta; order Orthoptera; family Acrididae; genus Schistocerca; species Schistocerca gregaria. The sequence goes on along the minus strand of NW_026061707.1, from coordinate 13,496,750 downwards.
ATATACTAAAGTTGGAACGATACAGAGAAGATTAGCATGGCCCCTGCGCAAAGATGACAATAAAAAAAAAAAAAAAAAAATGGATAAGGCGTCGGACTTCGGATCTGAAGATTACAGGTTCGAATGCTGTCACGCTTGTGTTTTTCCAGTTCTGAAAAAGAAACATAACGTTTTAATGTAGCAATTGAGCAGTACGAAACAGTCTGAATGTTGCTGTTGACCATTTTTTGCTTGGAGATGCTCTTGACCTTGAAACACACACAACAAGACCGGTGTTAACTAGCGAAATGGTCGGCAGAGTGCCAACACAGCGATTTTTGACTATCACTTGCACATCTAAAACAACGTCGGAAAGTAACTCGTTCGGCTTTTGAGTCACATAAAGTATGTGTGTTAATTTTGACGCCACTAGCTCTGCATGTTGTCATGCAATTTCTTTACCTCTCAGAAATGATTATGACATAAAAGTGAAGTACGTGACGAGTGTGACGTTAGGAAATCATTAGGCATCATGGAGAGATTCTGTATGGGACCACCCAACCCAAACGAGTACTGTGTGACGTGCTACCCGGGAGGTATTCACCGAAGTAGCCGGCTAGCTCAGTCGGTAGAGCGTCAGACTTTTAAACCCAGGGTCGTGGGTTCGAGCCAGACGCTGGGCGGAACGGAATTTTGATCCGCTGCAGGTGTAAATCACCGTTTTTCTGATTAACGAGATTTAATGGAAATAGCAACTTTAAACTTTGCCTACGTCTCTGTCAGTCGCAAGGAAACTGTATTTGAAGGTGAAGGTGATTTTGTAGACATGTGTGAACGACATGTTCTGAAATGCAAGTGTTGTTGTTTGGAGAGCACATCGGTTACGTGTCAGATGTGTAGCCAAGCAGTAATTTGTCGCCATAGCTGCAAATATTAGCCGGTAATATGAAGTGTTGTCAGCTAAAGTCTGATGATGCAGACGACCGTAAGGACGAAGCACCCAAGAGTACCTCTAGGCCGCGCTTCTTTAGCTCAGTGGTAGAGCACTGGTGTAGTAAACCAGGGGTCGTAAGTTCCATCCTCACAGGAGAAAGATTAATTTTGGAAATCAGTTGCGCGTCGTGGCCGTATTGCAAACAGTACCTGTGATGACGAACAATTAGCGACAGGCGTTTTTTTAAGAATTACTCTCAGATGCGATTAAGGCGAATGGCGCAGATAAAGCATTTGCCAAAGCGGTACAGCATAAGGTGGGACGAGGCAGTCTGAATTACATTTTATAGATGTATTTCTCACATATCTCAGAGCCTCTCGCGATATTCGTCGTCGTCGTCGTCGCCGCCGCCGCTTCTGCAGAAGTAGCAAATGGCAATCGTAGCAAATGCGGCGAGGGACGCCCTGCCTTCGATTCCGAATGCACAAAGTGTGTGGTCTTGTTTCTCAGTCTATATTTGGTCGGTCACGTCAGAGGTTGAATGTAACGAATGGGTGGGAAAGAGGAAGGGGCAGCGGCTGTGCAGAACGAAAACACAAATCCTCAGGGGTGTGAGCGTTTCGAGATGAGTCGTATACATGTAAATGTTGGTCGTCAGTGACCGTGTGGCCTAATGGATAAGGCGTCGGACTTCGGATCTGAAGATTACAGGTTCGAATGCTGTCACGCTTGTGTTTTTCCAGTTCTGAAAAAGAAACATAACGTTTTAATGTAGCAATTGAGCAGTACGAAACAGTCTGAATGTTGCTGTTGACCATTTTTTGCTTGGAGATGCTCTTCAGCTTGAAACACACACAACAAGACCGGTGTTAACTAGCGAAATGGTCGGCAGAGTGCCGACACAGCGAGTTTTGACTATCACTTGCACATCTAAAACAACGTCGGAAAGTAACTCGTTCGGCTTTTGAGTCACATAAAGTATGTGTGTTAATTTTGACGCCACTAGCTCTGCATGTTGTCATGCAATTTCTTTACCTCTCAGAAATGATTATGACATAAAAGTGAAGTACGTGACGAGTGTGACGTTAGGAAAACATTAGGCATCATGGAGAGATTCTGTATGGGACCACCCAACCCAAACGAGTACTGTGTGACGTGCTACCCGGCAGGTATTCACCGAGGTAGCCGGCTAGCTCAGTCGGTAGAGCGTCAGACTCATAAACCCAGGGTTGTGGGTTCGAGCCAGACGCTGGGCGGAACGGAATTTTGTTCCGCTGCAGGTGTAAATCACCGTTTTTCTGATTAACGAGATTTAATGGAAATAGCAACTTTAAACTTTGCCTACGTCTCTGTCAGTCGCAAGGAAACTGTATTTGAAGGTGAAGGTGATTTTGTAGACATGTGTGAAAGACATGTTCTGAAATGCAAGTGTTGTTGTTTGGAGAGCACATCGGTTACGTGTCAGATGTGTAGCCAAGCAGTAATTTGTCGCCATAGCTGCAAATATTAGCCGGTAATATGAAGTGTTGTCAGCTAAAGTCTGATGATGCAGACGACCGTAAGGACGAAGAACCCAAGAGTACCGCTAGGCCGCGCCTCTTTAGCTCAGTGGTAGAGCACTGGTGTAATAAACCAGGGGTCGTAAGTTCCATCCTCACAGGAGAAAGATGAATTTTGGAAATCAGTTGCGCGTCGTGGCCGTATTGCAAACAGTACCTGTGATGACGAACAATTAGCAACAGGCGTTTTTTTAAGAATTGCTCTCAGATGCGATTAAGGCGAATGGCGCAGATAAAGCATTTGCCAAAGCGGTACAGCATAAGGTGGGACGAGGCAGTCTGAATTACATTTTATAGATGTATTTCTCACATATCTCAGAGCCTATCGCGCTATTCGTCGTCGTCGTCGTCGCCGCCGCCGCTTCTGCAGAAGTAGCAAATGGCAATCGTAGCAAATGCGGCGAGGGACGCCCTGCCTTCGATTCCGAATGCACAAAGTGTGTGGTCTTGTTTCTCAGTCTATATTTGGTCGGTCACGTCAGAGGTTGAATGTAACGAATGGGTGGGAAAGAGCAAGGGGCAGCGGCTGTGCAGAACGAAAACACAAATCCTCAGGGGTGTGAGCGTTTCGAGATGAGTCGTATACATGTAAATGTTGGTCGTCAGTGACCGTGTGGCCTAATGGATAAGGCGTCGGACTTCGGATCTGAAGATTACAGGTTCGAATGCTGTCACGCTTGTGTTTTTCCAGTTCTGAAAAAGAAACATAACGTTTTAATGTAGCAATTGAGCAGTACGAAACAGTCTGAATGTTGCTGTTGACCATTTTTTGCTTGGAGATGCTCTTCAGCTTGAAACACACACAACAAGACCGGTGTTAACTAGCGAAATTGTCGGCAGAGTGCCGACACAGCGAGTTTTGACTATCACTTGCACATCTAAAACAACGTCGGAAAGTAACTCGTTCGGCTTTTGAGTCACATAAAGTATGTGTGTTAATTTTGACGCCACTAGCTCTGCATGTTGTCATGCAATTTCTTTACCTCTCAGAAGTGATTATGACATAAAAGTGAAGTACGTGACGAGTGTGACGTTAGGAAAACATTAGGCATCATGGAGAGATTCTGTATGGGACCACCCAACCCAAACGAGTACTGTGTGACGTGCTACCCGGCAGGTATTCACCGAGGTAGCCGGCTAGCTCAGTCGGTAGAGCGTCAGACTCATAAACCCAGGGTCGTGGGTTCGAGCCAGACGCTGGGCGGAACGGAATTTTGTTCCGCTGCAGGTGTAAATCACCGTTTTTCTGATTAACGAGATTTAATGGAAATAGCAACTTTAAACTTTGCCTACGTCTCTGTCAGTCGCAAGGAAACTGTATTTGAAGGTGAAGGTGATTTTGTAGACATGTGTGAAAGACATGTTCTGAAATGCAAGTGTTGTTGTTTGGAGAGCACATCGGTTACGTGTCAGATGTGTAGCCAAGCAGTAATTTGTCGCCATAGCTGCAAATATTAGCCGGTAATATGAAGTGTTGTCAGCTAAAGTCTGATGATGCAGACGACCGTAAGGACGAAGTACCCAAGAGTACCGCTAGGCCGCGCCTCTTTAGCTCAGTGGTAGAGCACTGGTGTAATAAACCAGGGGTCGTAAGTTCCATCCTCACAGGAGAAAGATGAATTTTGGAAATCAGTTGCGCGTAGTGGCCGTATTGCAAACAGTACCTGTGATGACGAACAATTAGCGACAGGCGTTTTTTTAAGAATTACTCTCAGATGCGATTAAGGCGAATGGCGCAGATAAAGCATTTGCCAAAGCGGTACAGCATAAGGTGGGACGAGGCAGTCTGAATTACATTTTATAGATGTATTTCTCACATATCTCAGAGCCTCTCGCGATATTCGTCGTCGTCGTCGTCGTCGTCGTCGTCGTCGTCGTCGTCGTCGTCGCCGCCGCCGCTTCTGCAGAAGTAGCAAATGGCAATCGTAGCCAATGCGGCGAGGGACGCCCTGCCTTCGATTCCGAATGCACAAAGTGTGTGGTCTTGTTTCTCAGTCTATATTTGGTCGGTCACGTCAGAGGTTGAATGTAACGAATGGGTGGGAAAGAGCAAGGGGCAGCGGCTGTGCAGAACGAAAACACAAATCCTCAGGGGTGTGAGCGTTTCGAGATGAGTCGTATACATGTAAATGTTGGTCGTCAGTGACCGTGTGGCCTAATGGAGTACTCGCTTCGGCGGTACATATACTAAAGTTGGAACGATACAGAGAAGATTAGCATGGCCCCTGCGCAAAAATGACAATAAAAAAAAAAAAAAAATGGATAAGGCGTCGGACTTCGGATCTGAAGATTACAGGTTCGAATGCTGTCACGCTTGTGTTTTTCCAGTTCTGAAAAAGAAACATAACGTTTTAATGTAGCAATTGAGCAGTACGAAACAGTCTGAATGTTGCTGTTGACCATTTTTTGCTTGGAGATGCTCTTGACCTTGAAACACACACAACAAGACCGGTGTTAACTAGCGAAATGGTCGGCAGAGTGCCAACACAGCGATTTTTGACTATCACTTGCACATCTAAAACAACGTCGGAAAGTAACTCGTTCGGCTTTTGAGTCACATAAAGTATGTGTGTTAATTTTGACGCCACTAGCTCTGCATGTTGTCATGCAATTTCTTTACCTCTCAGAAATGATTATGACATAAAAGTGAAGTACGTGACGAGTGTGACGTTAGGAAATCATTAGGCATCATGGAGAGATTCTGTATGGGACCACCCAACCCAAACGAGTACTGTGTGACGTGCTACCCGGGAGGTATTCACCGAAGTAGCCGGCTAGCTCAGTCGGTAGAGCGTCAGACTCTTAAACCCAGGGTCGTGGGTTCGACCCAGACGCTGGGCGGAACGGAATTTTGATCCGCTGCAGGTGTAAATCACCGTTTTTATGATTAACGAGATTTAATGGAAATAGCAACTTTAAACTTTGCCTACGTCTCTGTCAGTCGCAAGGAAACTGTATTTGAAGGTGAAGGTGATTTTGTAGACATGTGTGAAAGACATGTTCTGAAATGCAAGTGTTGTTGTTTGGAGAGCACATCGGTTACGTGTCAGATGTGTAGCCAAGCAGTAATTTGTCGCCATAGCTGCAAATATTAGCCGGTAATATCAAGTGTTGTCAGCTAAAGTCTGATGATGCAGACGACCGTAAGGACGAAGCTCCCAAGAGTACCGCTAGGCCGCGCTTCTTTAGCTCAGTGGTAGAGCACTGGTGTAGTAAACCAGGGGTCGTAAGTTCCATCCTCACAGGAGAAAGATTAATTTTGGAAATCAGTTGCGCGTCGTGGCCGTATTGCAAACAGTACCTGTGATGACGAACAATTAGCGACAGGCGTTTTTTTAAGAATTACTCTCAGATGCGATTAAGGCGAATGGCGCAGATAAAGCATTGGCCAAAGCGGTACAGCATAAGGTGGGACGAGGCAGTCTGAATTACATTTTATAGATGTATTTCTCACATATCTCAGAGCCTATCGCGCTATTCGTCGTCGTCGTCGTCGCCGCCGCCGCTTCTGCAGAAGTAGCAAATGGCAATCGTAGCAAATGCGGCGAGGGACGCCCTGCCTTCGATTCCGAATGCACAAAGTGTGTGGTCTTGTTTCTCAGTCTATATTTGGTCGGTCACGTCAGAGGTTGAATGTAACGAATGGGTGGGAAAGAGCAAGGGGCAGCGGCTGTGCAGAACGAAAACACAAATCCTCAGGGGTGTGAGCGTTTCGAGATGAGTCGTATACATGTAAATGTTGGTCGTCAGTGACCGTGTGGCCTAATGGAGTACTCGCTTCGGCGGTACATATACTAAAGTTGGAACGATACAGAGAAGATTAGCATGGCCCCTGCGCAAAAATGACAATAAAAAAAAAAAAAAAAAAATGGATAAGGCGTCGGACTTCGGATCTGAAGATTACAGGTTCGAATGCTGTCACGCTTGTGTTTTTCCAGTTCTGAAAAAGAAACATAACGTTTTAATGTAGCAATTGAGCAGTACGAAACAGTCTGAATGTTGCTGTTGACCATTTTTTGCTTGGAGATGCTCTTGACCTTGAAACACACACAACAAGACCGGTGTTAACTAGCGAAATGGTCGGCAGAGTGCCAACACAGCGAGTTTTGACTATCACTTGCACATCTAAAACAACGTCGGAAAGTAACTCGTTCGGCTTTTGAGTCACATAAAGTATGTGTGTTAATTTTGACGCCACTAGCTCTGCATGTTGTCATGCAATTTCTTTACCTCTCAGAAATGATTATGACATAAAAGTGAAGTACGTGACGAGTGTGACGTTAGGAAATCATTAGGCATCATGGAGAGATTCTGTATGGGACCACCCAACCCAAACGAGTACTGTGTGACGTGCTACCCGGGAGGTATTCACCGAAGTAGCCGGCTAGCTCAGTCGGTCGAGCGTCAGACTCTTAAACCCAGGGTCGTGGGTTCGACCCAGACGCTGGGCGGAACGGAATTTTGATCCGCTGCAGGTGTAAATCACCGTTTTTATGATTAACGAGATTTAATGGAAATAGCAACTTTAAACTTTGCCTACGTCTCTGTCAGTCGCAAGGAAACTGTATTTGAAGGTGAAGGTGATTTTGTAGACATGTGTGAAAGACATGTTCTGAAATGCAAGTGTTGTTGTTTGGAGAGCACATCGGTTACGTGTCAGATGTGTAGCCAAGCAGTAATTTGTCGCCATAGCTGCAAATATTAGCCGGTAATATCAAGTGTTGTCAGCTAAAGTCTGATGATGCAGACGACCGTAAGGACGAAGCTCCCAAGAGTACCGCTAGGCCGCGCTTCTTTAGCTCAGTGGTAGAGCAATGGTGTAGTAAACCATGGGTCGTAAGTTCCATCCTCATAGGAGAAAGATTAATTTTGGAAATCAGTTGCGCGTCGTGGCCGTATTGCAAACAGTACCTGTGATGACGAACAATTAGCGACAGGCGTTTTTTTAAGAATTACTCTCAGATGCGATTAAGGCGAATGGCGCAGATAAAGCATTGGCCAAAGCGGTACAGCATAAGGTGGGACGAGGCAGTCTGAATTACATTTTATAGATGTATTTCTCACATATCTCAGAGCCTCTCGCGATATTCGTCGTCGTCGTCGTCGCCGCCGCCGCTTCTGCAGAAGTAGCAAATGGCAATCGTAGCAAATGCGGCGAGGGACGCCCTGCCTTCGATTCCGAATGCACAAAGTGTGTGGTCTTGTTTCTCAGTCTATATTTGGTCGGTCACGTCAGAGGTTGAATGTAACGAATGGGTGGGAAAGAGCAAGGGGCAGCGGCTGTGCAGAACGAAAACACAAATCCTCAGGGGTGTGAGCGTTTCGAGATGAGTCGTATACATGTAAATGTTGGTCGTCAGTGACCGTGTGGCCTAATGGAGTACTCGCTTCGGCGGTACATATACTAAAGTTGGAACGATACAGAGAAGATTAGCATGGCCCCTGCGCAAAGATGACAATAAAAAAAAAAAAAAAAATGGATAAGGCGTCGGACTTCGGATCTGAAGATTACAGGTTCGAATGCTGTCACGCTTGTGTTTTTCCAGTTCTGAAAAAGAAACATAACGTTTTAATGTAGCAATTGAGCAGTACGAAACAGTCTGAATGTTGCTGTTGACCATTTTTTGCTTGGAGATGCTCTTGACCTTGAAACACACACAACAAGACCGGTGTTAACTAGCGAAATGGTCGGCAGAGTGCCAACACAGCGATTTTTGACTATCACTTGCACATCTAAAACAACGTCGGAAAGTAACTCGTTCGGCTTTTGAGTCACATAAAGTATGTGTGTTAATTTTGACGCCACTAGCTCTGCATGTTGTCATGCAATTTCTTTACCTCTCAGAAATGATTATGACATAAAAGTGAAGTACGTGACGAGTGTGACGTTAGGAAATCATTAGGCATCATGGAGAGATTCTGTATGGGACCACCCAACCCAAACGAGTACTGTGTGACGTGCTACCCGGGAGGTATTCACCGAAGTAGCCGGCTAGCTCAGTCGGTAGAGCGTCAGACTCTTAAACCCAGGGTCGTGGGTTCGACCCAGACGCTGGGCGGAACCGAATTTTGATCCGCTGCAGGTGTAAATCACCGTTTTTATGATTAACGAGATTTATTGGAAATAGCAACTTTAAACTTTGCCTACGTCTCTGTCAGTCGCAAGGAAACTGTATTTGAAGGTGAAGGTGATTTTGTAGACATGTGTGAAAGACATGTTCTGAAATGCAAGTGTTGTTGTTTGGAGAGCACATCGGTTACGTGTCAGATGTGTAGCCAAGCAGTAATTTGTCGCCATAGCTGCAAATATTAGCCGGTAATATCAAGTGTTGTCAGCTAAAGTCTGATGATGCAGACGACCGTAAGGACGAAGCTCCCAAGAGTACCGCTAGGCCGCGCTTCTTTAGCTCAGTGGTAGAGCACTGGTGTAGTAAACCAGGGGTCGTAAGTTCCATCCTCACAGGAGAAAGATTAATTTTGGAAATCAGTTGCGCGTCGTGGCCGTATTGCAAACAGTACCTGTGATGACGAACAATTAGCGACAGGCGTTTTTTTAAGAATTACTCTCAGATGCGATTAAGGCGAATGGCGCAGATAAAGCATTGGCCAAAGCGGTACAGCATAAGGTGGGACGAGGCAGTCTGAATTACATTTTATAGATGTATTTCTCACATATCTCAGAGCCTCTCGCGATATTCGTCGTCGTCGTCGTCGCCGCCGCCGCTTCTGCAGAAGTAGCAAATGGCAATCGTAGCAAATGCGGCGAGGGACGCCCTGCCTTCGATTCCGAATGCACAAAGTGTGTGGTCTTGTTTCTCAGTCTATATTTGGTCGGTCACGTCAGAGGTTGAATGTAACGAATGGGTGGGAAAGAGGAAGGGGCAGCGGCTGTGCAGAACGAAAACACAAATCCTCAGGGGTGTGAGCGTTTCGAGATGAGTCGTATACATGTAAATGTTGGTCGTCAGTGACCGTGTGGCCTAATGGATAAGGCGTCGGACTTCGGATCTGAAGATTACAGGTTCGAATGCTGTCACGCTTGTGTTTTTCCAGTTCTGAAAAAGAAACATAACGTTTTAATGTAGCAATTGAGCAGTACGAAACAGTCTGAATGTTGCTGTTGACCATTTTTTGCTTGGAGATGCTCTTCAGCTTGAAACACACACAACAAGACCGGTGTTAACTAGCGAAATGGTCGGCAGAGTGCCGACACAGCGAGTTTTGACTATCACTTGCACATCTAAAACAACGTCGGAAAGTAACTCGTTCGGCTTTTGAGTCACATAAAGTATGTGTGTTAATTTTGACGCCACTAGCTCTGCATGTTGTCATGCAATTTCTTTACCTCTCAGAAATGATTATGACATAAAAGTGAAGTACGTGACGAGTGTGACGTTAGGAAAACATTAGGCATCATGGAGAGATTCTGTATGGGACCACCCAACCCAAACGAGTACTGTGTGACGTGCTACCCGGCAGGTATTCACCGAGGTAGCCGGCTAGCTCAGTCGGTAGAGCGTCAGACTCATAAACCCAGGGTTGTGGGTTCGAGCCAGACGCTGGGCGGAACGGAATTTTGTTCCGCTGCAGGTGTAAATCACCGTTTTTCTGATTAACGAGATTTAATGGAAATAGCAACTTTAAACTTTGCCTACGTCTCTGTCAGTCGCAAGGAAACTGTATTTGAAGGTGAAGGTGATTTTGTAGACATGTGTGAAAGACATGTTCTGAAATGCAAGTGTTGTTGTTTGGAGAGCACATCGGTTACGTGTCAGATGTGTAGCCAAGCAGTAATTTGTCGCCATAGCTGCAAATATTAGCCGGTAATATGAAGTGTTGTCAGCTAAAGTCTGATGATGCAGACGACCGTAAGGACGAAGAACCCAAGAGTACCGCTAGGCCGCGCCTCTTTAGCTCAGTGGTAGAGCACTGGTGTAATAAACCAGGGGTCGTAAGTTCCATCCTCACAGGAGAAAGATGAATTTTGGAAATCAGTTGCGCGTCGTGGCCGTATTGCAAACAGTACCTGTGATGACGAACAATTAGCAACAGGCGTTTTTTTAAGAATTGCTCTCAGATGCGATTAAGGCGAATGGCGCAGATAAAGCATTTGCCAAAGCGGTACAGCATAAGGTGGGACGAGGCAGTCTGAATTACATTTTATAGATGTATTTCTCACATATCTCAGAGCCTCTCGCGATATTCGTCGTCGTCGTCGTCGTCGTCGCCGCCGCCGCTTCTGCAGAAGTAGCAAATGGCAATCGTAGCAAATGCGGCGAGGGACGCCCTGCCTTCGATTCCGAATGCACAAAGTGTGTGGTCTTGTTTCTCAGTCTATATTTGGTCGGTCACGTCAGAGGTTGAATGTAACGAATGGGTGGGAAAGAGCAAGGGGCAGCGGCTGTGCAGAACTAAAACACAAATCCTCAGGGGTGTGAGCGTTTCGAGATGAGTCGTATACATGTAAATGTTGGTCGTCAGTGACCGTGTGGCCTAATGGATAAGGCGTCGGACTTCGGATCTGAAGATTACAGGTTCGAATGCTTTCACGCTTGTGTTTTTCCAGTTCTGAAAAAGAAACATAACGTTTTAATGTAGCAATTGAGCAGTACGAAACAGTCTGAATGTTGCTGTTGACCATTTTTTGCTTGGAGATGCTCTTGAGCTTGAAACACACACAACAAGACCGGTGTTAACTAGCGAAATGGTCGGCAGAGTGCCAACACAGCGAGTTTTGACTATCACTTGCACATCTAAAACAACGTCGGAAAGTAACTCGTTCGGCTTTTGAGTCACATAAAGTATGTGTGTTAATTTTGACGCCACTAGCTCTGCATGTTGTCATGCAATTTCTTTACCTCTCAGAAATGATTCTGACATAAAAGTGAAGTACGTGACGAGTGTGACGTTAGGAAAACATTAGGCATCATGGAGAGATTCTGTATGGGACCACCCAACCCAAACGAGTACTTTATGACGTGCTACCCGGCAGGTATTCACCGAGGTAGCCGGCTAGCTCAGTCGGTAGAGCGTCAGACTCTTAAACCCAGGGTCGTGGGTTCGACCCAGACGCTGGGCGGAACGGAATTTTGATCCGCTGCAGGTGTAAATCACCGTTTTTATGATTAACGAGATTTAATGGAAATAGCAACTTTAAACTTTGCCTACGTCTCTGTCAGTCGCAAGGAAACTGTATTTGAAGGTGAAGGTGATTTTGTAGACATGTGTGAAAGACATGTTCTGAAATGCAAGTGTTGTTGTTTGGAGAGCACATCGGTTACGTGTCAGATGTGTAGCCAAGCAGTAATTTGTCGCCATAGCTGCAAATATTAGCCGGTAATATGAAGTGTTGTCAGCTAAAGTCTGATGATGCAGACGACCGTAAGGACGAAGCACCCAAGAGTACCGCTAGGCCGCGCTTCTTTAGCTCAGTGGTACAGCACTGGTGTAGTAAACCAGGGGTCGTAAGTTCCATCCTCACAGGAGAAAGATTAATTTTGGAAATCAGTTGCGCGTCGTGGCCGTATTGCAAACAGTACCTGTGATGACGAACAATTAGCGACAGGCGTTTTTTTAAGAATTACTCTCAGATGCGATTAAGGCGAATGGTGCAGATAAAGCATTTGCCAAAGCGGTACAGCATAAGGTGGGACGAGGCAGTCTGAATTACATTTTATAGATGTATTTCTCACATATCTCAGAGCCTCTCGCGATATTCGTCGTCGTCGTCGTCGTCGTCGCCGCCGCCGCTTCTGCAGAAGTAGCAAATGGCAATCGTAGCAAATGCGGCGAGGGACGCCCTGCCTTCGATTCCGAATGCACAAAGTGTGTGGTCTTGTTTCTCAGTCTATATTTGGTCGGTCACGTCAGAGGTTGAATGTAACGAATGGGTGGGAAAGAGCAAGGGGCAGCGGCTGTGCAGAACTAAAACACAAATCCTCAGGGGTGTGAGCGTTTCGAGATGAGTCGTATACATGTAAATGTTGGTCGTCAGTGACCGTGTGGCCTAATGGATAAGGCGTCGGACTTCGGATCTGAAGATTACAGGTTCGAATGCTTTCACGCTTGTGTTTTTCCAGTTCTGAAAAAGAAACATAACGTTTTAATGTAGCAATTGAGCAGTACGAAACAGTCTGAATGTTGCTGTTGACCATTTTTTGCTTGGAGATGCTCTTGAGCTTGAAACACACACAACAAGACCGGTGTTAACTAGCGAAATGGTCGGCAGAGTGCCAACACAGCGAGTTTTGACTATCACTTGCACATCTAAAACAACGTCGGAAAGTAACTCGTTCGGCTTTTGAGTCACATAAAGTATGTGTGTTAATTTTGACGCCACTAGCTCTGCATGTTGTCATGCAATTTCTTTACCTCTCAGAAATGATTATGACATAAAAGTGAAGTACGTGACGAGTGTGACGTTAGGAAAACATTAGGCATCATGGAGAGATTCTGTATGGGACCACCCAACCCAAACGAGTACTGTGTGACGTGCTACCCGGCAGGTATTCACCGAGGTAGCCGGCTAGCTCAGTCGGTAGAGCGTCAGACTCTTAAACCCAGGGTCGTGGGTTCGACCCAGACGCTGGGCGGAACGGAATTTTGATCCGCTGCAGGTGTAAATCACCGTTTTTATGATTAACGAGATTTAATGGAAATAGCAACTTTAAACTTTGCCTACGTCTCTGTCAGTCGCAAGGAAACTGTATTTGAAGGTGAAGGTGATTTTGTAGACATGTGTGAAAGACATGTTCTGAAATGCAAGTGTTGTTGTTTGGAGAGCACATCGGTTACGTGTCAGATGTGTAGCCAAGCAGTAATTTGTCGCCATAGCTGCAAATATTAGCCGGTAATATGAAGTGTTGTCAGCTAAAGTCTGATGATGCAGACGACCGTAAGGACGAAGCACCCAAGAGTACCGCTAGGCCGCGCTTCTTTAGCTCAGTGGTACAGCACTGGTGTAGTAAACCAGGGGTCGTAAGTTCCATCCTCACAGGAGAAAGATTAGTTTTGGAAATCAGTTGCGCGTCGTGGCCGTATTGCAAACAGTACCTGTGATGACGAACAATTAGCGACAGGCGTTTTTTTAAGAATTACTCTCAGATGCGATTAAGGCGAATGGCGCAGATAAAGCATTTGCCAAAGCGGTACAGCATAAGGTGGGACGAGGCAGTCTGAATTACATTTTATAGATGTATTTCTCACATATCTCAGAGCCTCTCGCGATATTCGTCGTCGTCGTCGTCGTCGTCGTCGCCGCCGCCGCTTCTGCAGAAGTAGCAAATGGCAATCGTAGCAAATGCGGCGAGGGACGCCCTGCCTTCGATTCCGAATGCACAAAGTGTGTGGTCTTGTTTCTCAGTCTATATTTGGTCGGTCACGTCAGAGGTTGAATGTAACGAATGGGTGGGAAAGAGCAAGGGGCAGCGGCTGTGCAGAACGAAAACACAAATCCTCAGGGGTGTGAGCGTTTCGAGATGAGTCGTATACATGTAAATGTTGGTCGTCAGTGACCGTGTGGCCTAATGGAGTACTCGCTTCGGCGGTACATATACTAAAGTTGGAACGATACAGAGAAGATTAGCATGGCCCCTGCGCAAAAATGACAATAAAAAAAAAAAAAAAATGGATAAGGCGTCGGACTTCGGATCTGAAGATTACAGGTTCGAATGCTGTCACGCTTGTGTTTTTCCAGTTCTGAAAAAGAAACATAACGTTTTAATGTAGCAATTGAGCAGTACGAAACAGTCTGAATGTTGCTGTTGACCATTTTTTGCTTGGAGATGCTCTTGACCTTGAAACACACACAACAAGACCGGTGTTAACTAGCGAAATGGTCGGCAGAGTGCCAACACAGCGATTTTTGACTATCACTTGCACATCTAAAACAACGTCGGAAAGTAACTCGTTCGGCTTTTGAGTCACATAAAGTATGTGTGTTAATTTTGACGCCACTAGCTCTGCATGTTGTCATGCAATTTCTTTACCTCTCAGAAATGATTATGACATAAAAGTGAAGTACGTGACGAGTGTGACGTTAGGAAATCATTAGGCATCATGGAGAGATTCTGTATGGGACCACCCAACCCAAACGAGTACTGTGTGACGTGCTACCCGGGAGGTATTCACCGAAGTAGCCGGCTAGCTCAGTCGGTAGAGCGTCAGACTCTTAAACCCAGGGTCGTGGGTTCGACCCAGACGCTGGGCGGAACGGAATTTTGATCCGCTGCAGGTGTAAATCACCGTTTTTATGATTAACGAGATTTAATGGAAATAGCAACTTTAAACTTTGCCTACGTCTCTGTCAGTCGCAAGGAAACTGTATTTGAAGGTGAAGGTGATTTTGTAGACATGTGTGAAAGACATGTTCTGAAATGCAAGTGTTGTTGTTTGGAGAGCACATCGGTTACGTGTCAGATGTGTAGCCAAGCAGTAATTTGTCGCCATAGCTGCAAATATTAGCCGGTAATATCAAGTGTTGTCAGCTAAAGTCTGATGATGCAGACGACCGTAAGGACGAAGCTCCCAAGAGTACCGCTAGGCCGCGCTTCTTTAGCTCAGTGGTAGAGCACTGGTGTAGTAAACCAGGGGTCGTAAGTTCCATCCTCACAGGAGAAAGATTAATTTTGGAAATCAGTTGCGCGTCGTGGCCGTATTGCAAACAGTACCTGTGATGACGAACAATTAGCGACAGGCGTTTTTTTAAGAATTACTCTCAGATGCGATTAAGGCGAATGGCGCAGATAAAGCATTTGCCAAAGCGGTACAGCATAAGGTGGGACGAGGCAGTCTGAATTACATTTTATAGATGTATTTCTCACATATCTCAGAGCCTCTCGCGATATTCGTCGTCGTCGTCGTCGCCGCCGCCGCTTCTGCAGAAGTAGCAAATGGCAATCGTAGCAAATGCGGCGAGGGACGCCCTGCCTTCGATTCCGAATGCACAAAGTGTGTGGTCTTGTTTCTCAGTCTATATTTGGTCGGTCACGTCAGAGGTTGAATGTAACGAATGGGTGGGAAAGAGCAAGGGGCAGCGGCTGTGCAGAACGAAAACACAAATCCTCAGGGGTGTGAGCGTTTCGAGATGAGTCGTATACATGTAAATGTTGGTCGTCAGTGACCGTGTGGCCTAATGGAGTACTCGCTTCGGCGGTACATATACTAAAGTTGGAACGATACAGAGAAGATTAGCATGGCCCCTGCGCAAAGATGACAATAAAAAAAAAAAAAAAATGGATAAGGCGTCGGACTTCGGATCTGAAGATTACAGGTTCGAATGCTGTCACGCTTGTGTTTTTCCAGTTCTGAAAAAGAAACATAACGTTTTAATGTAGCAATTGAGCAGTACGAAACAGTCTGAATGTTGCTGTTGACCATTTTTTGCTTGGAGATGCTCTTCAGCTTGAAACACACACAACAAGACCGGTGTTAACTAGCGAAATGGTCGGCAGAGTGCCGACACAGCGAGTTTTGACTATCACTTGCACATCTAAAACAACGTCGGAAAGTAACTCGTTCGGCTTTTGAGTCACATAAAGTATGTGTGTTAATTTTGACGCCACTAGCTCTGCATGTTGTCATGCAATTTCTTTACCTCTCAGAAATGATTATGACATAAAAGTGAAGTACGTGACGAGTGTGACGTTAGGAAAACATTAGGCATCATGGAGAGATTCTGTATGGGACCACCCAACCCAAACGAGTACTGTGTGACGTGCTACCCGGCAGGTATTCACCGAGGTAGCCGGCTAGCTCAGTCGGTAGAGCGTCAGACTCATAAACCCAGGGTTGTGGGTTCGAGCCAGACGCTGGGCGGAACGGAATTTTGTTCCGCTGCAGGTGTAAATCACCGTTTTTCTGATTAACGAGATTTAATGGAAATAGCAACTTTAAACTTTGCCTACGTCTCTGTCAGTCGCAAGGAAACTGTATTTGAAGGTGAAGGTGATTTTGTAGACATGTGTGAAAGACATGTTCTGAAATGCAAGTGTTGTTGTTTGGAGAGCACATCGGTTACGTGTCAGATGTGTAGCCAAGCAGTAATTTGTCGCCATAGCTGCAAATATTAGCCGGTAATATGAAGTGTTGTCAGCTAAAGTCTGATGATGCAGACGACCGTAAGGACGAAGAACCCAAGAGTACCGCTAGGCCGCGCCTCTTTAGCTCAGTGGTAGAGCACTGGTGTAATAAACCAGGGGTCGTAAGTTCCATCCTCACAGGAGAAAGATGAATTTTGGAAATCAGTTGCGCGTCGTGGCCGTATTGCAAACAGTACCTGTGATGACGAACAATTAGCAACAGGCGTTTTTTTAAGAATTGCTCTCAGATGCGATTAAGGCGAATGGCGCAGATAAAGCATTTGCCAAAGCGGTACAGCATAAGGTGGGACGAGGCAGTCTGAATTACATTTTATAGATGTATTTCTCACATATCTCAGAGCCTCTCGCGATATTCGTCGTCGTCGTCGTCGTCGTCGTCGTCGTCGCCGCCGCCGCTTCTGCAGAAGTAGCAAATGGCAATCGTAGCAAATGCGGCGAGGGACGCCCTGCCTTCGATTCCGAATGCACAAAGTGTGTGGTCTTGTTTCTCAGTCTATATTTGGTCGGTCACGTCAGAGGTTGAATGTAACGAATGGGTGGGAAAGAGCAAGGGGCAGCGGCTGTGCAGAACGAAAACACAAATCCTCAGGGGTATGAGCGTTTCGAGATGAGTCGTATACATGTAAATGTTGGTCGTCAGTGACCGTGTGGCCTAATGGATAAGGCGTCGGACTTCGGATCTGAAGATTACAGGTTTGAATGCTGTCACGCTTGTGTTTTTCCAGTTCTGAAAAAGAAACATAACGTTTTAATGTAGCAATTGAGCAGTACGAAACAGTCTGAATGTTGCTGTTGACCATTTTTTGCTTGGAGATGCTCTTGAGCTTGAAACACACACAACAAGACCGGTGTTAACTAGCGAAATGGTCGGCAGAGTGCCAACACAGCGAGTTTTGACTATCACTTGCACATCTAAAACAACGTCGGAAAGTAACTCGTTCGGCTTTTGAGTCACATAAAGTATGTGTGTTAATTTTGACGCCACTAGCTCTGCATGTTGTCATGCAATTTCTTTACCTCTCAGAAATGATTCTGACATAAAAGTGAAGTACGTGACGAGTGTGACGTTAGGAAAACATTAGGCATCATGGAGAGATTCTGTATGGGACCACCCAACCCAAACGAGTACTGTATGACGTGCTACCCGGCAGGTATTCACCGAGGTAGCCGGCTAGCTCAGTCGGTAGAGCGTCAGACTCTTAAACCCAGGGTCGTGGGTTCGACCCAGACGCTGGGCGGAACGGAATTTTGATCCGCTGCAGGTGTAAATCACCGTTTTTATGATTAACGAGATTTAATGGAAATAGCAACTTTAAACTTTGCCTACGTCTCTGTCAGTCGCAAGGAAACTGTATTTGAAGGTGAAGGTGATTTTGTAGACATGTGTGAAAGACATGTTCTGAAATGCAAGTGTTGTTGTTTGGAGAGCACATCGGTTACGTGTCAGATGTGTAGCCAAGCAGTAATTTGTCGCCATAGCTGCAAATATTAGCCGGTAATATGAAGTGTTGTCAGCTAAAGTCTGATGATGCAGACGACCGTAAGGACGAAGCACCCAAGAGTACCGCTAGGCCGCGCTTCTTTAGCTCAGTGGTACAGCACTGGTGTAGTAAACCAGGGGTCGTAAGTTCCATCCTCACAGGAGAAAGATTAATTTTGGAAATCAGTTGCGCGTCGTGGCCGTATTGCAAACAGTACCTGTGATGACGAACAATTAGCGACAGGCGTTTTTTTAAGAATTACTCTCAGATGCGATTAAGGCGAATGGTGCAGATAAAGCATTTGCCAAAGCGGTACAGCATAAGGTGGGACGAGGCAGTCTGAATTACATTTTATAGATGTATTTCTCACATATCTCAGAGCCTCTCGCGATATTCGTCGTCGTCGTCGTCGTCGTCGCCGCCGCCGCTTCTGCAGAAGTAGCAAATGGCAATCGTAGCAAATGCGGCGAGGGACGCCCTGCCTTCGATTCCGAATGCACAAAGTGTGTGGTCTTGTTTCTCAGTCTATATTTGGTCGGTCACGTCAGAGGTTGAATGTAACGAATGGGTGGGAAAGAGCAAGGGGCAGCGGCTGTGCAGAACTAAAACACAAATCCTCAGGGGTGTGAGCGTTTCGAGATGAGTCGTATACATGTAAATGTTGGTCGTCAGTGACCGTGTGGCCTAATGGATAAGGCGTCGGACTTCGGATCTGAAGATTACAGGTTCGAATGCTTTCACGCTTGTGTTTTTCCAGTTCTGAAAAAGAAACATAACGTTTTAATGTAGCAATTGAGCAGTACGAAACAGTCTGAATGTTGCTGTTGACCATTTTTTGCTTGGAGATGCTCTTGAGCTTGAAACACACACAACAAGACCGGTGTTAACTAGCGAAATGGTCGGCAGAGTGCCAACACAGCGAGTTTTGACTATCACTTGCACATCTAAAACAACGTCGGAAAGTAACTCGTTCGGCTTTTGAGTCACATAAAGTATGTGTGTTAATTTTGACGCCACTAGCTCTGCATGTTGTCATGCAATTTCTTTACCTCTCAGAAATGATTATGACATAAAAGTGAAGTACGTGACGAGTGTGACGTTAGGAAAACATTAGGCATCATGGAGAGATTCTGTATGGGACCACCCAACCCAAACGAGTACTGTGTGACGTGCTACCCGGCAGGTATTCACCGAGGTAGCCGGCTAGCTCAGTCGGTAGAGCGTCAGACTCTTAAACCCAGGGTCGTGGGTTCGACCCAGACGCTGGGCGGAACGGAATTTTGATCCGCTGCAGGTGTAAATCACCGTTTTTATGATTAACGAGATTTAATGGAAATAGCAACTTTAAACTTTGCCTACGTCTCTGTCAGTCGCAAGGAAACTGTATTTGAAGGTGAAGGTGATTTTGTAGACATGTGTGAAAGACATGTTCTGAAATGCAAGTGTTGTTGTTTGGAGAGCACATCGGTTACGTGTCAGATGTGTAGCCAAGCAGTAATTTGTCGCCATAGCTGCAAATATTAGCCGGTAATATGAAGTGTTGTCAGCTAAAGTCTGATGATGCAGACGACCGTAAGGACGAAGCACCCAAGAGTACCGCTAGGCCGCGCTTCTTTAGCTCAGTGGTACAGCACTGGTGTAGTAAACCAGGGGTCGTAAGTTCCATCCTCACAGGAGAAAGATTAGTTTTGGAAATCAGTTGCGCGTCGTGGCCGTATTGCAAACAGTACCTGTGATGACGAACAATTAGCGACAGGCGTTTTTTTAAGAATTACTCTCAGATGCGATTAAGGCGAATGGCGCAGATAAAGCATTTGCCAAAGCGGTACAGCATAAGGTGGGACGAGGCAGTCTGAATTACATTTTATAGATGTATTTCTCACATATCTCAGAGCCTCTCGCGATATTCGTCGTCGTCGTCGTCGTCGTCGTCGTCGCCGCCGCCGCTTCTGCAGAAGTAGCAAATGGCAATCGTAGCAAATGCGGCGAGGGACGCCCTGCCTTCGATTCCGAATGCACAAAGTGTGTGGTCTTGTTTCTCAGTCTATATTTGGTCGGTCACGTCAGAGGTTGAATGTAACGAATGGGTGGGAAAGAGCAAGGGGCAGCGGCTGTGCAGAACGAAAACACAAATCCTCAGGGGTGTGAGCGTTTCGAGATGAGTCGTATACATGTAAATGTTGGTCGTCAGTGACCGTGTGGCCTAATGGAGTACTCGCTTCGGCGGTACATATACTAAAGTTGGAACGATACAGAGAAGATTAGCATGGCCCCTGCGCAAAAATGACAATAAAAAAAAAAAAAAAAATGGATAAGGCGTCGGACTTCGGATCTGAAGATTACAGGTTCGAATGCTGTCACGCTTGTGTTTTTCCAGTTCTGAAAAAGAAACATAACGTTTTAATGTAGCAATTGAGCAGTACGAAACAGTCTGAATGTTGCTGTTGACCATTTTTTGCTTGGAGATGCTCTTGACCTTGAAACACACACAACAAGACCGGTGTTAACTAGCGAAATGGTCGGCAGAGTGCCAACACAGCGATTTTTGACTATCACTTGCACATCTAAAACAACGTCGGAAAGTAACTCGTTCGGCTTTTGAGTCACATAAAGTATGTGTGTTAATTTTGACGCCACTAGCTCTGCATGTTGTCATGCAATTTCTTTACCTCTCAGAAATGATTATGACATAAAAGTGAAGTACGTGACGAGTGTGACGTTAGGAAATCATTAGGCATCATGGAGAGATTCTGTATGGGACCACCCAACCCAAACGAGTACTGTGTGACGTGCTACCCGGGAGGTATTCACCGAAGTAGCCGGCTAGCTCAGTCGGTAGAGCGTCAGACTCTTAAACCCAGGGTCGTGGGTTCGACCCAGACGCTGGGCGGAACGGAATTTTGATCCGCTGCAGGTGTAAATCACCGTTTTTATGATTAACGAGATTTAATGGAAATAGCAACTTTAAACTTTGCCTACGTCTCTGTCAGTCGCAAGGAAACTGTATTTGAAGGTGAAGGTGATTTTGTAGACATGTGTGAAAGACATGTTCTGAAATGCAAGTGTTGTTGTTTGGAGAGCACATCGGTTACGTGTCAGATGTGTAGCCAAGCAGTAATTTGTCGCCATAGCTGCAAATATTAGCCGGTAATATCAAGTGTTGTCAGCTAAAGTCTGATGATGCAGACGACCGTAAGGACGAAGCTCCCAAGAGTACCGCTAGGCCGCGCTTCTTTAGCTCAGTGGTAGAGCACTGGTGTAGTAAACCAGGGGTCGTAAGTTCCATCCTCACAGGAGAAAGATTAATTTTGGAAATCAGTTGCGCGTCGTGGCCGTATTGCAAACAGTACCTGTGATGACGAACAATTAGCGACAGGCGTTTTTTTAAGAATTACTCTCAGATGCGATTAAGGCGAATGGCGCAGATAAAGCATTGGCCAAAGCGGTACAGCATAAGGTGGGACGAGGCAGTCTGAATTACATTTTATAGATGTATTTCTCACATATCTCAGAGCCTCTCGCGATATTCGTCGTCGTCGTCGTCGCCGCCGCCGCTTCTGCAGAAGTAGCAAATGGCAATCGTAGCAAATGCGGCGAGGGACGCCCTGCCTTCGATTCCGAATGCACAAAGTGTGTGGTCTTGTTTCTCAGTCTATATTTGGTCGGTCACGTCAGAGGTTGAATGTAACGAATGGGTGGGAAAGAGCAAGGGGCAGCGGCTGTGCAGAACGAAAACACAAATCCTCAGGGGTGTGAGCGTTTCGAGATGAGTCGTATACATGTAAATGTTGGTCGTCAGTGACCGTGTGGCCTAATGGAGTACTCGCTTCGGCGGTACATATACTAAAGTTGGAACGATACAGAGAAGATTAGCATGGCCCCTGCGCAAAGATGACAATAAAAAAAAAAAAAAAAAAATGGATAAGGCGTCGGACTTCGGATCTGAAGATTACAGGTTCGAATGCTGTCACGCTTGTGTTTTTCCAGTTCTGAAAAAGAAACATAACGTTTTAATGTAGCAATTGAGCAGTACGAAACAGTCTGAATGTTGCTGTTGACCATTTTTTGCTTGGAGATGCTCTTGACCTTGAAACACACACAACAAGACCGGTGTTAACTAGCGAAATGGTCGGCAGAGTGCCAACACAGCGATTTTTGACTATCACTTGCACATCTAAAACAACGTCGGAAAGTAACTCGTTCGGCTTTTGAGTCACATAAAGTATGTGTGTTAATTTTGACGCCACTAGCTCTGCATGTTGTCATGCAATTTCTTTACCTCTCAGAAATGATTATGACATAAAAGTGAAGTACGTGACGAGTGTGACGTTAGGAAATCATTAGGCATCATGGAGAGATTCTGTATGGGACCACCCAACCCAAACGAGTACTGTGTGACGTGCTACCCGGGAGGTATTCACCGAAGTAGCCGGCTAGCTCAGTCGGTAGAGCGTCAGACTCTTAAACCCAGGGTCGTGGGTTCGACCCAGACGCTGGGCGGAACCGAATTTTGATCCGCTGCAGGTGTAAATCACCGTTTTTATGATTAACGAGATTTATTGGAAATAGCAACTTTAAACTTTGCCTACGTCTCTGTCAGTCGCAAGGAAACTGTATTTGAAGGTGAAGGTGATTTTGTAGACATGTGTGAAAGACATGTTCTGAAATGCAAGTGTTGTTGTTTGGAGAGCACATCGGTTACGTGTCAGATGTGTAGCCAAGCAGTAATTTGTCGCCATAGCTGCAAATATTAGCCGGTAATATCAAGTGTTGTCAGCTAAAGTCTGATGATGCAGACGACCGTAAGGACGAAGCTCCCAAGAGTACCGCTAGGCCGCGCTTCTTTAGCTCAGTGGTAGAGCACTGGTGTAGTAAACCAGGGGTCGTAAGTTCCATCCTCACAGGAGAAAGATTAATTTTGGAAATCAGTTGCGCGTCGTGGCCGTATTGCAAACAGTACCTGTGATGACGAACAATTAGCGACAGGCGTTTTTTTAAGAATTACTCTCAGATGCGATTAAGGCGAATGGCGCAGATAAAGCATTGGCCAAAGCGGTACAGCATAAGGTGGGACGAGGCAGTCTGAATTACATTTTATAGATGTATTTCTCACATATCTCAGAGCCTCTCGCGATATTCGTCGTCGTCGTCGTCGCCGCCGCCGCTTCTGCAGAAGTAGCAAATGGCAATCGTAGCAAATGCGGCGAGGGACGCCCTGCCTTCGATTCCGAATGCACAAAGTGTGTGGTCTTGTTTCTCAGTCTATATTTGGTCGGTCACGTCAGAGGTTGAATGTAACGAATGGGTGGGAAAGAGGAAGGGGCAGCGGCTGTGCAGAACGAAAACACAAATCCTCAGGGGTGTGAGCGTTTCGAGATGAGTCGTATACATGTAAATGTTGGTCGTCAGTGACCGTGTGGCCTAATGGATAAGGCGTCGGACTTCGGATCTGAAGATTACAGGTTCGAATGCTGTCACGCTTGTGTTTTTCCAGTTCTGAAAAAGAAACATAACGTTTTAATGTAGCAATTGAGCAGTACGAAACAGTCTGAATGTTGCTGTTGACCATTTTTTGCTTGGAGATGCTCTTCAGCTTGAAACACACACAACAAGACCGGTGTTAACTAGCGAAATGGTCGGCAGAGTGCCGACACAGCGAGTTTTGACTATCACTTGCACATCTAAAACAACGTCGGAAAGTAACTCGTTCGGCTTTTGAGTCACATAAAGTATGTGTGTTAATTTTGACGCCACTAGCTCTGCATGTTGTCATGCAATTTCTTTACCTCTCAGAAATGATTATGACATAAAAGTGAAGTACGTGACGAGTGTGACGTTAGGAAAACATTAGGCATCATGGAGAGATTCTGTATGGGACCACCCAACCCAAACGAGTACTGTGTGACGTGCTACCCGGCAGGTATTCACCGAGGTAGCCGGCTAGCTCAGTCGGTAGAGCGTCAGACTCATAAACCCAGGGTTGTGGGTTCGAGCCAGACGCTGGGCGGAACGGAATTTTGTTCCGCTGCAGGTGTAAATCACCGTTTTTCTGATTAACGAGATTTAATGGAAATAGCAACTTTAAACTTTGCCTACGTCTCTGTCAGTCGCAAGGAAACTGTATTTGAAGGTGAAGGTGATTTTGTAGACATGTGTGAAAGACATGTTCTGAAATGCAAGTGTTGTTGTTTGGAGAGCACATCGGTTACGTGTCAGATGTGTAGCCAAGCAGTAATTTGTCGCCATAGCTGCAAATATTAGCCGGTAATATGAAGTGTTGTCAGCTAAAGTCTGATGATGCAGACGACCGTAAGGACGAAGAACCCAAGAGTACCGCTAGGCCGCGCCTCTTTAGCTCAGTGGTAGAGCACTGGTGTAATAAACCAGGGGTCGTAAGTTCCATCCTCACAGGAGAAAGATGAATTTTGGAAATCAGTTGCGCGTCGTGGCCGTATTGCAAACAGTACCTGTGATGACGAACAATTAGCAACAGGCGTTTTTTTAAGAATTGCTCTCAGATGCGATTAAGGCGAATGGCGCAGATAAAGCATTTGCCAAAGCGGTACAGCATAAGGTGGGACGAGGCAGTCTGAATTACATTTTATAGATGTATTTCTCACATATCTCAGAGCCTCTCGCGATATTCGTCGTCGTCGTCGTCGTCGTCGTCGTCGTCGCCGCCGCCGCTTCTGCAGAAGTAGCAAATGGCAATCGTAGCAAATGCGGCGAGGGACGCCCTGCCTTCGATTCCGAATGCACAAAGTGTGTGGTCTTGTTTCTCAGTCTATATTTGGTCGGTCACGTCAGAGGTTGAATGTAACGAATGGGTGGGAAAGAGCAAGGGGCAGCGGCTGTGCAGAACGAAAACACAAATCCTCAGGGGTGTGAGCGTTTCGAGATGAGTCGTATACATGTAAATGTTGGTCGTCAGTGACCGTGTGGCCTAATGGATAAGGCGTCGGACTTCGGATCTGAAGATTACAGGTTTGAATGCTGTCACGCTTGTGTTTTTCCAGTTCTGAAAAAGAAACATAACGTTTTAATGTAGCAATTGAGCAGTACGAAACAGTCTGAATGTTGCTGTTGACCATTTTTTGCTTGGAGATGCTCTTGAGCTTGAAACACACACAACAAGACCGGTGTTAACTAGCGAAATGGTCGGCAGAGTGCCAACACAGCGAGTTTTGACTATCACTTGCACATCTAAAACAACGTCGGAAAGTAACTCGTTCGGCTTTTGAGTCACATAAAGTATGTGTGTTAATTTTGACGCCACTAGCTCTGCATGTTGTCATGCAATTTCTTTACCTCTCAGAAATGATTCTGACATAAAAGTGAAGTACGTGACGAGTGTGACGTTAGGAAAACATTAGGCATCATGGAGAGATTCTGTATGGGACCACCCAACCCAAACGAGTACTGTATGACGTGCTACCCGGCAGGTATTCACCGAGGTAGCCGGCTAGCTCAGTCGGTAGAGCGTCAGACTCTTAAACCCAGGGTCGTGGGTTCGACCCAGACGCTGGGCGGAACGGAATTTTGATCCGCTGCAGGTGTAAATCACCGTTTTTATGATTAACGAGATTTAATGGAAATAGCAACTTTAAACTTTGCCTACGTCTCTGTCAGTCGCAAGGAAACTGTATTTGAAGGTGAAGGTGATTTTGTAGACATGTGTGAAAGACATGTTCTGAAATGCAAGTGTTGTTGTTTGGAGAGCACATCGGTTACGTGTCAGATGTGTAGCCAAGCAGTAATTTGTCGCCATAGCTGCAAATATTAGCCGGTAATATGAAGTGTTGTCAGCTAAAGTCTGATGATGCAGACGACCGTAAGGACGAAGCACCCAAGAGTACCGCTAGGCCGCGCTTCTTTAGCTCAGTGGTACAGCACTGGTGTAGTAAACCAGGGGTCGTAAGTTCCATCCTCACAGGAGAAAGATTAATTTTGGAAATCAGTTGCGCGTCGTGGCCGTATTGCAAACAGTACCTGTGATGACGAACAATTAGCGACAGGCGTTTTTTTAAGAATTACTCTCAGATGCGATTAAGGCGAATGGTGCAGATAAAGCATTTGCCAAAGCGGTACAGCATAAGGTGGGACGAGGCAGTCTGAATTACATTTTATAGATGTATTTCTCACATATCTCAGAGCCTCTCGCGATATTCGTCGTCGTCGTCGTCGTCGTCGCCGCCGCCGCTTCTGCAGAAGTAGCAAATGGCAATCGTAGCAAATGCGGCGAGGGACGCCCTGCCTTCGATTCCGAATGCACAAAGTGTGTGGTCTTGTTTCTCAGTCTATATTTGGTCGGTCACGTCAGAGGTTGAATGTAACGAATGGGTGGGAAAGAGCAAGGGGCAGCGGCTGTGCAGAACTAAAACACAAATCCTCAGGGGTGTGAGCGTTTCGAGATGAGTCGTATACATGTAAATGTTGGTCGTCAGTGACCGTGTGGCCTAATGGATAAGGCGTCGGACTTCGGATCTGAAGATTACAGGTTCGAATGCTTTCACGCTTGTGTTTTTCCAGTTCTGAAAAAGAAACATAACGTTTTAATGTAGCAATTGAGCAGTACGAAACAGTCTGAATGTTGCTGTTGACCATTTTTTGCTTGGAGATGCTCTTGAGCTTGAAACACACACAACAAGACCGGTGTTAACTAGCGAAATGGTCGGCAGAGTGCCAACACAGCGAGTTTTGACTATCACTTGCACATCTAAAACAACGTCGGAAAGTAACTCGTTCGGCTTTTGAGTCACATAAAGTATGTGTGTTAATTTTGACGCCACTAGCTCTGCATGTTGTCATGCAATTTCTTTACCTCTCAGAAATGATTCTGACATAAAAGTGAAGTACGTGACGAGTGTGACGTTAGGAAAACATTAGGCATCATGGAGAGATTCTGTATGGGACCACCCAACCCAAACGAGTACTGTGTGACGTGCTACCCGGCAGGTATTCACCGAGGTAGCCGGCTAGCTCAGTCGGTAGAGCGTCAGACTCTTAAACCCAGGGTCGTGGGTTCGAGCCAGACGCTGGGCGCAACGGAATTTTGATCCGCTGCAGGTGTAAATCACCGTTTTTCTGATTAACGAGATTTAATGGAAATAGCAACTTTAAACTTTGCCTACGTCTCTGTCTGTCGCAAGGAAACTGTATTTGAAGGTGAAGGTGATTTTGTAGACATGTGTGAAAGACATGTTCTGAAATGCAAGTGTTGTTGTTTGGAGAGCACATCGGTTACGTGTCAGATGTGTAGCCAAGCAGTAATTTGTCGCCATAGCTGCAAATATTAGCCGGTAATATGAAGTGTTGTCAGCTAAAGTCTGATGATGCAGACGACCGTAAGGACGAAGCACCCAAGAGTACCGCTAGGCCGCGCTTCTTTAGCTCAGTGGTAGAGCACTGGTGTAGTAAACCAGGGGTCGTAAGTTCCATCCTCACAGGAGAAAGATTAATTTTGGAAATCAGTTGCGCGTCGTGGCCGTATTGCAAACAGTACCTGTGATGACGAACAATTAGCGACAGGCGTTTTTTTAAGAATTACTCTCAGATGCGATTAAGGCGAATGGCGCAGATAAAGCATTTGCCAAAGCGGTACAGCATAAGGTGGGACGAGGCAGTCTGAATTACATTTTATAGATGTATTTCTCACATATCTCAGAGCCTCTCGCGATATTCGTCGTCGTCGTCGTCGCCGCCGCCGCTTCTGCAGAAGTAGCAAATGGCAATCGTAGCAAATGCGGCGAGGGACGCCCTGCCTTCGATTCCGAATGCACAAAGTGTGTGGTCTTGTTTCTCAGTCTATATTTGGTCGGTCACGTCAGAGGTTGAATGTAACGAATGGGTGGGAAAGAGGAAGGGGCAGCGGCTGTGCAGAACGAAAACACAAATCCTCAGGGGTGTGAGCGTTTCGAGATGAGTCGTATACATGTAAATGTTGGTCGTCAGTGACCGTGTGGCCTAATGGATAAGGCGTCGGACTTCGGATCTGAAGATTACAGGTTCGAATGCTGTCACGCTTGTGTTTTTCCAGTTCTGAAAAAGAAACATAACGTTTTAATGTAGCAATTGAGCAGTACGAAACAGTCTGAATGTTGCTGTTGACCATTTTTTGCTTGGAGATGCTCTTCAGCTTGAAACACACACAACAAGACCGGTGTTAACTAGCGAAATGGTCGGCAGAGTGCCGACACAGCGAGTTTTGACTATCACTTGCACATCTAAAACAACGTCGGAAAGTAACTCGTTCGGCTTTTGAGTCACATAAAGTATGTGTGTTAATTTTGACGCCACTAGCTCTGCATGTTGTCATGCAATTTCTTTACCTCTCAGAAATGATTATGACATAAAAGTGAAGTACGTGACGAGTGTGACGTTAGGAAAACATTAGGCATCATGGAGAGATTCTGTATGGGACCACCCAACCCAAACGAGTACTGTGTGACGTGCTACCCGGCAGGTATTCACCGAGGTAGCCGGCTAGCTCAGTCGGTAGAGCGTCAGACTCATAAACCCAGGGTTGTGGGTTCGAGCCAGACGCTGGGCGGAACGGAATTTTGTTCCGCTGCAGGTGTAAATCACCGTTTTTCTGATTAACGAGATTTAATGGAAATAGCAACTTTAAACTTTGCCTACGTCTCTGTCAGTCGCAAGGAAACTGTATTTGAAGGTGAAGGTGATTTTGTAGACATGTGTGAAAGACATGTTCTGAAATGCAAGTGTTGTTGTTTGGAGAGCACATCGGTTACGTGTCAGATGTGTAGCCAAGCAGTAATTTGTCGCCATAGCTGCAAATATTAGCCGGTAATATGAAGTGTTGTCAGCTAAAGTCTGATGATGCAGACGACCGTAAGGACGAAGAACCCAAGAGTACCGCTAGGCCGCGCCTCTTTAGCTCAGTGGTAGAGCACTGGTGTAATAAACCAGGGGTCGTAAGTTCCATCCTCACAGGAGAAAGATGAATTTTGGAAATCAGTTGCGCGTCGTGGCCGTATTGCAAACAGTACCTGTGATGACGAACAATTAGCAACAGGCGTTTTTTTAAGAATTGCTCTCAGATGCGATTAAGGCGAATGGCGCAGATAAAGCATTTGCCAAAGCGGTACAGCATAAGGTGGGACGAGGCAGTCTGAATTACATTTTATAGATGTATTTCTCACATATCTCAGAGCCTCTCGCGATATTCGTCGTCGTCGTCGTCGTCGTCGTCGTCGTCGCCGCCGCCGCTTCTGCAGAAGTAGCAAATGGCAATCGTAGCAAATGCGGCGAGGGACGCCCTGCCTTCGATTCCGAATGCACAAAGTGTGTGGTCTTGTTTCTCAGTCTATATTTGGTCGGTCACGTCAGAGGTTGAATGTAACGAATGGGTGGGAAAGAGCAAGGGGCAGCGGCTGTGCAGAACGAAAACACAAATCCTCAGGGGTGTGAGCGTTTCGAGATGAGTCGTATACATGTAAATGTTGGTCGTCAGTGACCGTGTGGCCTAATGGATAAGGCGTCGGACTTCGGATCTGAAGATTACAGGTTTGAATGCTGTCACGCTTGTGTTTTTCCAGTTCTGAAAAAGAAACATAACGTTTTAATGTAGCAATTGAGCAGTACGAAACAGTCTGAATGTTGCTGTTGACCATTTTTTGCTTGGAGATGCTCTTGAGCTTGAAACACACACAACAAGACCGGTGTTAACTAGCGAAATGGTCGGCAGAGTGCCAACACAGCGAGTTTTGACTATCACTTGCACATCTAAAACAACGTCGGAAAGTAACTCGTTCGGCTTTTGAGTCACATAAAGTATGTGTGTTAATTTTGACGCCACTAGCTCTGCATGTTGTCATGCAATTTCTTTACCTCTCAGAAATGATTATGACATAAAAGTGAAGTACGTGACGAGTGTGACGTTAGGAAAACATTAGGCATCATGGAGAGATTCTGTATGGGACCACCCAACCCAAACGAGTACTGTGTGACGTGCTACCCGGCAGGTATTCACCGAGGTAGCCGGCTAGCTCAGTCGGTAGAGCGTCAGACTCTTAAACCCAGGGTCGTGGGTTCGACCCAGACGCTGGGCGGAACGGAATTTTGATCCGCTGCAGGTGTAAATCACCGTTTTTATGATTAACGAGATTTAATGGAAATAGCAACTTTAAACTTTGCCTACGTCTCTGTCAGTCGCAAGGAAACTGTATTTGAAGGTGAAGGTGATTTTGTAGACATGTGTGAAAGACATGTTCTGAAATGCAAGTGTTGTTGTTTGGAGAGCACATCGGTTACGTGTCAGATGTGTAGCCAAGCAGTAATTTGTCGCCATAGCTGCAAATATTAGCCGGTAATATGAAGTGTTGTCAGCTAAAGTCTGATGATGCAGACGACCGTAAGGACGAAGCACCCAAGAGTACCGCTAGGCCGCGCTTCTTTAGCTCAGTGGTACAGCACTGGTGTAGTAAACCAGGGGTCGTAAGTTCCATCCTCACAGGAGAAAGATTAGTTTTGGAAATCAGTTGCGCGTCGTGGCCGTATTGCAAACAGTACCTGTGATGACGAACAATTAGCGACAGGCGTTTTTTTAAGAATTACTCTCAGATGCGATTAAGGCGAATGGCGCAGATAAAGCATTTGCCAAAGCGGTACAGCATAAGGTGGGACGAGGCAGTCTGAATTACATTTTATAGATGTATTTCTCACATATCTCAGAGCCTCTCGCGATATTCGTCGTCGTCGTCGTCGTCGTCGTCGCCGCCGCCGCTTCTGCAGAAGTAGCAAATGGCAATCGTAGCAAATGCGGCGAGGGACGCCCTGCCTTCGATTCCGAATGCACAAAGTGTGTGGTCTTGTTTCTCAGTCTATATTTGGTCGGTCACGTCAGAGGTTGAATGTAACGAATGGGTGGGAAAGAGCAAGGGGCAGCGGCTGTGCAGAACGAAAACACAAATCCTCAGGGGTGTGAGCGTTTCGAGATGAGTCGTATACATGTAAATGTTGGTCGTCAGTGACCGTGTGGCCTAATGGATAAGGCGTCGGACTTCGGATCTGAAGATTACAGGTTCGAATGCTGTCACGCTTGTGTTTTTCCAGTTCTGAAAAAGAAACATAACGTTTTAATGTAGCAATTGAGCAGTACGAAACAGTCTGAATGTTGCTGTTGACCATTTTTTGCTTGGAGATGCTCTTCAGCTTGAAACACACACAACAAGACCGGTGTTAACTAGCGAAATTGTCGGCAGAGTGCCGACACAGCGAGTTTTGACTATCACTTGCACATCTAAAACAACGTCGGAAAGTAACTCGTTCGGCTTTTGAGTCACATAAAGTATGTGTGTTAATTTTGACGCCACTAGCTCTGCATGTTGTCATGCAATTTCTTTACCTCTCAGAAGTGATTATGACATAAAAGTGAAGTACGTGACGAGTGTGACGTTAGGAAAACATTAGGCATCATGGAGAGATTCTGTATGGGACCTCCCAACCCAAACGAGTACTGTGTGACGTGCTACCCGGCAGGTATTCACCGAGGTAGCCGGCTAGCTCAGTCGGTAGAGCGTCAGACTCATAAACCCAGGGTCGTGGGTTCGAGCCAGACGCTGGGCGGAACGGAATTTTGTTCCGCTGCAGGTGTAAATCACCGTTTTTCTGATTAACGAGATTTAATGGAAATAGCAACTTTAAACTTTGCCTACGTCTCTGTCAGTCGCAAGGAAACTGTATTTGAAGGTGAAGGTGATTTTGTAGACATGTGTGAAAGACATGTTCTGAAATGCAAGTGTTGTTGTTTGGAGAGCACATCGGTTACGTGTCAGATGTGTAGCCAAGCAGTAATTTGTCGCCATAGCTGCAAATATTAGCCGGTAATATGAAGTGTTGTCAGCTAAAGTCTGATGATGCAGACGACCGTAAGGACGAAGTACCCAAGAGTACCGCTAGGCCGCGCCTCTTTAGCTCAGTGGTAGAGCACTGGTGTAATAAACCAGGGGTCGTAAGTTCCATCCTCACAGGAGAAAGATGAATTTTGGAAATCAGTTGCGCGTAGTGGCCGTATTGCAAACAGTACCTGTGATGACGAACAATTAGCGACAGGCGTTTTTTTAAGAATTACTCTCAGATGCGATTAAGGCGAATGGCGCAGATAAAGCATTTGCCAAAGCGGTACAGCATAAGGTGGGACGAGGCAGTCTGAATTACATTTTATAGATGTATTTCTCACATATCTCAGAGCCTCTCGCGATATTCGTCGTCGTCGTCGTCGTCGTCGTCGTCGTCATCGTCGCCGCCGCCGCTTCTGCAGAAGTAGCAAATGGCAATCGTAGCCAATGCGGCGAGGGACGCCCTGCCTTCGATTCCGAATGCACAAAGTGTGTGGTCTTGTTTCTCAGTCTATATTTGGTCGGTCACGTCAGAGGTTGAATGTAACGAATGGGTGGGAAAGAGCAAGGGGCAGCGGCTGTGCAGAACGAAAACACAAATCCTCAGGGGTGTGAGCGTTTCGAGATGAGTCGTATACATGTAAATGTTGGTCGTCAGTGACCGTGTGGCCTAATGGATAAGGCGTCGGACTTCGGATCTGAAGATTACAGGTTCGAATGCTGTCACGCTTGTGTTTTTCCAGTTCTGAAAAAGAAACATAACGTTTTAATGTAGCAATTGAGCAGTACGAAACAGTCTGAATGTTGCTGTTGACCATTTTTTGCTTGGAGATGCTCTTCAGCTTGAAACACACACAACAAGACCGGTGTTAACTAGCGAAATGGTCGGCAGAGTGCCGACACAGCGAGTTTTGACTATCACTTGCACATCTAAAACAACGTCGGAAAGTAACTCGTTCGGCTTTTGAGTCACATAAAGTATGTGTGTTAATTTTGACGCCACTAGCTCTGCATGTTGTCATGCAATTTCTTTACCTCTCAGAAATGATTCTGACATAAAAGTGAAGTACGTGACGAGTGTGACGTTAGGAAAACATTAGGCATCATGGAGAGATTCTGTATGGGACCACCCAACCCAAACGAGTACTGTGTGACGTGCTACCCGGCAGGTATTCACCGAGGTAGCCGGCTAGCTCAGTCGGTAGAGCGTCAGACTCATAAACCCAGGGTTGTGGGTTCGAGCCAGACGCTGGGCGGAACGGAATTTTGTTCCGCTGCAGGTGTAAATCACCGTTTTTCTGATTAACGAGATTTAATGGAAATAGCAACTTTAAACTTTGCCTACGTCTCTGTCAGTCGCAAGGAAACTGTATTTGAAGGTGAAGGTGATTTTGTAGACATGTGTGAAAGACATGTTCTGAAATGCAAGTGTTGTTGTTTGGAGAGCACATCGGTTACGTGTCAGATGTGTAGCCAAGCAGTAATTTGTCGCCATAGCTGCAAATATTAGCCGGTAATATGAAGTGTTGTCAGCTAAAGTCTGATGATGCAGACGACCGTAAGGACGAAGAACCCAAGAGTACCGCTAGGCCGCGCCTCTTTAGCTCAGTGGTAGAGCACTGGTGTAATAAACCAGGGGTCGTAAGTTCCATCCTCACAGGAGAAAGATGAATTTTGGAAATCAGTTGCGCGTCGTGGCCGTATTGCAAACAGTACCTGTGATGACGAACAATTAGCAACAGGCGTTTTTTTAAGAATTGCTCTCAGATGCGATTAAGGCGAATGGCGCAGATAAAGCATTTGCCAAAGCGGTACAGCATAAGGTGGGACGAGGCAGTCTGAATTACATTTTATAGATGTATTTCTCACATATCTCAGAGCCTCTCGCGATATTCGTCGTCGTCGTCGTCGTCGTCGTCGCCGCCGCCGCTTCTGCAGAAGTAGCAAATGGCAATCGTAGCAAATGCGGCGAGGGACGCCCTGCCTTCGATTCCGAATGCACAAAGTGTGTGGTCTTGTTTCTCAGTCTATATTTGGTCGGTCACGTCAGAGGTTGAATGTAACGAATGGGTGGGAAAGAGCAAGGGGCAGCGGCTGTGCAGAACGAAAACACAAATCCTCAGGGGTGTGAGCGTTTCGAGATGAGTCGTATACATGTAAATGTTGGTCGTCAGTGACCGTGTGGCCTAATGGATAAGGCGTCGGACTTCGGATCTGAAGATTACAGGTTTGAATGCTGTCACGCTTGTGTTTTTCCAGTTCTGAAAAAGAAACATAACGTTTTAATGTAGCAATTGAGCAGTACGAAACAGTCTGAATGTTGCTGTTGACCATTTTTTGCTTGGAGATGCTCTTGAGCTTGAAACACACACAACAAGACCGGTGTTAACTAGCGAAATGGTCGGCAGAGTGCCAACACAGCGAGTTTTGACTATCACTTGCACATCTAAAACAACGTCGGAAAGTAACTCGTTCGGCTTTTGAGTCACATAAAGTATGTGTGTTAATTTTGACGCCACTAGCTCTGCATGTTGTCATGCAATTTCTTTACCTCTCAGAAATGATTATGACATAAAAGTGAAGTACGTGACGAGTGTGACGTTAGGAAAACATTAGGCATCATGGAGAGATTCTGTAAGGGACCACCCGACCCAAACGAGTACTGTGTGACGTGCTACCCGGCAGGTATTCACCGAGGTAGCCGGCTAGCTCAGTCGGTAGAGCGTCAGACTCTTAAACCCAGGGTCGTGGGTTCGACCCAGACGCTGGGCGGAACGGAATTTTGATCCGCTGCAGGTGTAAATCACCGTTTTTATGATTAACGAGATTTAATGGAAATAGCAACTTTAAACTTTGCCTACGTCTCTGTCAGTCGCAAGGAAACTGTATTTGAAGGTGAAGGTGATTTTGTAGACATGTGTGAAAGACATGTTCTGAAATGCAAGTGTTGTTGTTTGGAGAGCACATCGGTTACGTGTCAGATGTGTAGCCAAGCAGTAATTTGTCGCCATAGCTGCAAATATTAGCCGGTAATATGAAGTGTTGTCAGCTAAAGTCTGATGATGCAGACGACCGTAAGGACGAAGCACCCAAGAGTACCGCTAGGCCGCGCTTCTTTAGCTCAGTGGTACAGCACTGGTGTAGTAAACCAGGGGTCGTAAGTTCCATCCTCACAGGAGAAAGATTAGTTTTGGAAATCAGTTGCGCGTCGTGGCCGTATTGCAAACAGTACCTGTGATGACGAACAATTAGCGACAGGCGTTTTTTTAAGAATTACTCTCAGATGCGATTAAGGCGAATGGCGCAGATAAAGCATTTGCCAAAGCGGTACAGCATAAGGTGGGACGAGGCAGTCTGAATTACATTTTATAGATGTATTTCTCACATATCTCAGAGCCTCTCGCGATATTCGTCGTCGTCGTCGTCGTCGTCGTCGCCGCCGCCGCTTCTGCAGAAGTAGCAAATGGCAATCGTAGCAAATGCGGCGAGGGACGCCCTGCCTTCGATTCCGAATGCACAAAGTGTGTGGTCTTGTTTCTCAGTCTATATTTGGTCGGTCACGTCAGAGGTTGAATGTAACGAATGGGTGGGAAAGAGCAAGGGGCAGCGGCTGTGCAGAACGAAAACACAAATCCTCAGGGGTGTGAGCGTTTCGAGATGAGTCGTATACAAGTAAATGTTGGTCGTCAGTGACCGTGTGGCCTAATGGATAAGGCGTCGGACTTCGGATCTGAAGATTACAGGTTCGAATGCTGTCACGCTTGTGTTTTTCCAGTTCTGAAAAAGAAACATAACGTTTTAATGTAGCAATTGAGCAGTACGAAACAGTCTGAATGTTGCTGTTGACCATTTTTTGCTTGGAGATGCTCTTCAGCTTGAAACACACACAACAAGACCGGTGTTAACTAGCGAAATTGTCGGCAGAGTGCCGACACAGCGAGTTTTGACTATCACTTGCACATCTAAAACAACGTCGGAAAGTAACTCGTTCGGCTTTTGAGTCACATAAAGTATGTGTGTTAATTTTGACGCCACTAGCTCTGCATGTTGTCATGCAATTTCTTTACCTCTCAGAAGTGATTATGACATAAAAGTGAAGTACGTGACGAGTGTGACGTTAGGAAAACATTAGGCATCATGGAGAGATTCTGTATGGGACCACCCAACCCAAACGAGTACTGTGTGACGTGCTACCCGGCAGGTATTCACCGAGGTAGCCGGCTAGCTCAGTCGGTAGAGCGTCAGACTCATAAACCCAGGGTCGTGGGTTCGAGCCAGACGCTGGGCGGAACGGAATTTTGTTCCGCTGCAGGTGTAAATCACCGTTTTTCTGATTAACGAGATTTAATGGAAATAGGAACTTTAAACTTTGCCTACGTCTCTGTCAGTCGCAAGGAAACTGTATTTGAAGGTGAAGGTGATTTTGTAGACATGTGTGAAAGACATGTTCTGAAATGCAAGTGTTGTTGTTTGGAGAGCACATCGGTTACGTGTCAGATGTGTAGCCAAGCAGTAATTTGTCGCCATAGCTGCAAATATTAGCCGGTAATATGAAGTGTTGTCAGCTAAAGTCTGATGATGCAGACGACCGTAAGGACGAAGTACCCAAGAGTACCGCTAGGCCGCGCCTCTTTAGCTCAGTGGTAGAGCACTGGTGTAATAAACCAGGGGTCGTAAGTTCCATCCTCACAGGAGAAAGATGAATTTTGGAAATCAGTTGCGCGTAGTGGCCGTATTGCAAACAGTACCTGTGATGACGAACAATTAGCGACAGGCGTTTTTTTAAGAATTACTCTCAGATGCGATTAAGGCGAATGGCGCAGATAAAGCATTTGCCAAAGCGGTACAGCATAAAGTGGGACGAGGCAGTCTGAATTACATTTTATAGATGTATTTCTCACATATCTCAGAGCCTCTCGCGATATTCGTCGTCGTCGTCGTCGTCGTCGTCGTCGTCGTCGTCGTCATCGTCGCCGCCGCCGCTTCTGCAGAAGTAGCAAATGGCAATCGTAGCCAATGCGGCGAGGGACGCCCTGCCTTCGATTCCGAATGCACAAAGTGTGTGGTCTTGTTTCTCAGTCTATATTTGGTCGGTCACGTCAGAGGTTGAATGTAACGAATGGGTGGGAAAGAGCAAGGGGCAGCGGCTGTGCAGAACGAAAACACAAATCCTCAGGGGTGTGAGCGTTTCGAGATGAGTCGTATACATGTAAATGTTGGTCGTCAGTGACCGTGTGGCCTAATGGAGTACTCGCTTCGGCGGTACATATACTAAAGTTGGAACGATACAGAGAAGATTAGCATGGCCCCTGCGCA
Source organism: Schistocerca gregaria (assembly GCF_023897955.1). Lineage (NCBI taxonomy): Eukaryota > Metazoa > Arthropoda > Insecta > Orthoptera > Acrididae > Schistocerca > Schistocerca gregaria. The sequence continues at coordinate 13,459,523 of NW_026061707.1, read as the reverse complement.
AAGATGACAATAAAAAAAAAAAAAAAAATGGATAAGGCGTCGGACTTCGGATCTGAAGATTACAGGTTCGAATGCTGTCACGCTTGTGTTTTTCCAGTTCTGAAAAAGAAACATAACGTTTTAATGTAGCAATTGAGCAGTACGAAACAGTCTGAATGTTGCTGTTGACCATTTTTTGCTTGGAGATGCTCTTGACCTTGAAACACACACAACAAGACCGGTGTTAACTAGCGAAATGGTCGGCAGAGTGCCGACACAGCGAGTTTTGACTATCACTTGCACATCTAAAACAACGTCGGAAAGTAACTCGTTCGGCTTTTGAGTCACATAAAGTATGTGTGTTAATTTTGACGCCACTAGCTCTGCATGTTGTCATGCAATTTCTTTACCTCTCAGAAATGATTATGACATAAAAGTGAAGTACGTGACGAGTGTGACGTTAGGAAAACATTAGGCATCATGGAGAGATTCTGTATGGGACCACCCAACCCAAACGAGTACTGTGTGACGTGCTACCCGGCAGGTATTCACCGAGGTAGCCGGCTAGCTCAGTCGGTAGAGCGTCAGACTCATAAACCCAGGGTTGTGGGTTCGAGCCAGACGCTGGGCGGAACGGAATTTTGTTCCGCTGCAGGTGTAAATCACCGTTTTTCTGATTAACGAGATTTAATGGAAATAGCAACTTTAAACTTTGCCTACGTCTCTGTCAGTCGCAAGGAAACTGTATTTGAAGGTGAAGGTGATTTTGTAGACATGTGTGAAAGACATGTTCTGAAATGCAAGTGTTGTTGTTTGGAGAGCACATCGGTTACGTGTCAGATGTGTAGCCAAGCAGTAATTTGTCGCCATAGCTGCAAATATTAGCCGGTAATATGAAGTGTTGTCAGCTAAAGTCTGATGATGCAGACGACCGTAAGGACGAAGAACCCAAGAGTACCGCTAGCCCGCGCCTCTTTAGCTCAGTGGTAGAGCACTGGTGTAATAAACCAGGGGTCGTAAGTTCCATCCTCACAGGAGAAAGATGAATTTTGGAAATCAGTTGCGCGTCGTGGCCGTATTGCAAACAGTACCTGTGATGACGAACAATTAGCAACAGGCGTTTTTTTAAGAATTGCTCTCAGATGCGATTAAGGCGAATGGCGCAGATAAAGCATTTGCCAAAGCGGTACAGCATAAGGTGGGACGAGGCAGTCTGAATTACATTTTATAGATGTATTTCTCACATATCTCAGAGCCTCTCGCGATATTCGTCGTCGTCGTCGTCGTCGTCGTCGTCGTCGCCGCCGCCGCTTCTGCAGAAGTAGCAAATGGCAATCGTAGCAAATGCGGCGAGGGACGCCCTGCCTTCGATTCCGAATGCACAAAGTGTGTGGTCTTGTTTCTCAGTCTATATTTGGTCGGTCACGTCAGAGGTTGAATGTAACGAATGGGTGGGAAAGAGCAAGGGGCAGCGGCTGTGCAGAACGAAAACACAAATCCTCAGGGGTGTGAGCGTTTCGAGATGAGTCGTATACATGTAAATGTTGGTCGTCAGTGACCGTGTGGCCTAATGGATAAGGCGTCGGACTTCGGATCTGAAGATTACAGGTTTGAATGCTGTCACGCTTGTGTTTTTCCAGTTCTGAAAAAGAAACATAACGTTTTAATGTAGCAATTGAGCAGTACGAAACAGTCTGAATGTTGCTGTTGACCATTTTTTGCTTGGAGATGCTCTTGAGCTTGAAACACACACAACAAGACCGGTGTTAACTAGCGAAATGGTCGGCAGAGTGCCAACACAGCGAGTTTTGACTATCACTTGCACATCTAAAACAACGTCGGAAAGTAACTCGTTCGGCTTTTGAGTCACATAAAGTATGTGTGTTAATTTTGACGCCACTAGCTCTGCATGTTGTCATGCAATTTCTTTACCTCTCAGAAATGATTATGACATAAAAGTGAAGTACGTGACGAGTGTGACGTTAGGAAAACATTAGGCATCATGGAGAGATTCTGTATGGGACCACCCAACCCAAACGAGTACTGTGTGACGTGCTACCCGGCAGGTATTCACCGAGGTAGCCGGCTAGCTCAGTCGGTAGAGCGTCAGACTCTTAAACCCAGGGTCGTGGGTTCGACCCAGACGCTGGGCGGAACGGAATTTTGATCCGCTGCAGGTGTAAATCTCCGTTTTTATGATTAACGAGATTTAATGGAAATAGCAACTTTAAACTTTGCCTACGTCTCTGTCAGTCGCAAGGAAACTGTATTTGAAGGTGAAGGTGATTTTGTAGACATGTGTGAAAGACATGTTCTGAAATGCAAGTGTTGTTGTTTGGAGAGCACATCGGTTACGTGTCAGATGTGTAGCCAAGCAGTAATTTGTCGCCATAGCTGCAAATATTAGCCGGTAATATGAAGTGTTGTCAGCTAAAGTCTGATGATGCAGACGACCGTAAGGACGAAGCACCCAAGAGTACCGCTAGGCCGCGCTTCTTTAGCTCAGTGGTACAGCACTGGTGTAGTAAACCAGGGGTCGTAAGTTCCATCCTCACAGGAGAAAGATTAATTTTGGAAATCAGTTGCGCGTCGTGGCCGTATTGCAAACAGTACCTGTGATGACGAACAATTAGCGACAGGCGTTTTTTTAAGAATTACTCTCAGATGCGATTAAGGCGAATGGCGCAGATAAAGCATTTGCCAAAGCGGTACAGCATAAGGTGGGACGAGGCAGTCTGAATTACATTTTATAGATGTATTTCTCACATATCTCAGAGCCTCTCGCGATATTCGTCGTCGTCGTCGTCGTCGTCGCCGCCGCCGCTTCTGCAGAAGTAGCAAATGGCAATCGTAGCAAATGCGGCGAGGGACGCCCTGCCTTCGATTCCGAATGCACAAAGTGTGTGGTCTTGTTTCTCAGTCTATATTTGGTCGGTCACGTCAGAGGTTGAATGTAACGAATGGGTGGGAAAGAGCAAGGGGCAGCGGCTGTGCAGAACTAAAACACAAATCCTCAGGGGTGTGAGCGTTTCGAGATGAGTCGTATACATGTAAATGTTGGTCGTCAGTGACCGTGTGGCCTAATGGATAAGGCGTCGGACTTCGGATCTGAAGATTACAGGTTCGAATGCTTTCACGCTTGTGTTTTTCCAGTTCTGAAAAAGAAACATAACGTTTTAATGTAGCAATTGAGCAGTACGAAACAGTCTGAATGTTGCTGTTGACCATTTTTTGCTTGGAGATGCTCTTGAGCTTGAAACACACACAACAAGACCGGTGTTAACTAGCGAAATGGTCGGCAGAGTGCCAACACAGCGAGTTTTGACTATCACTTGCACATCTAAAACAACGTCGGAAAGTAACTCGTTCGGCTTTTGAGTCACATAAAGTATGTGTGTTAATTTTGACGCCACTAGCTCTGCATGTTGTCATGCAATTTCTTTACCTCTCAGAAATGATTCTGACATAAAAGTGAAGTACGTGACGAGTGTGACGTTAGGAAAACATTAGGCATCATGGAGAGATTCTGTATGGGACCACCCAACCCAAACGAGTACTGTGTGACGTGCTACCCGGCAGGTATTCAACGAGGTAGCCGGCTAGCTCAGTCGGTAGAGCGTCAGACTCTTAAACCCAGGGTCGTGGGTTCGAGCCAGACGCTGGGCGCAACGGAATTTTGATCCGCTGCAGGTGTAAATCACCGTTTTTCTGATTAACGAGATTTAATGGAAATAGCAACTTTAAACTTTGCCTACGTCTCTGTCTGTCGCAAGGAAACTGTATTTGAAGGTGAAGGTGATTTTGTAGACATGTGTGAAAGACATGTTCTGAAATGCAAGTGTTGTTGTTTGGAGAGCACATCGGTTACGTGTCAGATGTGTAGCCAAGCAGTAATTTGTCGCCATAGCTGCAAATATTAGCCGGTAATATGAAGTGTTGTCAGCTAAAGTCTGATGATGCAGACGACCGTAAGGACGAAGCACCCAAGAGTACCGCTAGGCCGCGCTTCTTTAGCTCAGTGGTAGAGCACTGGTGTAGTAAACCAGGGGTCGTAAGTTCCATCCTCACAGGAGAAAGATTAATTTTGGAAATCAGTTGCGCGTCGTGGCCGTATTGCAAACAGTACCTGTGATGACGAACAATTAGCGACAGGCGTTTTTTTAAGAATTACTCTCAGATGCGATTAAGGCGAATGGCGCAGATAAAGCATTTGCCAAAGCGGTACAGCATAAGGTGGGACGAGGCAGTCTGAATTACATTTTATAGATGTATTTCTCACATATCTCAGAGCCTCTCGCGATATTCGTCGTCGTCGTCGTCGTCGTCGCCGTCGCCGCTTCTGCAGAAGTAGCAAATGGCAATCGTAGCAAATGCGGCGAGGGACGCCCTGCCTTCGATTCCGAATGCACAAAGTGTGTGGTCTTGTTTCTCAGTCTATATTTGGTCGGTCACGTCAGAGGTTGAATGTAACGAATGGGTGGGAAAGAGCAAGGGGCAGCGGCTGTGCAGAACGAAAACACAAATCCTCAGGGGTGTGAGCGTTTCGAGATGAGTCGTATACATGTAAATGTTGGTCGTCAGTGACCGTGTGGCCTAATGGATAAGGCGTCGGACTTCGGATCTGAAGATTACAGGTTCGAATGCTTTCACGCTTGTGTTTTTCCAGTTCTGAAAAAGAAACATAACGTTTTAATGTAGCAATTGAGCAGTACGAAACAGTCTGAATGTTGCTGTTGACCATTTTTTGCTTGGAGATGCTCTTGAGCTTGAAACACACACAACAAGACCGGTGTTAACTAGCGAAATTGTCGGCAGAGTGCCGACACAGCGAGTTTTGACTATCACTTGCACATCTAAAACAACGTCGGAAAGTAACTCGTTCGGCTTTTGAGTCACATAAAGTATGTGTGTTAATTTTGACGCCACTAGCTCTGCATGTTGTCATGCAATTTCTTTACCTCTCAGAAATGATTATGACATAAAAGTGAAGTACGTGACGAGTGTGACGTTAGGAAAACATTAGGCATCATGGAGAGATTCTGTATGGGACCACCCAACCCAAACGAGTACTGTGTGACGTGCTACCCGGCAGGTATTCACCGAGGTAGCCGGCTAGCTCAGTCGGTAGAGCGTCAGACTCTTAAACCCAGGGTCGTGTTTTCGAGCCAGACGCTGGGCGGAACGGAATTTTGTTCCGCTGCAGGTGTAAATCACCGTTTTTCTGATTAACGAGATTTAATGGAAATAGCAACTTTAAACTTTGCCTACGTCTCTGTCAGTCGCAAGGAAACTGTATTTGAAGGTGAAGGTGATTTTGTAGACATGTGTGAAAGACATGTTCTGAAATGCAAGTGTTGTTGTTTGGAGAGCACATCGGTTACGTGTCAGATGTGTAGCCAAGCAGTAATTTGTCGCCATAGCTGCAAATATTAGCCGGTAATATGAAGTGTTGTCAGCTAAAGTCTGATGATGCAGACGACCGTAAGGACGAAGTACCCAAAAGTACCGCTAGGCCGCCCCTCTTTAGCTCAGTGGTAGAGCACTGGTGTAATAAACCAGGGGTCGCAAGTTCCATCCTCACAGGAGAAAGATGAATTTTGGAAATCAGTTGCGCGTCGTGGCCGTATTGCAAACAGTACCTGTGATGACGAACAATTAGCGACAGGCGTTTTTTTAAGAATTACTCTCAGATGCGATTAAGGCGAATGGCGCAGATAAAGCATTTGCCAAAGTGGTACAGCATAAGGTGGGACGAGGCAGTCTGAATTACATTTTATAGATGTATTTCTCACATATCTCAGAGCCTCTCGCGATATTCGTCGTCGTCGTCGTCGTCGTCGTCGTCGTCGTCGTCGCCGCCGCTCCTGCAGAAGTAGCAAATGGCAATCGTAGCAAATGCGGCGAGCGACGCCCTGCCTTCGATTCCGAATGCACAAAGTGTGTGGTCTTGTTTCTCAGTCTATATTTGGTCGGTCACGTCAGAGGTTGAATGTTACGAATGGGTGGGAAAGAGCAAGGGGCAGCGGCTGTGCAGAACGAAAACACAAATCCTCAGGGGTGTGAGCGTTTCGAGATGAGACGTATACATGTAAATGTTGGTCGTCAGTGACCGTGTGGCCTAATGGATAAGGCGTCGGACTTCGGATCTGAAGATTACAGGTTCGAATGCTGTCACGCTTGTGTTTTTCCAGTTCTGAAAAAGAAACATAACGTTTTAATGTAGCAATTGAGCAGTACGAAACAGTCTGAATGTTGCTGTTGACCATTTTTTGCTTGGAGATGCTCTTGAGCTTGAAACACACACAACAAGACCGGTGTTAACTAGCGAAATTGTCGGCAGAGTGCCGACACAGCGAGTTTGTCTATCACTTGCACATCTAAAACAACGTCGGAAAGTAACTCGTTCGGCTTTTGAGTCACATAAAGTATGTGTGTTAATTTTGACGCCACTAGCTCTGCATGTTGTCATGCAATTTCTTTACCTCTCAGAAATGATTCTGACATAAAAGTGAAGTACGTGACGAGTGTGACGTTAGGAAAACATTAGGCATCATGGAGAGATTCTGTATGGGACCACCCAACCCAAACGAGTACTGTGTGACGTGCTACCCGGCAGGTATTCACCGAGGTAGCCGGCTAGCTCAGTCGGTAGAGCGTCAGACTCTTAAACCCAGGGTCGTGGGTTCGACCCAGACGCTGGGCGGAACGGAATTTTGATCCGCTGCAGGTGTAAATCACCGTTTTTATGATTAACGAGATTTAATGGAAATAGCAACTTTAAACTTTGCCTACGTCTCTGTCAGTCGCAAGGAAACTGTATTTGAAGGTGAAGGTGATTTTGTAGACATGTGTGAAAGACATGTTCTGAAATGCAAGTGTTGTTGTTTGGAGAGCACATCGGTTACGTGTCAGATGTGTAGCCAAGCAGTAATTTGTCGCCATAGCTGCAAATATTAGCCGGTAATATGAAGTGTTGTCAGCTAAAGTCTGATGATGCAGACGACCGTAAGGACGAAGCACCCAAGAGTACCGCTAGGCCGCGCTTCTTTAGCTCACTGGTACAGCACTGGTGTAGTAAACCAGGGGTCGTAAGTTCCATCCTCACAGGAGAAAGATGAATTTTGGAAATCAGTTGCGCGTCGTGGCCGTATTGCAAACAGTACCTGTGATGACGAACAATTAGCGACAGGCGTTTTTTTAAGAATTACTCTCAGATGCGATTAAGGCGAATGGCGCAGATAAAGCATTTGCCAAAGCGGTACAGCATAAGGTGGGACGAGGCAGTCTGAATTACATTTTATAGATGTATTTCTCACATATCTCAGAGCCTCTCGCGATATTCGTCGTCGTCGTCGTCGTCGTCGCCGCCGCCGCTTCTGCAGAAGTAGCAAATGGCAATCGTAGCAAATGCGGCGAGGGACGCCCTGCCTTCGATTCCGAATGCACAAAGTGTGTGGTCTTGTTTCTCAGTCTATATTTGGTCGGTCACGTCAGAGGTTGAATGTAACGAATGGGTGGGAAAGAGCAAGGGGCAGCGGCTGTGCAGAACTAAAACACAAATCCTCAGGGGTGTGAGCGTTTCGAGATGAGTCGTATACACGTAAATGTTGGTCGTCAGTGACCGTGTGGCCTAATGGATAAGGCGTCGGACTTCGGATCTGAAGATTACAGGTTCGAATGCTTTCACGCTTGTGTTTTTCCAGTTCTGAAAAAGAAACATAACGTTTTAATGTAGCAATTGAGCAGTACGAAACAGTCTGAATGTTGCTGTTGACCATTTTTTGCTTGGAGATGCTCTTGAGCTTGAAACACACACAACAAGACCGGTGTTAACTAGCGAAATGGTCGGCAGAGTGCCAACACAGCGAGTTTTGACTATCACTTGCACATCTAAAACAACGTCGGAAAGTAACTCGTTCGGCTTTTGAGTCACATAAAGTATGTGTGTTAATTTTGACGCCACTAGCTCTGCATGTTGTCATGCAATTTCTTTACCTCTCAGAAATGATTCTGACATAAAAGTGAAGTACGTGACGAGTGTGACGTTAGGAAAACATTAGGCATCATGGAGAGATTCTGTATGGGACCACCCAACCCAAACGAGTACTGTGTGACGTGCTACCCGGCAGGTATTCACCGAGGTAGCCGGCTAGCTCAGTCGGTAGAGCGTCAGACTCTTAAACCCAGGGTCGTGGGTTCGAGCCAGACGCTGGGCGCAACGGAATTTTGATCCGCTGCAGGTGTAAATCACCGTTTTTCTGATTAACGAGATTTAATGGAAATAGCAACTTTAAACTTTGCCTACGTCTCTGTCTGTCGCAAGGAAACTGTATTTGAAGGTGAAGGTGATTTTGTAGACATGTGTGAAAGACATGTTCTGAAATGCAAGTGTTGTTGTTTGGAGAGCACATCGGTTACGTGTCAGATGTGTAGCCAAGCAGTAATTTGTCGCCATAGCTGCAAATATTAGCCGGTAATATGAAGTGTTGTCAGCTAAAGTCTGATGATGCAGACGACCGTAAGGACGAAGCACCCAAGAGTACCGCTAGGCCGCGCTTCTTTAGCTCAGTGGTAGAGCACTGGTGTAGTAAACCAGGGGTCGTAAGTTCCATCCTCACAGGAGAAAGATTAATTTTGGAAATCAGTTGCGCGTCGTGGCCGTATTGCAAACAGTACCTGTGATGACGAACAATTAGCGACAGGCGTTTTTTTAAGAATTACTCTCAGATGCGATTAAGGCGAATGGCGCAGATAAAGCATTTGCCAAAGCGGTACAGCATAAGGTGGGACGAGGCAGTCTGAATTACATTTTATAGATGTATTTCTCACATATCTCAGAGCCTCTCGCGATATTCGTCGTCGTCGTCGTCGTCGTCGCCGTCGCCGCTTCTGCAGAAGTAGCAAATGGCAATCGTAGCAAATGCGGCGAGGGACGCCCTGCCTTCGATTCCGAATGCACAAAGTGTGTGGTCTTGTTTCTCAGTCTATATTTGGTCGGTCACGTCAGAGGTTGAATGTAACGAATGGGTGGGAAAGAGCAAGGGGCAGCGGCTGTGCAGAACGAAAACACAAATCCTCAGGGGTGTGAGCGTTTCGAGATGAGTCGTATACATGTAAATGTTGGTCGTCAGTGACCGTGTGGCCTAATGGATAAGGCGTCGGACTTCGGATCTGAAGATTACAGGTTCGAATGCTTTCACGCTTGTGTTTTTCCAGTTCTGAAAAAGAAACATAACGTTTTAATGTAGCAATTGAGCAGTACGAAACAGTCTGAATGTTGCTGTTGACCATTTTTTGCTTGGAGATGCTCTTGAGCTTGAAACACACACAACAAGACCGGTGTTAACTAGCGAAATTGTCGGCAGAGTGCCGACACAGCGAGTTTTGACTATCACTTGCACATCTAAAACAACGTCGGAAAGTAACTCGTTCGGCTTTTGAGTCACATAAAGTATGTGTGTTAATTTTGACGCCACTAGCTCTGCATGTTGTCATGCAATTTCTTTACCTCTCAGAAATGATTATGACATAAAAGTGAAGTACGTGACGAGTGTGACGTTAGGAAAACATTAGGCATCATGGAGAGATTCTGTATGGGACCACCCAACCCAAACGAGTACTGTGTGACGTGCTACCCGGCAGGTATTCACCGAGGTAGCCGGCTAGCTCAGTCGGTAGAGCGTCAGACTCTTAAACCCAGGGTCGTGTTTTCGAGCCAGACGCTGGGCGGAACGGAATTTTGTTCCGCTGCAGGTGTAAATCACCGTTTTTCTGATTAACGAGATTTAATGGAAATAGCAACTTTAAACTTTGCCTACGTCTCTGTCAGTCGCAAGGAAACTGTATTTGAAGGTGAAGGTGATTTTGTAGACATGTGTGAAAGACATGTTCTGAAATGCAAGTGTTGTTGTTTGGAGAGCACATCGGTTACGTGTCAGATGTGTAGCCAAGCAGTAATTTGTCGCCATAGCTGCAAATATTAGCCGGTAATATGAAGTGTTGTCAGCTAAAGTCTGATGATGCAGACGACCGTAAGGACGAAGTACCCAAAAGTACCGCTAGGCCGCGCCTCTTTAGCTCAGTGGTAGAGCACTGGTGTAATAAACCAGGGGTCGCAAGTTCCATCCTCACAGGAGAAAGATGAATTTTGGAAATCAGTTGCGCGTCGTGGCCGTATTGCAAACAGTACCTGTGATGACGAACAATTAGCGACAGGCGTTTTTTTAAGAATTACTCTCAGATGCGATTAAGGCGAATGGCGCAGATAAAGCATTTGCCAAAGTGGTACAGCATAAGGTGGGACGAGGCAGTCTGAATTACATTTTATAGATGTATTTCTCACATATCTCAGAGCCTCTCGCGATATTCGTCGTCGTCGTCGTCGTCGTCGTCGTCGCCGCCGCTCCTGCAGAAGTAGCAAATGGCAATCGTAGCAAATGCGGCGAGCGACGCCCTGCCTTCGATTCCGAATGCACAAAGTGTGTGGTCTTGTTTCTCAGTCTATATTTGGTCGGTCACGTCAGAGGTTGAATGTTACGAATGGGTGGGAAAGAGCAAGGGGCAGCGGCTGTGCAGAACGAAAACACAAATCCTCAGGGGTGTGAGCGTTTCGAGATGAGACGTATACATGTAAATGTTGGTCGTCAGTGACCGTGTGGCCTAATGGATAAGGCGTCGGACTTCGGATCTGAAGATTACAGGTTCGAATGCTGTCACGCTTGTGTTTTTCCAGTTCTGAAAAAGAAACATAACGTTTTAATGTAGCAATTGAGCAGTACGAAACAGTCTGAATGTTGCTGTTGACCATTTTTTGCTTGGAGATGCTCTTGAGCTTGAAACACACACAACAAGACCGGTGTTAACTAGCGAAATTGTCGGCAGAGTGCCGACACAGCGAGTTTGTCTATCACTTGCACATCTAAAACAACGTCGGAAAGTAACTCGTTCGGCTTTTGAGTCACATAAAGTATGTGTGTTAATTTTGACGCCACTAGCTCTGCATGTTGTCATGCAATTTCTTTACCTCTCAGAAATGATTATGACATAAAAGTGAAGTACGTGACGAGTGTGACGTTAGGAAAACATTAGGCATCATGGAGAGATTCTGTATGGGACCACCCAACCCAAACGAGTACTGTGTGACGTGCTACCCGGCAGGTATTCACCGAGGTAGCCGGCTAGCTCAGTCGGTAGAGCGTCAGACTCTTAAACCCAGGGTCGTGTTTTCGAGCCAGACGCTGGGCGGAACGGAATTTTGTTCCGCTGCAGGTGTAAATCACCTTTTTTCTGATTAACGAGATTTAATGGAAATAGCAACTTTAAACTTTGCCTACGTCTCTGTCAGTCGCAAGGAAACTGTATTTGAAGGTGAAGGTGATTTTGTAGACATGTGTGAAAGACATGTTCTGAAATGCAAGTGTTGTTGTTTGGAGAGCACATCGGTTACGTGTCAGATGTGTAGCCAAGCAGTAATTTGTCGCCATAGCTGCAAATATTAGCCGGTAATATGAAGTGTTGTCAGCTAAAGTCTGATGATGCAGACGACCGTAAGGACGAAGTACCCAAGAGTACCGCTACGCCGCGCCTCTTTAGCTCAGTGGTAGAGCACTGGTGTAATAAACCAGGGGTCGCAAGTTCCATCCTCACAGGAGAAAGATGAATTTTGGAAATCAGTTGCGCGTCGTGGCCGTATTGCAAACAGTACCTGTGATGACGAACAATTAGCGACAGGCGTTTTTTTAAGAATTACTCTCAGATGCGATTAAGGCGAATGGCGCAGATAAAGCATTTGCCAAAGCGGTACAGCATAAGGTGGGACGAGGCAGTCTGAATTACATTTTATAGATGTATTTCTCACATATCTCAGAGCCTCTCGCGATATTCGTCGTCGTCGTCGTCGTCGTCGTCGTCGCCGCCGCCGCTTCTGCAGAAGTAGCAAATGGCAATCGTAGCAAATGCGGCGAGGGACGCCCTGCCTTCGATTCCGAATGCACAAAGTGTGTGGTCTTGTTTCTCAGTCTATATTTGGTCGGAAACGTCAGAGGTTGAATGTAACGAATGGGTGGGAAAGAGCAAGGGGCAGCGGCTGTGCAGAACGAAAACACAAATCCTCAGGGGTGTGAGCGTTTCGAGATGAGTCGTATACATGTAAATGTTGGTCGTCAGTGACCGTGTGGCCTAATGGATAAGGCGTCGGACTTCGGATCTGAAGATTACAGGTTCGAATGCTGTCACGCTTGTGTTTTTCCAGTTCTGAAAAAGAAACATAACGTTTTAATGTAGCAATTGAGCAGTACGAAACAGTCTGAATGTTGCTGTTGACCATTTTTTGCTTGGAGATGCTCTTGAGCTTGAAACACACACAACAAGACCGGTGTTAACTAGCGAAATTGTCGGCAGAGTGCCGACACAGCGAGTTTTGACTATCACTTGCACATCTAAAACAACGTCGGAAAGTAACTCGTTCGGCTTTTGAGTCACATAAAGTATGTGTGTTAATTTTGACGCCACTAGCTCTGCATGTTGTCATGCAATTTCTTTACCTCTCAGAAATGATTATGACATAAAAGTGAAGTACGTGACGAGTGTGACGTTAGGAAAACATTAGGCATCATGGAGAGATTCTGTATGGGACCACCCAACCCAAACGAGTACTGTGTGACGTGCTACCCGGCAGGTATTCACCGAGGTAGCCGGCTAGCTCAGTCGGTAGAGCGTCAGACTCTTAAACCCAGGGTCGTGTTTTCGAGCCAGACGCTGGGCGGAACGGAATTTTGTTCCGCTGCAGGTGTAAATCACCGTTTTTCTGATTAACGAGATTTAATGGAAATAGCAACTTTAAACTTTGCCTACGTCTCTGTCAGTCGCAAGGAAACTGTATTTGAAGGTGAAGGTGATTTTGTAGACATGTGTGAAAGACATGTTCTGAAATGCAAGTGTTGTTGTTTGGAGAGCACATCGGTTACGTGTCAGATGTGTAGCCAAGCAGTAATTTGTCGCCATAGCTGCAAATATTAGCCGGTAATATGAAGTGTTGTCAGCTAAAGTCTGATGATGCAGACGACCGTAAGGACGAAGTACCCAAAAGTACCGCTAGGCCGCCCCTCTTTAGCTCAGTGGTAGAGCACTGGTGTAATAAACCAGGGGTCGCAAGTTCCATCCTCACAGGAGAAAGATGAATTTTGGAAATCAGTTGCGCGTCGTGGCCGTATTGCAAACAGTACCTGTGATGACGAACAATTAGCGACAGGCGTTTTTTTAAGAATTACTCTCAGATGCGATTAAGGCGAATGGCGCAGATAAAGCATTTGCCAAAGTGGTACAGCATAAGGTGGGACGAGGCAGTCTGAATTACATTTTATAGATGTATTTCTCACATATCTCAGAGCCTCTCGCGATATTCGTCGTCGTCGTCGTCGTCGTCGTCGTCGTCGTCGCCGCCGCTTCTGCAGAAGTAGCAAATGGCAATCGTAGCAAATGCGGCGAGCGACGCCCTGCCTTCGATTCCGAATGCACAAAGTGTGTGGTCTTGTTTCTCAGTCTATATTTGGTCGGTCACGTCAGAGGTTGAATGTTACGAATGGGTGGGAAAGAGCAAGGGGCAGCGGCTGTGCAGAACGAAAACACAAATCCTCAGGGGTGTGAGCGTTTCGAGATGAGACGTATACATGTAAATGTTGGTCGTCAGTGACCGTGTGGCCTAATGGATAAGGCGTCGGACTTCGGATCTGAAGATTACAGGTTCGAATGCTGTCACGCTTGTGTTTTTCCAGTTCTGAAAAAGAAACATAACGTTTTAATGTAGCAATTGAGCAGTACGAAACAGTCTGAATGTTGCTGTTGACCATTTTTTGCTTGGAGATGCTCTTGAGCTTGAAACACACACAACAAGACCGGTGTTAACTAGCGAAATTGTCGGCAGAGTGCCGACACAGCGAGTTTGTCTATCACTTTCACATCTAAAACAACGTCGGAAAGTAACTCGTTCGGCTTTTGAGTCACATAAAGTATGTGTGTTAATTTTGACGCCACTAGCTCTGCATGTTGTCATGCAATTTCTTTACCTCTCAGAAATGATTATGACATAAAAGTGAAGTACGTGACGAGTGTGACGTTAGGAAAACATTAGGCATCATGGAGAGATTCTGTATGGGACCACCCAACCCAAACGAGTACTGTGTGACGTGCTACCCGGCAGGTATTCACCGAGGTAGCCGGCTAGCTCAGTCGGTAGAGCGTCAGACTCTTAAACCCAGGGTCGTGTTTTCGAGCCAGACGCTGGGCGGAACGGAATTTTGTTCCGCTGCAGGTGTAAATCACCTTTTTTCTGATTAACGAGATTTAATGGAAATAGCAACTTTAAACTTTGCCTACGTCTCTGTCAGTCGCAAGGAAACTGTATTTGAAGGTGAAGGTGATTTTGTAGACATGTGTGAAAGACATGTTCTGAAATGCAAGTGTTGTTGTTTGGAGAGCACATCGGTTACGTGTCAGATGTGTAGCCAAGCAGTAATTTGTCGCCATAGCTGCAAATATTAGCCGGTAATATGAAGTGTTGTCAGCTAATGTCTGATGATGCAGACGACCGTAAGGACGAAGTACCCAAAAGTACCGCTAGGCCGCGCCTCTTTAGCTCAGTGGTAGAGCACTGGTGTAATAAACCAGGGGTCGCAAGTTCCATCCTCACAGAAGAAAGATGAATTTTGGAAATCAGTTGCGCGTCGTGGCCGTATTGCAAACAGTACCTGTGATGACGAACAATTAGCGACAGGCGTTTTTTTAAGAATTACTCTCAGATGCGATTAAGGCGAATGGCGCAGATAAAGCATTTGCCAAAGTGGTACAGCATAAGGTGGGACGAGGCAGTCTGAATTACATTTTATAGATGTATTTCTCACATATCTCAGAGCCTCTCGCGATATTCGTCGTCGTCGTCGTCGTCGTCGTCGTCGTCGCCGCCGCTTCTGCAGAAGTAGCAAATGGCAATCGTAGCAAATGCGGCGAGCGACGCCCTGCCTTCGATTCCGAATGCACAAAGTGTGTGGTCTTGTTTCTCAGTCTATATTTGGTCGGTCACGTCAGAGGTTGAATGTTACGAATGGGTGGGAAAGAGCAAGGGGCAGCGGCTGTGCAGAACGAAAACACAAATCCTCAGGGGTGTGAGCGTTTCGAGATGAGACGTATACATGTAAATGTTGGTCGTCAGTGACCGTGTGGCCTAATGGATAAGGCGTCGGACTTCGGATCTGAAGATTACAGGTTCGAATGCTGTCACGCTTGTGTTTTTCCAGTTCTGAAAAAGAAACATAACGTTTTAATGTAGCAATTGAGCAGTACGAAACAGTCTGAATGTTGCTGTTGACCATTTTTTGCTTGGAGATGCTCTTGAGCTTGAAACACACACAACAAGACCGGTGTTAACTAGCGAAATTGTCGGCAGAGTGCCGACACAGCGAGTTTGTCTATCACTTGCACATCTAAAACAACGTCGGAAAGTAACTCGTTCGGCTTTTGAGTCACATAAAGTATGTGTGTTAATTTTGACGCCACTAGCTCTGCATGTTGTCATGCAATTTCTTTACCTCTCAGAAATGATTATGACATAAAAGTGAAGTACGTGACGAGTGTGACGTTAGGAAAACATTAGGCATCATGGAGAGATTCTGTATGGGACCACCCAACCCAAACGAGTACTGTGTGACGTGCTACCCGGCAGGTATTCACCGAGGTAGCCGGCTAGCTCAGTCGGTAGAGCGTCAGACTCTTAAACCCAGGGTCGTGTTTTCGAGCCAGACGCTGGGCGGAACAGAATTTTGTTCCGCTGCAGGTGTAAATCACCTTTTTTCTGATTAACGAGATTTAATGGAAATAGCAACTTTAAACTTTGCCTACGTCTCTGTCAGTCGCAAGGAAACTGTATTTGAAGGTGAAGGTGATTTTGTAGACATGTGTGAAAGACATGTTCTGAAATGCAAGTGTTGTTGTTTGGAGAGCACATCGGTTACGTGTCAGATGTGTAGCCAAGCAGTAATTTGTCGCCATAGCTGCAAATATTAGCCGGTAATATGAAGTGTTGTCAGCTAAAGTCTGATGATGCAGACGACCGTAAGGACGAAGTACCCAAAAGTACCGCTAGGCCGCGCCTCTTTAGCTCAGTGGTAGAGCACTGGTGTAATAAACCAGGGGTCGCAAGTTCCATCCTCACAGGAGAAAGATGAATTTTGGAAATCAGTTGCGCGTCGTGGCCGTATTGCAAACAGTACCTGTGATGACGAACAATTAGCGACAGGCGTTTTTTTAAGAATTACTCTCAGATGCGATTAAGGCGAATGGCGCAGATAAAGCATTTGCCAAAGTGGTACAGCATAAGGTGGGACGAGGCATTCTGAATTACATTTTATAGATGTATTTCTCACATATCTCAGAGCCTCTCGCGATATTCGTCGTCGTCGTCGTCGTCGTCGTCGCCGCTTCTGCAGAAGTAGCAAATGGCAATCGTAGCAAATGCGGCGAGCGACGCCCTGCCTTCGATTCCGAATGCACAAAGTGTGTGGTCTTGTTTCTCAGTCTATATTTGGTCGGTCACGTCAGAGGTTGAATGTTACGAATGGGTGGGAAAGAGCAAGGGGCAGCGGCTGTGCAGAACGAAAACACAAATCCTCACGGGTGTGAGCGTTTCGAGATGAGTCGTATACATGTAAATGTTGGTCGTCAGTGACCGTGTGGCTAATGGATAAGGCGTCGGACTTCGGATCTGAAGATTACAGGTTCGAATGCTGTCACGCTTGTGTTTTTCCAGTTCTGAAAAAGAAACATAACGTTTTAATGTAGCAATTGAGCAGTACGAAACAGTCTGAATGTTGCTGTTGACCATTTTTTGCTTGGAGATGCTCTTGAGCTTGAAACACACACAACAAGACCGGTGTTAACTAGCGAAATTGTCGGCAGAGTGCCGACACAGCGAGTTTGTCTATCACTTGCACATCTAAAACAACGTCGGAAAGTAACTCGTTCGGCTTTTGAGTCACATAAAGTATGTGTGTTAATTTTGACGCCACTAGCTCTGCATGTTGTCATGCAATTTCTTTACCTCTCAGAAATGATTATGACATAAAAGTGAAGTACGTGACGAGTGTGACGTTAGGAAAACATTAGGCATCATGGAGAGATTCTGTATGGGACCACCCAACCCAAACGAGTACTGTGTGACGTGCTACCCGGCAGGTATTCACCGAGGTAGCCGGCTAGCTCAGTCGGTAGAGCGTCAGACTCTTAAACCCAGGGTCGTGTTTTCGAGCCAGACGCTGGGCGGAACGGAATTTTGTTCCGCTGCAGGTGTAAATCACCGTTTTTCTGATTAACGAGATTTAATGGAAATAGCAACTTTAAACTTTGCCTACGTCTCTGTCAGTCGCAAGGAAACTGTATTTGAAGGTGAAGGTGATTTTGTAGACATGTGTGAAAGACATGTTCTGAAATGCAAGTGTTGTTGTTTGGAGAGCACATCGGTTACGTGTCAGATGTGTAGCCAAGCAGTAATTTGTCGCCATAGCTGCAAATATTAGCCGGTAATATGAAGTGTTGTCAGCTAAAGTCTGATGATGCAGACGACCGTAAGGACGAAGTACCCAAAAGTACCGCTAGGCCGCCCCTCTTTAGCTCAGTGGTAGAGCACTGGTGTAATAAACCAGGGGTCGCAAGTTCCATCCTCACAGGAGAAAGATGAATTTTGGAAATCAGTTGCGCGTCGTGGCCGTATTGCAAACAGTACCTGTGATGACGAACAATTAGCGACAGGCGTTTTTTTAAGAATTACTCTCAGATGCGATTAAGGCGAATGGCGCAGATAAAGCATTTGCCAAAGTGGTACAGCATAAGGTGGGACGAGGCAGTCTGAATTACATTTTATAGATGTATTTCTCACATATCTCAGAGCCTCTCGCGATATTCGTCGTCGTCGTCGTCGTCGTCGTCGTCGTCGTCGCCGC
Organism: Schistocerca gregaria; assembly: GCF_023897955.1. NCBI lineage: Eukaryota > Metazoa > Arthropoda > Insecta > Orthoptera > Acrididae > Schistocerca > Schistocerca gregaria. The sequence goes on along the minus strand of NW_026061707.1, from coordinate 13,441,557 downwards.
CGCTTCTGCAGAAGTAGCAAATGGCAATCGTAGCAAATGCGGCGAGCGACGCCCTGCCTTCGATTCCGAATGCACAAAGTGTGTGGTCTTGTTTCTCAGTCTATATTTGGTCGGTCACGTCAGAGGTTGAATGTTACGAATGGGTGGGAAAGAGCAAGGGGCAGCGGCTGTGCAGAACGAAAACACAAATCCTCAGGGGTGTGAGCGTTTCGAGATGAGACGTATACATGTAAATGTTGGTCGTCAGTGACCGTGTGGCCTAATGGATAAGGCGTCGGACTTCGGATCTGAAGATTACAGGTTCGAATGCTGTCACGCTTGTGTTTTTCCAGTTCTGAAAAAGAAACATAACGTTTTAATGTAGCAATTGAGCAGTACGAAACAGTCTGAATGTTGCTGTTGACCATTTTTTGCTTGGAGATGCTCTTGAGCTTGAAACACACACAACAAGACCGGTGTTAACTAGCGAAATTGTCGGCAGAGTGCCGACACAGCGAGTTTGTCTATCACTTTCACATCTAAAACAACGTCGGAAAGTAACTCGTTCGGCTTTTGAGTCACATAAAGTATGTGTGTTAATTTTGACGCCACTAGCTCTGCATGTTGTCATGCAATTTCTTTACCTCTCAGAAATGATTATGACATAAAAGTGAAGTACGTGACGAGTGTGACGTTAGGAAAACATTAGGCATCATGGAGAGATTCTGTATGGGACCACCCAACCCAAACGAGTACTGTGTGACGTGCTACCCGGCAGGTATTCACCGAGGTAGCCGGCTAGCTCAGTCGGTAGAGCGTCAGACTCTTAAACCCAGGGTCGTGTTTTCGAGCCAGACGCTGGGCGGAACGGAATTTTGTTCCGCTGCAGGTGTAAATCACCTTTTTTCTGATTAACGAGATTTAATGGAAATAGCAACTTTAAACTTTGCCTACGTCTCTGTCAGTCGCAAGGAAACTGTATTTGAAGGTGAAGGTGATTTTGTAGACATGTGTGAAAGACATGTTCTGAAATGCAAGTGTTGTTGTTTGGAGAGCACATCGGTTACGTGTCAGATGTGTAGCCAAGCAGTAATTTGTCGCCATAGCTGCAAATATTAGCCGGTAATATGAAGTGTTGTCAGCTAATGTCTGATGATGCAGACGACCGTAAGGACGAAGTACCCAAAAGTACCGCTAGGCCGCGCCTCTTTAGCTCAGTGGTAGAGCACTGGTGTAATAAACCAGGGGTCGCAAGTTCCATCCTCACAGAAGAAAGATGAATTTTGGAAATCAGTTGCGCGTCGTGGCCGTATTGCAAACAGTACCTGTGATGACGAACAATTAGCGACAGGCGTTTTTTTAAGAATTACTCTCAGATGCGATTAAGGCGAATGGCGCAGATAAAGCATTTGCCAAAGTGGTACAGCATAAGGTGGGACGAGGCAGTCTGAATTACATTTTATAGATGTATTTCTCACATATCTCAGAGCCTCTCGCGATATTCGTCGTCGTCGTCGTCGTCGTCGTCGTCGTCGCCGCCGCTTCTGCAGAAGTAGCAAATGGCAATCGTAGCAAATGCGGCGAGCGACGCCCTGCCTTCGATTCCGAATGCACAAAGTGTGTGGTCTTGTTTCTCAGTCTATATTTGGTCGGTCACGTCAGAGGTTGAATGTTACGAATGGGTGGGAAAGAGCAAGGGGCAGCGGCTGTGCAGAACGAAAACACAAATCCTCAGGGGTGTGAGCGTTTCGAGATGAGACGTATACATGTAAATGTTGGTCGTCAGTGACCGTGTGGCCTAATGGATAAGGCGTCGGACTTCGGATCTGAAGATTACAGGTTCGAATGCTGTCACGCTTGTGTTTTTCCAGTTCTGAAAAAGAAACATAACGTTTTAATGTAGCAATTGAGCAGTACGAAACAGTCTGAATGTTGCTGTTGACCATTTTTTGCTTGGAGATGCTCTTGAGCTTGAAACACACACAACAAGACCGGTGTTAACTAGCGAAATTGTCGGCAGAGTGCCGACACAGCGAGTTTGTCTATCACTTGCACATCTAAAACAACGTCGGAAAGTAACTCGTTCGGCTTTTGAGTCACATAAAGTATGTGTGTTAATTTTGACGCCACTAGCTCTGCATGTTGTCATGCAATTTCTTTACCTCTCAGAAATGATTATGACATAAAAGTGAAGTACGTGACGAGTGTGACGTTAGGAAAACATTAGGCATCATGGAGAGATTCTGTATGGGACCACCCAACCCAAACGAGTACTGTGTGACGTGCTACCCGGCAGGTATTCACCGAGGTAGCCGGCTAGCTCAGTCGGTAGAGCGTCAGACTCTTAAACCCAGGGTCGTGTTTTCGAGCCAGACGCTGGGCGGAACAGAATTTTGTTCCGCTGCAGGTGTAAATCACCTTTTTTCTGATTAACGAGATTTAATGGAAATAGCAACTTTAAACTTTGCCTACGTCTCTGTCAGTCGCAAGGAAACTGTATTTGAAGGTGAAGGTGATTTTGTAGACATGTGTGAAAGACATGTTCTGAAATGCAAGTGTTGTTGTTTGGAGAGCACATCGGTTACGTGTCAGATGTGTAGCCAAGCAGTAATTTGTCGCCATAGCTGCAAATATTAGCCGGTAATATGAAGTGTTGTCAGCTAAAGTCTGATGATGCAGACGACCGTAAGGACGAAGTACCCAAAAGTACCGCTAGGCCGCGCCTCTTTAGCTCAGTGGTAGAGCACTGGTGTAATAAACCAGGGGTCGCAAGTTCCATCCTCACAGGAGAAAGATGAATTTTGGAAATCAGTTGCGCGTCGTGGCCGTATTGCAAACAGTACCTGTGATGACGAACAATTAGCGACAGGCGTTTTTTTAAGAATTACTCTCAGATGCGATTAAGGCGAATGGCGCAGATAAAGCATTTGCCAAAGTGGTACAGCATAAGGTGGGACGAGGCATTCTGAATTACATTTTATAGATGTATTTCTCACATATCTCAGAGCCTCTCGCGATATTCGTCGTCGTCGTCGTCGTCGTCGTCGCCGCTTCTGCAGAAGTAGCAAATGGCAATCGTAGCAAATGCGGCGAGCGACGCCCTGCCTTCGATTCCGAATGCACAAAGTGTGTGGTCTTGTTTCTCAGTCTATATTTGGTCGGTCACGTCAGAGGTTGAATGTTACGAATGGGTGGGAAAGAGCAAGGGGCAGCGGCTGTGCAGAACGAAAACACAAATCCTCACGGGTGTGAGCGTTTCGAGATGAGTCGTATACATGTAAATGTTGGTCGTCAGTGACCGTGTGGCTAATGGATAAGGCGTCGGACTTCGGATCTGAAGATTACAGGTTCGAATGCTGTCACGCTTGTGTTTTTCCAGTTCTGAAAAAGAAACATAACGTTTTAATGTAGCAATTGAGCAGTACGAAACAGTCTGAATGTTGCTGTTGACCATTTTTTGCTTGGAGATGCTCTTGAGCTTGAAACACACACAACAAGACCGGTGTTAACTAGCGAAATTGTCGGCAGAGTGCCGACACAGCGAGTTTGTCTATCACTTGCACATCTAAAACAACGTCGGAAAGTAACTCGTTCGGCTTTTGAGTCACATAAAGTATGTGTGTTAATTTTGACGCCACTAGCTCTGCATGTTGTCATGCAATTTCTTTACCTCTCAGAAATGATTATGACATAAAAGTGAAGTACGTGACGAGTGTGACGTTAGGAAAACATTAGGCATCATGGAGAGATTCTGTATGGGACCACCCAACCCAAACGAGTACTGTGTGACGTGCTACCCGGCAGGTATTCACCGAGGTAGCCGGCTAGCTCAGTCGGTAGAGCGTCAGACTCTTAAACCCAGGGTCGTGTTTTCGAGCCAGACGCTGGGCGGAACGGAATTTTGTTCCGCTGCAGGTGTAAATCACCGTTTTTCTGATTAACGAGATTTAATGGAAATAGCAACTTTAAACTTTGCCTACGTCTCTGTCAGTCGCAAGGAAACTGTATTTGAAGGTGAAGGTGATTTTGTAGACATGTGTGAAAGACATGTTCTGAAATGCAAGTGTTGTTGTTTGGAGAGCACATCGGTTACGTGTCAGATGTGTAGCCAAGCAGTAATTTGTCGCCATAGCTGCAAATATTAGCCGGTAATATGAAGTGTTGTCAGCTAAAGTCTGATGGTGCAGACGACCGTAAGGACGAAGTACCCAAAAGTACCGCTAGGCCGCGCCTCTTTAGCTCAGTGGTAGAGCACTGGTGTAATAAACCAGGGGTCGCAAGTTCCATCCTCACAGGAGAAAGATGAATTTTGGAAATCAGTTGCGCGTCGTGGCCGTATTGCAAACAGTACCTGTGATGACGAACAATTAGCGACAGGCGTTTTTTTAAGAATTACTCTCAGATGCGATTAAGGCGAATGGCGCAGATAAAGCATTTGCCAAAGCGGTACAGCATAAGGTGGGACGAGGCAGTCTGAATTACATTTTATAGATGTATTTCTCACATATCTCAGAGCCTCTCGCGATATTCGTCGTCGTCGTCGTCGTCGTCGTCGTCGTCGCCGCCGCTTCTGCAGAAGTAGCAAATGGCAATCGTAGCAAATGCGGCGAGCGACGCCCTGCCTTCGATTCCGAATGCACAAAGTGTGTGGTCTTGTTTCTCAGTCTATATTTGGTCGGTCACGTCAGAGGTTGAATGTTACGAATGGGTGGGAAAGAGCAAGGGGCAGCGGCTGTGCAGAACGAAAACACAAATCCTCAGGGGTGTGAGCGTTTCGAGATGAGACGTATACATGTAAATGTTGGTCGTCAGTGACCGTGTGGCCTAATGGATAAGGCGTCGGACTTCGGATCTGAAGATTACAGGTTCGAATGCTGTCACGCTTGTGTTTTTCCAGTTCTGAAAAAGAAACATAACGTTTTAATGTAGCAATTGAGCAGTACGAAACAGTCTGAATGTTGCTGTTGACCATTTTTTGCTTGGAGATGCTCTTGAGCTTGAAACACACACAACAAGACCGGTGTTAACTAGCGAAATTGTCGGCAGAGTGCCGACACAGCGAGTTTGTCTATCACTTGCACATCTAAAACAACGTCGGAAAGTAACTCGTTCGGCTTTTGAGTCACATAAAGTATGTGTGTTAATTTTGACGCCACTAGCTCTGCATGTTGTCATGCAATTTCTTTACCTCTCAGAAATGATTATGACATAAAAGTGAAGTACGTGACGAGTGTGACGTTAGGAAAACATTAGGCATCATGGAGAGATTCTGTATGGGACCACCCAACCCAAACGAGTACTGTGTGACGTGCTACCCGGCAGGTATTCACCGAGGTAGCCGGCTAGCTCAGTCGGTAGAGCGTCAGACTCTTAAACCCAGGGTCGTGTTTTCGAGCCAGACGCTGGGCGGAACAGAATTTTGTTCCGCTGCAGGTGTAAATCACCTTTTTTCTGATTAACGAGATTTAATGGAAATAGCAACTTTAAACTTTGCCTACGTCTCTGTCAGTCGCAAGGAAACTGTATTTGAAGGTGAAGGTGATTTTGTAGACATGTGTGAAAGACATGTTCTGAAATGCAAGTGTTGTTGTTTGGAGAGCACATCGGTTACGTGTCAGATGTGTAGCCAAGCAGTAATTTGTCGCCATAGCTGCAAATATTAGCCGGTAATATGAAGTGTTGTCAGCTAAAGTCTGATGATGCAGACGACCGTAAGGACGAAGTACCCAAAAGTACCGCTAGGCCGCGCCTCTTTAGCTCAGTGGTAGAGCACTGGTGTAATAAACCAGGGGTCGCAAGTTCCATCCTCACAGGAGAAAGATGAATTTTGGAAATCAGTTGCGCGTCGTGGCCGTATTGCAAACAGTACCTGTGATGACGAACAATTAGCGACAGGCGTTTTTTTAAGAATTACTCTCAGATGCGATTAAGGCGAATGGCGCAGATAAAGCATTTGCCAAAGTGGTACAGCATAAGGTGGGACGAGGCATTCTGAATTACATTTTATAGATGTATTTCTCACATATCTCAGAGCCTCTCGCGATATTCGTCGTCGTCGTCGTCGTCGTCGTCGTCGTCGCCGCCGCTTCTGCAGAAGTAGCAAATGGCAATCGTAGCAAATGCGGCGAGCGACGCCCTGCCTTCGATTCCGAATGCACAAAGTGTGTGGTCTTGTTTCTCAGTCTATATTTGGTCGGTCACGTCAGAGGTTGAATGTTACGAATGGGTGGGAAAGAGCAAGGGGCAGCGGCTGTGCAGAACGAAAACACAAATCCTCACGGGTGTGAGCGTTTCGAGATGAGTCGTATACATGTAAATGTTGGTCGTCAGTGACCGTGTGGCTAATGGATAAGGCGTCGGACTTCGGATCTGAAGATTACAGGTTCGAATGCTGTCACGCTTGTGTTTTTCCAGTTCTGAAAAAGAAACATAACGTTTTAATGTAGCAATTGAGCAGTACGAAACAGTCTGAATGTTGCTGTTGACCATTTTTTGCTTGGAGATGCTCTTGAGCTTGAAACACACACAACAAGACCGGTGTTAACTAGCGAAATTGTCGGCAGAGTGCCGACACAGCGAGTTTGTCTATCACTTGCACATCTAAAACAACGTCGGAAAGTAACTCGTTCGGCTTTTGAGTCACATAAAGTATGTGTGTTAATTTTGACGCCACTAGCTCTGCATGTTGTCATGCAATTTCTTTACCTCTCAGAAATGATTATGACATAAAAGTGAAGTACGTGACGAGTGTGACGTTAGGAAAACATTAGGCATCATGGAGAGATTCTGTATGGGACCACCCAACCCAAACGAGTACTGTGTGACGTGCTACCCGGCAGGTATTCACCGAGGTAGCCGGCTAGCTCAGTCGGTAGAGCGTCAGACTCTTAAACCCAGGGTCGTGTTTTCGAGCCAGACGCTGGGCGGAACGGAATTTTGTTCCGCTGCAGGTGTAAATCACCGTTTTTCTGATTAACGAGATTTAATGGAAATAGCAACTTTAAACTTTGCCTACGTCTCTGTCAGTCGCAAGGAAACTGTATTTGAAGGTGAAGGTGATTTTGTAGACATGTGTGAAAGACATGTTCTGAAATGCAAGTGTTGTTGTTTGGAGAGCACATCGGTTACGTGTCAGATGTGTAGCCAAGCAGTAATTTGTCGCCATAGCTGCAAATATTAGCCGGTAATATGAAGTGTTGTCAGCTAAAGTCTGATGATGCAGACGACCGTAAGGACGAAGTACCCAAAAGTACCGCTAGGCCGCGCCTCTTTAGCTCAGTGGTAGAGCACTGGTGTAATAAACCAGGGGTCGCAAGTTCCATCCTCACAGGAGAAAGATGAATTTTGGAAATCAGTTGCGCGTCGTGGCCGTATTGCAAACAGTACCTGTGATGACGAACAATTAGCGACAGGCGTTTTTTTAAGAATTACTCTCAGATGCGATTAAGGCGAATGGCGCAGATAAAGCATTTGCCAAAGTGGTACAGCATAAGGTGGGACGAGGCAGTCTGAATTACATTTTATAGATGTATTTCTCACATATCTCAGAGCCTCTCGCGATATTCGTCGTCGTCGTCGTCGTCGTCGCCGCCGCCGCTTCTGCAGAAGTAGCAAATGGCAATCGTAGCAAATGCGGCGAGGGACGCCCTGCCTTCGATTCCGAATGCACAAAGTGTGTGGTCTTGTTTCTCAGTCTATATTTGGTCGGAAACGTCAGAGGTTGAATGTAACGAATGGGTGGGAAAGAGCAAGGGGCAGCGGCTGTGCAGAACGAAAACACAAATCCTCAGGGGTGTGAGCGTTTCGAGATGAGTCGTATACATGTAAATGTTGGTCGTCAGTGACCGTGTGGCCTAATGGAGAAGGCGTCGGACTTCGGATCTGAAGATTACAGGTTCGAATGCTGTCACGCTTGTGTTTTTCCAGTTCTGAAAAAGAAACATAACGTTTTAATGTAGCAATTGAGCAGTACGAAACAGTCTGAATGTTGCTGTTGACCATTTTTTGCTTGGAGATGCTCTTGAGCTTGAAACACACACAACAAGACCGGTGTTAACTAGCGAAATTGTCGGCAGAGTGCCGACACAGCGAGTTTTGACTATCACTTGCACATCTAAAACAACGTCGGAAAGTAACTCGTTCGGCTTTTGAGTCACATAAAGTATGTGTGTTAATTTTGACGCCACTAGCTCTGCATGTTGTCATGCAATTTCTTTACCTCTCAGAAATGATTATGACATAAAAGTGAAGTACGTGACGAGTGTGACGTTAGGAAAACATTAGGCATCATGGAGAGATTCTGTATGGGACCACCCAACCCAAACGAGTACTGTGTGACGTGCTACCCGGCAGGTATTCACCGAGGTAGCCGGCTAGCTCAGTCGGTAGAGCGTCAGACTCTTAAACCCAGGGTCGTGTTTTCGAGCCAGACGCTGGGCGGAACGGAATTTTGTTCCGCTGCAGGTGTAAATCACCGTTTTTCTGATTAACGAGATTTAATGGAAATAGCAACTTTAAACTTTGCCTACGTCTCTGTCAGTCGCAAGGAAACTGTATTTGAAGGTGAAGGTGATTTTGTAGACATGTGTGAAAGACATGTTCTGAAATGCAAGTGTTGTTGTTTGGAGAGCACATCGGTTACGTGTCAGATGTGTAGCCAAGCAGTAATTTGTCGCCATAGCTGCAAATATTAGCCGGTAATATGAAGTGTTGTCAGCTAAAGTCTGATGATGCAGACGACCGTAAGGACGAAGTACCCAAAAGTACCGCTAGGCCGCGCCTCTTTAGCTCAGTGGTAGAGCACTGGTGTAATAAACCAGGGGTCGCAAGTTCCATCCTCACAGGAGAAAGATGAATTTTGGAAATCAGTTGCGCGTCGTGGCCGTATTGCAAACAGTACCTGTGATGACGAACAATTAGCGACAGGCGTTTTTTTAAGAATTACTCTCAGATGCGATTAAGGCGAATGGCGCAGATAAAGCATTTGCCAAAGTGGTACAGCATAAGGTGGGACGAGGCAGTCTGAATTACATTTTATAGATGTATTTCTCACATATCTCAGAGCCTCTCGCGATATTCGTCGTCGTCGTCGTCGTCGTCGCCGCCGCCGCTTCTGCAGAAGTAGCAAATGGCAATCGTAGCAAATGCGGCGAGGGACGCCCTGCCTTCGATTCCGAATGCACAAAGTGTGTGGTCTTGTTTCTCAGTCTATATTTGGTCGGAAACGTCAGAGGTTGAATGTAACGAATGGGTGGGAAAGAGCAAGGGGCAGCGGCTGTGCAGAACGAAAACACAAATCCTCAGGGGTGTGAGCGTTTCGAGATGAGTCGTATACATGTAAATGTTGGTCGTCAGTGACCGTGTGGCCTAATGGATAAGGCGTCGGACTTCGGATCTGAAGATTACAGGTTCGAATGCTGTCACGCTTGTGTTTTTCCAGTTCTGAAAAAGAAACATAACGTTTTAATGTAGCAATTGAGCAGTACGAAACAGTCTGAATGTTGCTGTTGACCATTTTTTGCTTGGAGATGCTCTTGAGCTTGAAACACACACAACAAGACCGGTGTTAACTAGCGAAATTGTCGGCAGAGTGCCGACACAGCGAGTTTTGACTATCACTTGCACATCTAAAACAACGTCGGAAAGTAACTCGTTCGGCTTTTGAGTCACATAAAGTATGTGTGTTAATTTTGACGCCACTAGCTCTGCATGTTGTCATGCAATTTCTTTACCTCTCAGAAATGATTATGACATAAAAGTGAAGTACGTGACGAGTGTGACGTTAGGAAAACATTAGGCATCATGGAGAGATTCTGTATGGGACCACCCAACCCAAACGAGTACTGTGTGACGTGCTACCCGGCAGGCATTCACCGAGGTAGCCGGCTAGCTCAGTCGGTAGAGCGTCAGACTCTTAAACCCAGGGTCGTGTTTTCGAGCCAGACGCTGGGCGGAACGGAATTTTGTTCCGCTGCAGGTGTAAATCACCGTTTTTCTGATTAACGAGATTTAATGGAAATAGCAACTTTAAACTTTGCCTACGTCTCTGTCAGTCGCAAGGAAACTGTATTTGAAGGTGAAGGTGATTTTGTAGACATGTGTGAAAGACATGTTCTGAAATGCAAGTGTTGTTGTTTGGAGAGCACATCGGTTACGTGTCAGATGTGTAGCCAAGCAGTAATTTGACGCCATAGCTGCAAATATTAGCCGGTAATATGAAGTGTTGTCAGCTAAAGTCTGATGATGCAGACGACCGTAAGGACGAAGTACCCAAAAGTACCGCTAGGCCGCGCCTCTTTAGCTCAGTGGTAGAGCACTGGTGTAATAAACCAGGGGTCGCAAGTTCCATCCTCACAGGAGAAAGATGAATTTTGGAAATCAGTTGCGCGTCGTGGCCGTATTGCAAACAGTACCTGTGATGACGAACAATTAGCGACAGGCGTTTTTCTAAGAATTACTCTCAGATGCGATTAAGGCGAATGGCGCAGATAAAGCATTTGCCAAAGTGGTACAGCATAAGGTGGGACGAGGCAGTCTGAATTACATTTTATAGATGTATTTCTCACATATCTCAGAGCCTCTCGCGATATTCGTCGTCGTCGTCGTCGTCGTCGTCGTCGTCGTCGCCGCCGCTTCTGCAGAAGTAGCAAATGGCAATCGTAGCAAATGCGGCGAGCGACGCCCTGCCTTCGATTCCGAATGCACAAAGTGTGTGGTCTTGTTTCTCAGTCTATATTTGGTCGGTCACGTCAGAGGTTGAATGTTACGAATGGGTGGGAAAGAGCAAGGGGCAGCGGCTGTGCAGAACGAAAACACAAATCCTCAGGGGTGTGAGCGTTTCGAGATGAGACGTATACATGTAAATGTTGGTCGTCAGTGACCGTGTGGCCTAATGGATAAGGCGTCGGACTTCGGATCTGAAGATTACAGGTTCGAATGCTGTCACGCTTGTGTTTTTCCAGTTCTGAAAAAGAAACATAACGTTTTAATGTAGCAATTGAGCAGTACGAAACAGTCTGAATGTTGCTGTTGACCATTTTTTGCTTGGAGATGCTCTTGAGCTTGAAACACACACAACAAGACCGGTGTTAACTAGCGAAATTGTCGGCAGAGTGCCGACACAGCGAGTTTGTCTATCACTTGCACATCTAAAACAACGTCGGAAAGTAACTCGTTCGGCTTTTGAGTCACATAAAGTATGTGTGTTAATTTTGACGCCACTAGCTCTGCATGTTGTCATGCAATTTCTTTACCTCTCAGAAATGATTATGACATAAAAGTGAAGTACGTGACGAGTGTGACGTTAGGAAAACATTAGGCATCATGGAGAGATTCTGTATGGGACCACCCAACCCAAACGAGTACTGTGTGACGTGCTACCCGGCAGGTATTCACCGAGGTAGCCGGCTAGCTCAGTCGGTAGAGCGTCAGACTCTTAAACCCAGGGTCGTGTTTTCGAGCCAGACGCTGGGCGGAACGGAATTTTGTTCCGCTGCAGGTGTAAATCACCTTTTTTCTGATTAACGAGATTTAATGGAAATAGCAACTTTAAACTTTGCCTACGTCTCTGTCAGTCGCAAGGAAACTGTATTTGAAGGTGAAGGTGATTTTGTAGACATGTGTGAAAGACATGTTCTGAAATGCAAGTGTTGTTGTTTGGAGAGCACATCGGTTACGTGTAAGATGTGTAGCCAAGCAGTAATTTGTCGCCATAGCTGCAAATATTAGCCGGTAATATGAAGTGTTGTCAGCTAATGTCTGATGATGCAGACGACCGTAAGGACGAAGTACCCAAAAGTACCGCTAGGCCGCGCCTCTTTAGCTCAGTGGTAGAGCACTGGTGTAATAAACCAGGGGTCGCAAGTTCCATCCTCACAGGAGAAAGATGAATTTTGGAAATCAGTTGCGCGTCGTGGCCGTATTGCAAACAGTACCTGTGATGACGAATAATTAGCGACAGGCGTTTTTTTAAGAATTACTCTCAGATGCGATTAAGGCGAATGGCGCAGATAAAGCATTTGCCAAAGTGTTACAGCATAAGGTGGGACGAGGCAGTCTGAATTACATTTTATAGATGTATTTCTCACATATCTCAGAGCCTCTCGCGATATTCGTCGTCGTCGTCGTCGTCGTCGTCGTCGCCGCCGCTTCTGCAGAAGTAGCAAATGGCAATCGTAGCAAATGCGGCGAGCGACGCCCTGCCTTCGATTCCGAATGCACAAAGTGTGTGGTCTTGTTTCTCAGTCTATATTTGGTCGGTCACGTCAGAGGTTGAATGTTACGAATGGGTGGGAAAGAGCAAGGGGCAGCGGCTGTGCAGAACGAAAACACAAATCCTCAGGGGTGTGAGCGTTTCGAGATGAGACGTATACATGTAAATGTTGGTCGTCAGTGACCGTGTGGCCTAATGGATAAGGCGTCGGACTTCGGATCTGAAGATTACAGGTTCGAATGCTGTCACGCTTGTGTTTTTCCAGTTCTGAAAAAGAAACATAACGTTTTAATGTAGCAATTGAGCAGTACGAAACAGTCTGAATGTTGCTGTTGACCATTTTTTGCTTGGAGATGCTCTTGAGCTTGAAACACACACAACAAGACCGGTGTTAACTAGCGAAATTGTCGGCAGAGTGCCGACACAGCGAGTTTGTCTATCACTTGCACATCTAAAACAACGTCGGAAAGTAACTCGTTCGGCTTTTGAGTCACATAAAGTATGTGTGTTAATTTTGACGCCACTAGCTCTGCATGTTGTCATGCAATTTCTTTACCTCTCAGAAATGATTATGACATAAAAGTGAAGTACGTGACGAGTGTGACGTTAGGAAAACATTAGGCATCATGGAGAGATTCTGTATGGGACCACCCAACCCAAACGAGTACTGTGTGACGTGCTACCCGGCAGGTATTCACCGAGGTAGCCGGCTAGCTCAGTCGGTAGAGCGTCAGACTCTTAAACCCAGGGTCGTGTTTTCGAGCCAGACGCTGGGCGGAACAGAATTTTGTTCCGCTGCAGGTGTAAATCACCTTTTTTCTGATTAACGAGATTTAATGGAAATAGCAACTTTAAACTTTGCCTACGTCTCTGTCAGTCGCAAGGAAACTGTATTTGAAGGTGAAGGTGATTTTGTAGACATGTGTGAAAGACATGTTCTGAAATGCAAGTGTTGTTGTTTGGAGAGCACATCGGTTACGTGTCAGATGTGTAGCCAAGCAGTAATTTGTCGCCATAGCTGCAAATATTAGCCGGTAATATGAAGTGTTGTCAGCTAAAGTCTGATGATGCAGACGACCGTAAGGACGAAGTACCCAAAAGTACCGCTAGGCCGCGCCTCTTTAGCTCAGTGGTAGAGCACTGGTGTAATAAACCAGGGGTCGCAAGTTCCATCCTCACAGGAGAAAGATGAATTTTGGAAATCAGTTGCGCGTCGTGGCCGTATTGCAAACAGTACCTGTGATGACGAACAATTAGCGACAGGCGTTTTTTTAAGAATTACTCTCAGATGCGATTAAGGCGAATGGCGCAGATAAAGCATTTGCCAAAGCGGTACAGCATAAGGTGGGACGAGGCAGTCTGAATTACATTTTATAGATGTATTTCTCACATATCTCAGAGCCTCTCGCGATATTCGTCGTCGTCGTCGTCGTCGTCGTCGTCGTCGTCGTCGTCGTCGCCGCCGCTTCTGCAGAAGTAGCAAATGGCAATCGTAGCAAATGCGGCGAGCGACGCCCTGCCTTCGATTCCGAATGCACAAAGTGTGTGGTCTTGTTTCTCAGTCTATATTTGGTCGGTCACGTCAGAGGTTGAATGTTACGAATGGGTGGGAAAGAGCAAGGGGCAGCGGCTGTGCAGAACGAAAACACAAATCCTCAGGGGTGTGAGCGTTTCGAGATGAGACGTATACATGTAAATGTTGGTCGTCAGTGACCGTGTGGCCTAATGGATAAGGCGTCGGACTTCGGATCTGAAGATTACAGGTTCGAATGCTGTCACGCTTGTGTTTTTCCAGTTCTGAAAAAGAAACATAACGTTTTAATGTAGCAATTGAGCAGTACGAAACAGTCTGAATGTTGCTGTTGACCATTTTTTGCTTGGAGATGCTCTTGAGCTTGAAACACACACAACAAGACCGGTGTTAACTAGCGAAATTGTCGGCAGAGTGCCGACACAGCGAGTTTGTCTATCACTTGCACATCTAAAACAACGTCGGAAAGTAACTCGTTCGGCTTTTGAGTCACATAAAGTATGTGTGTTAATTTTGACGCCACTAGCTCTGCATGTTGTCATGCAATTTCTTTACCTCTCAGAAATGATTATGACATAAAAGTGAAGTACGTGACGAGTGTGACGTTAGGAAAACATTAGGCATCATGGAGAGATTCTGTATGGGACCACCCAACCCAAACGAGTACTGTGTGACGTGCTACCCGGCAGGTATTCACCGAGGTAGCCGGCTAGCTCAGTCGGTAGAGCGTCAGACTCTTAAACCCAGGGTCGTGTTTTCGAGCCAGACGCTGGGCGGAACAGAATTTTGTTCCGCTGCAGGTGTAAATCACCTTTTTTCTGATTAACGAGATTTAATGGAAATAGCAACTTTAAACTTTGCCTACGTCTCTGTCAGTCGCAAGGAAACTGTATTTGAAGGTGAAGGTGATTTTGTAGACATGTGTGAAAGACATGTTCTGAAATGCAAGTGTTGTTGTTTGGAGAGCACATCGGTTACGTGTCAGATGTGTAGCCAAGCAGTAATTTGTCGCCATAGCTGCAAATATTAGCCGGTAATATGAAGTGTTGTCAGCTAAAGTCTGATGATGCAGACGACCGTAAGGACGAAGTACCCAAAAGTACCGCTAGGCCGCGCCTCTTTAGCTCAGTGGTAGAGCACTGGTGTAATAAACCAGGGGTCGCAAGTTCCATCCTCACAGGAGAAAGATGAATTTTGGAAATCAGTTGCGCGTCGTGGCCGTATTGCAAACAGTACCTGTGATGACGAACAATTAGCGACAGGCGTTTTTTTAAGAATTACTCTCAGATGCGATTAAGGCGAATGGCGCAGATAAAGCATTTGCCAAAGTGGTACAGCATAAGGTGGGACGAGGCAGTCTGAATTACATTTTATAGATGTATTTCTCACATATCTCAGAGCCTCTCGCGATATTCGTCGTCGTCGTCGTCGTCGTCGTCGTCGTCGCCGCCGCTTCTGCAGAAGTAGCAAATGGCAATCGTAGCAAATGCGGCGAGCGACGCCCTGCCTTCGATTCCGAATGCACAAAGTGTGTGGTCTTGTTTCTCAGTCTATATTTGGTCGGTCACGTCAGAGGTTGAATGTTACGAATGGGTGGGAAAGAGCAAGGGGCAGCGGCTGTGCAGAACGAAAACACAAATCCTCACGGGTGTGAGCGTTTCGAGATGAGTCGTATACATGTAAATGTTGGTCGTCAGTGACCGTGTGGCCTAATGGATAAGGCGTCGGACTTCGGATCTGAAGATTACAGGTTCGAATGCTGTCACGCTTGTGTTTTTCCAGTTCTGAAAAAGAAACATAACGTTTTAATGTAGCAATTGAGCAGTACGAAACAGTCTGAATGTTGCTGTTGACCATTTTTTGCTTGGAGATGCTCTTGAGCTTGAAACACACACAACAAGACCGGTGTTAACTAGCGAAATTGTCGGCAGAGTGCCGACACAGCGAGTTTGTCTATCACTTGCACATCTAAAACAACGTCGGAAAGTAACTCGTTCGGCTTTTGAGTCACATAAAGTATGTGTGTTAATTTTGACGCCACTAGCTCTGCATGTTGTCATGCAATTTCTTTACCTCTCAGAAATGATTATGACATAAAAGTGAAGTACGTGACGAGTGTGACGTTAGGAAAACATTAGGCATCATGGAGAGATTCTGTATGGGACCACCCAACCCAAACGAGTACTGTGTGACGTGCTACCCGGCAGGTATTCACCGAGGTAGCCGGCTAGCTCAGTCGGTAGAGCGTCAGACTCTTAAACCCAGGGTCGTGTTTTCGAGCCAGACGCTGGGCGGAACGGAATTTTGTTCCGCTGCAGGTGTAAATCACCGTTTTTCTGATTAACGAGATTTAATGGAAATAGCAACTTTAAACTTTGCCTACGTCTCTGTCAGTCGCAAGGAAACTGTATTTGAAGGTGAAGGTGATTTTGTAGACATGTGTGAAAGACATGTTCTGAAATGCAAGTGTTGTTGTTTGGAGAGCACATCGGTTACGTGTCAGATGTGTAGCCAAGCAGTAATTTGTCGCCATAGCTGCAAATATTAGCCGGTAATATGAAGTGTTGTCAGCTAAAGTCTGATGGTGCAGACGACCCTAAGGACGAAGTACCCAAAAGTACCGCTAGGCCGCGCCTCTTTAGCTCAGTGGTAGAGCACTGGTGTAATAAACCAGGGGTCGCAAGTTCCATCCTCACAGGAGAAAGATGAATTTTGGAAATCAGTTGCGCGTCGTGGCCGTATTGCAAACAGTACCTGTGATGACGAACAATTAGCGACAGGCGTTTTTTTAAGAATTACTCTCAGATGCGATTAAGGCGAATGGCGCAGATAAAGCATTTGCCAAAGCGGTACAGCATAAGGTGGGACGAGGCAGTCTGAATTACATTTTATAGATGTATTTCTCACATATCTCAGAGCCTCTCGCGATATTCGTCGTCGTCGTCGTCGTCGTCGTCGTCGTCGCCGCCGCCGCTTCTGCAGAAGTAGCAAATGGCAATCGCAGCAAATGCGGCGAGGGACGCCCTGCCTTCGATTCCGAATGCACAAAGTGTGTGGTCTTGTTTCTCAGTCTATATTTGGTCGGAAACGTCAGAGGTTGAATGTAACGAATGGGTGGGAAAGAGCAAGGGGCAGCGGCTGTGCAGAACGAAAACACAAATCCTCAGGGGTGTGAGCGTTTCGAGATGAGTCGTATACATGTAAATGTTGGTCGTCAGTGACCGTGTGGCCTAATGGATAAGGCGTCGGACTTCGGATCTGAAGATTACAGGTTCGAATGCTGTCACGCTTGTGTTTTTCCAGTTCTGAAAAAGAAACATAACGTTTTAATGTAGCAATTGAGCAGTACGAAACAGTCTGAATGTTGCTGTTGACCATTTTTTGCTTGGAGATGCTCTTGAGCTTGAAACACACACAACAAGACCGGTGTTAACTAGCGAAATTGTCGGCAGAGTGCCGACACAGCGAGTTTTGACTATCACTTGCACATCTAAAACAACGTCGGAAAGTAACTCGTTCGGCTTTTGAGTCACATAAAGTATGTGTGTTAATTTTGACGCCACTAGCTCTGCATGTTGTCATGCAATTTCTTTACCTCTCAGAAATGATTATGACATAAAAGTGAAGTACGTGACGAGTGTGACGTTAGGAAAACATTAGGCATCATGGAGAGATTCTGTATGGGACCACCCAACCCAAACGAGTACTGTGTGACGTGCTACCCGGCAGGTATTCACCGAGGTAGCCGGCTAGCTCAGTCGGTAGAGCGTCAGACTCTTAAACCCAGGGTCGTGTTTTCGAGCCAGACGCTGGGCGGAACGGAATTTTGTTCCGCTGCAGGTGTAAATCACCGTTTTTCTGATTAACGAGATTTAATGGAAATAGCAACTTTAAACTTTGCCTACGTCTCTGTCAGTCGCAAGGAAACTGTATTTGAAGGTGAAGGTGATTTTGTAGACATGTGTGAAAGACATGTTCTGAAATGCAAGTGTTGTTGTTTGGAGAGCACATCGGTTACGTGTCAGATGTGTAGCCAAGCAGTAATTTGTCGCCATAGCTGCAAATATTAGCCGGTAATATGAAGTGTTGTCAGCTAAAGTCTGATGATGCAGACGACCGTAAGGACGAAGTACCCAAAAGTACCGCTAGGCCGCGCCTCTTTAGCTCAGTGGTAGAGCACTGGTGTAATAAACCAGGGGTCGCAAGTTCCATCCTCACAGGAGAAAGATGAATTTTGGAAATCAGTTGCGCGTCGTGGCCGTATTGCAAACAGTACCTGTGATGACGAACAATTAGCGACAGGCGTTTTTTTAAGAATTACTCTCAGATGCGATTAAGGCGAATGGCGCAGATAAAGCATTTGCCAAAGTGGTACAGCATAAGGTGGGACGAGGCAGTCTGAATTACATTTTATAGATGTATTTCTCACATATCTCAGAGCCTCTCGCGATATTCGTCGTCGTCGTCGTCGTCGTCGTCGTCGTCGTCGTCGCCGCCGCTTCTGCAGAAGTAGCAAATGGCAATCGTAGCAAATGCGGCGAGCGACGCCCTGCCTTCGATTCCGAATGCACAAAGTGTGTGGTCTTGTTTCTCAGTCTATATTTGGTCGGTCACGTCAGAGGTTGAATGTTACGAATGGGTGGGAAAGAGCAAGGGGCAGCGGCTGTGCAGAACGAAAACACAAATCCTCAGGGGTGTGAGCGTTTCGAGATGAGACGTATACATGTAAATGTTGGTCGTCAGTGACCGTGTGGCCTAATGGATAAGGCGTCGGACTTCGGATCTGAAGATTACAGGTTCGAATGCTGTCACGCTTGTGTTTTTCCAGTTCTGAAAAAGAAACATAACGTTTTAATGTAGCAATTGAGCAGTACGAAACAGTCTGAATGTTGCTGTTGACCATTTTTTGCTTGGAGATGCTCTTGAGCTTGAAACACACACAACAAGACCGGTGTTAACTAGCGAAATTGTCGGCAGAGTGCCGACACAGCGAGTTTGTCTATCACTTGCACATCTAAAACAACGTCGGAAAGTAACTCGTTCGGCTTTTGAGTCACATAAAGTATGTGTGTTAATTTTGACGCCACTAGCTCTGCATGTTGTCATGCAATTTCTTTACCTCTCAGAAATGATTATGACATAAAAGTGAAGTACGTGACGAGTGTGACGTTAGGAAAACATTAGGCATCATGGAGAGATTCTGTATGGGACCACCCAACCCAAACGAGTACTGTGTGACGTGCTACCCGGCAGGTATTCACCGAGGTAGCCGGCTAGCTCAGTCGGTAGAGCGTCAGACTCTTAAACCCAGGGTCGTGTTTTCGAGCCAGACGCTGGGCGGAACGGAATTTTGTTCCGCTGCAGGTGTAAATCACCTTTTTTCTGATTAACGAGATTTAATGGAAATAGCAACTTTAAACTTTGCCTACGTCTCTGTCAGTCGCAAGGAAACTGTATTTGAAGGTGAAGGTGATTTTGTAGACATGTGTGAAAGACATGTTCTGAAATGCAAGTGTTGTTGTTTGGAGAGCACATCGGTTACGTGTAAGATGTGTAGCCAAGCAGTAATTTGTCGCCATAGCTGCAAATATTAGCCGGTAATATGAAGTGTTGTCAGCTAATGTCTGATGATGCAGACGACCGTAAGGACGAAGTACCCAAAAGTACCGCTAGGCCGCGCCTCTTTAGCTCAGTGGTAGAGCACTGGTGTAATAAACCAGGGGTCGCAAGTTCCATCCTCACAGGAGAAAGATGAATTTTGGAAATCAGTTGCGCGTCGTGGCCGTATTGCAAACAGTACCTGTGATGACGAATAATTAGCGACAGGCGTTTTTTTAAGAATTACTCTCAGATGCGATTAAGGCGAATGGCGCAGATAAAGCATTTGCCAAAGTGTTACAGCATAAGGTGGGACGAGGCAGTCTGAATTACATTTTATAGATGTATTTCTCACATATCTCAGAGCCTCTCGCGATATTCGTCGTCGTCGTCGTCGTCGTCGTCGTCGCCGCCGCTTCTGCAGAAGTAGCAAATGGCAATCGTAGCAAATGCGGCGAGCGACGCCCTGCCTTCGATTCCGAATGCACAAAGTGTGTGGTCTTGTTTCTCAGTCTATATTTGGTCGGTCACGTCAGAGGTTGAATGTTACGAATGGGTGGGAAAGAGCAAGGGGCAGCGGCTGTGCAGAACGAAAACACAAATCCTCAGGGGTGTGAGCGTTTCGAGATGAGACGTATACATGTAAATGTTGGTCGTCAGTGACCGTGTGGCCTAATGGATAAGGCGTCGGACTTCGGATCTGAAGATTACAGGTTCGAATGCTGTCACGCTTGTGTTTTTCCAGTTCTGAAAAAGAAACATAACGTTTTAATGTAGCAATTGAGCAGTACGAAACAGTCTGAATGTTGCTGTTGACCATTTTTTGCTTGGAGATGCTCTTGAGCTTGAAACACACACAACAAGACCGGTGTTAACTAGCGAAATTGTCGGCAGAGTGCCGACACAGCGAGTTTGTCTATCACTTGCACATCTAAAACAACGTCGGAAAGTAACTCGTTCGGCTTTTGAGTCACATAAAGTATGTGTGTTAATTTTGACGCCACTAGCTCTGCATGTTGTCATGCAATTTCTTTACCTCTCAGAAATGATTATGACATAAAAGTGAAGTACGTGACGAGTGTGACGTTAGGAAAACATTAGGCATCATGGAGAGATTCTGTATGGGACCACCCAACCCAAACGAGTACTGTGTGACGTGCTACCCGACAGGTATTCACCGAGGTAGCCGGCTAGCTCAGTCGGTAGAGCGTCAGACTCTTAAACCCAGGGTCGTGTTTTCGAGCCAGACGCTGGGCGGAACAGAATTTTGTTCCGCTGCAGGTGTAAATCACCTTTTTTCTGATTAACGAGATTTAATGGAAATAGCAACTTTAAACTTTGCCTACGTCTCTGTCAGTCGCAAGGAAACTGTATTTGAAGGTGAAGGTGATTTTGTAGACATGTGTGAAAGACATGTTCTGAAATGCAAGTGTTGTTGTTTGGAGAGCACATCGGTTACGTGTCAGATGTGTAGCCAAGCAGTAATTTGTCGCCATAGCTGCAAATATTAGCCGGTAATATGAAGTGTTGTCAGCTAAAGTCTGATGATGCAGACGACCGTAAGGACGAAGTACCCAAAAGTACCGCTAGGCCGCGCCTCTTTAGCTCAGTGGTAGAGCACTGGTGTAATAAACCAGGGGTCGCAAGTTCCATCCTCACAGGAGAAAGATGAATTTTGGAAATCAGTTGCGCGTCGTGGCCGTATTGCAAACAGTACCTGTGATGACGAACAATTAGCGACAGGCGTTTTTTTAAGAATTACTCTCAGATGCGATTAAGGCGAATGGCGCAGATAAAGCATTTGCCAAAGCGGTACAGCATAAGGTGGGACGAGGCAGTCTGAATTACATTTTATAGATGTATTTCTCACATATCTCAGAGCCTCTCGCGATATTCGTCGTCGTCGTCGTCGTCGTCGTCGTCGTCGTCGTCGCCGCCGCTTCTGCAGTAGTAGCAAATGGCAATCGTAGCAAATGCGGCGAGCGACGCCCTGCCTTCGATTCCGAATGCACAAAGTGTGTGGTCTTGTTTCTCAGTCTATATTTGGTCGGTCACGTCAGAGGTTGAATGTTACGAATGGGTGGGAAAGAGCAAGGGGCAGCGGCTGTGCAGAACGAAAACACAAATCCTCAGGGGTGTGAGCGTTTCGAGATGAGACGTATACATGTAAATGTTGGTCGTCAGTGACCGTGTGGCCTAATGGATAAGGCGTCGGACTTCGGATCTGAAGATTACAGGTTCGAATGCTGTCACGCTTGTGTTTTTCCAGTTCTGAAAAAGAAACATAACGTTTTAATGTAGCAATTGAGCAGTACGAAACAGTCTGAATGTTGCTGTTGACCATTTTTTGCTTGGAGATGCTCTTGAGCTTGAAACACACACAACAAGACCGGTGTTAACTAGCGAAATTGTCGGCAGAGTGCCGACACAGCGAGTTTGTCTATCACTTGCACATCTAAAACAACGTCGGAAAGTAACTCGTTCGGCTTTTGAGTCACATAAAGTATGTGTGTTAATTTTGACGCCACTAGCTCTGCATGTTGTCATGCAATTTCTTTACCTCTCAGAAATGATTATGACATAAAAGTGAAGTACGTGACGAGTGTGACGTTAGGAAAACATTAGGCATCATGGAGAGATTCTGTATGGGACCACCCAACCCAAACGAGTACTGTGTGACGTGCTACCCGGCAGGTATTCACCGAGGTAGCCGGCTAGCTCAGTCGGTAGAGCATCAGACTCTTAAACCCAGGGTCGTGTTTTCGAGCCAGACGCTGGGCGGAACGGAATTTTGTTCCGCTGCAGGTGTAAATCACCTTTTTTCTGATTAACGAGATTTAATGGAAATAGCAACTTTAAACTTTGCCTACGTCTCTGTCAGTCGCAAGGAAACTGTATTTGAAGGTGAAGGTGATTTTGTAGACATGTGTGAAAGACATGTTCTGAAATGCAAGTGTTGTTGTTTGGAGAGCACATCGGTTACGTGTAAGATGTGTAGCCAAGCAGTAATTTGTCGCCATAGCTGCAAATATTAGCCGGTAATATGAAGTGTTGTCAGCTAATGTCTGATGATGCAGACGACCGTAAGGACGAAGTACCCAAAAGTACCGCTAGGCCGCGCCTCTTTAGCTCAGTGGTAGAGCACTGGTGTAATAAACCAGGGGTCGCAAGTTCCATCCTCACAGGAGAAAGATGAATTTTGGAAATCAGTTGCGCGTCGTGGCCGTATTGCAAACAGTACCTGTGATGACGAATAATTAGCGACAGGCGTTTTTTTAAGAATTACTCTCAGATGCGATTAAGGCGAATGGCGCAGATAAAGCATTTGCCAAAGTGTTACAGCATAAGGTGGGACGAGGCAGTCTGAATTACATTTTATAGATGTATTTCTCACATATCTCAGAGCCTCTCGCGATATTCGTCGTCGTCGTCGTCGTCGTCGTCGTCGCCGCCGCTTCTGCAGAAGTAGCAAATGGCAATCGTAGCAAATGCGGCGAGCGACGCCCTGCCTTCGATTCCGAATGCACAAAGTGTGTGGTCTTGTTTCTCAGTCTATATTTGGTCGGTCACGTCAGAGGTTGAATGTTACGAATGGGTGGGAAAGAGCAAGGGGCAGCGGCTGTGCAGAACGAAAACACAAATCCTCAGGGGTGTGAGCGTTTCGAGATGAGACGTATACATGTAAATGTTGGTCGTCAGTGACCGTGTGGCCTAATGGATAAGGCGTCGGACTTCGGATCTGAAGATTACAGGTTCGAATGCTGTCACGCTTGTGTTTTTCCAGTTCTGAAAAAGAAACATAACGTTTTAATGTAGCAATTGAGCAGTACGAAACAGTCTGAATGTTGCTGTTGACCATTTTTTGCTTGGAGATGCTCTTGAGCTTGAAACACACACAACAAGACCGGTGTTAACTAGCGAAATTGTCGGCAGAGTGCCGACACAGCGAGTTTGTCTATCACTTGCACATCTAAAACAACGTCGGAAAGTAACTCGTTCGGCTTTTGAGTCACATAAAGTATGTGTGTTAATTTTGACGCCACTAGCTCTGCATGTTGTCATGCAATTTCTTTACCTCTCAGAAATGATTATGACATAAAAGTGAAGTACGTGACGAGTGTGACGTTAGGAAAACATTAGGCATCATGGAGAGATTCTGTATGGGACCACCCAACCCAAACGAGTACTGTGTGACGTGCTACCCGGCAGGTATTCACCGAGGTAGCCGGCTAGCTCAGTCGGTAGAGCGTCAGACTCTTAAACCCAGGGTCGTGTTTTCGAGCCAGACGCTGGGCGGAACAGAATTTTGTTCCGCTGCAGGTGTAAATCACCTTTTTTCTGATTAACGAGATTTAATGGAAATAGCAACTTTAAACTTTGCCTACGTCTCTGTCAGTCGCAAGGAAACTGTATTTGAAGGTGAAGGTGATTTTGTAGACATGTGTGAAAGACATGTTCTGAAATGCAAGTGTTGTTGTTTGGAGAGCACATCGGTTACGTGTCAGATGTGTAGCCAAGCAGTAATTTGTCGCCATAGCTGCAAATATTAGCCGGTAATATGAAGTGTTGTCAGCTAAAGTCTGATGATGCAGACGACTGTAAGGACGAAGTACCCAAAAGTACCGCTAGGCCGCGCCTCTTTAGCTCAGTGGTAGAGCACTGGTGTAATAAACCAGGGGTCGCAAGTTCCATCCTCACAGGAGAAAGATGAATTTTGGAAATCAGTTGCGCGTCGTGGCCGTATTGCAAACAGTACCTGTGATGACGAACAATTAGCGACAGGCGTTTTTTTAAGAATTACTCTCAGATGCGATTAAGGCGAATGGCGCAGATAAAGCATTTGCCAAAGTGGTACAGCATAAGGTGGGACGAGGCAGTCTGAATTACATTTTATAGATGTATTTCTCACATATCTCAGAGCCTCTCGCGATATTCGTCGTCGTCGTCGTCGTCGTCGCCGCCGCTTCTGCAGAAGTAGCAAATGGCAATCGTAGCAAATGCGGCGAGCGACGCCCTGCCTTCGATTCCGAATGCACAAAGTGTGTGGTCTTGTTTCTCAGTCTATATTTGGTCGGTCACGTCAGAGGTTGAATGTTACGAATGGGTGGGAAAGAGCAAGGGGCAGCGGCTGTGCAGAACGAAAACACAAATCCTCAGGGGTGTGAGCGTTTCGAGATGAGACGTATACATGTAAATGTTGGTCGTCAGTGACCGTGTGGCCTAATGGATAAGGCGTCGGACTTCGGATCTGAAGATTACAGGTTCGAATGCTGTCACGCTTGTGTTTTTCCAGTTCTGAAAAAGAAACATAACGTTTTAATGTAGCAATTGAGCAGTACGAAACAGTCTGAATGTTGCTGTTGACCATTTTTTGCTTGGAGATGCTCTTGAGCTTGAAACACACACAACAAGACCGGTGTTAACTAGCGAAATTGTCGGCAGAGTGCCGACACAGCGAGTTTGTCTATCACTTGCACATCTAAAACAACGTCGGAAAGTAACTCGTTCGGCTTTTGAGTCACATAAAGTATGTGTGTTAATTTTGACGCCACTAGCTCTGCATGTTGTCATGCAATTTCTTTACCTCTCAGAAATGATTATGACATAAAAGTGAAGTACGTGACGAGTGTGACGTTAGGAAAACATTAGGCATCATGGAGAGATTCTGTATGGGACCACCCAACCCAAACGAGTACTGTGTGACGTGCTACCCGGCAGGTATTCACCGAGGTAGCCGGCTAGCTCAGTCGGTAGAGCGTCAGACTCTTAAACCCAGGGTCGTGTTTTCGAGCCAGACGCTGGGCGGAACAGAATTTTGTTCCGCTGCAGGTGTAAATCACCTTTTTTCTGATTAACGAGATTTAATGGAAATAGCAACTTTAAACTTTGCCTACGTCTCTGTCAGTCGCAAGGAAACTGTATTTGAAGGTGAAGGTGATTTTGTAGACATGTGTGAAAGACATGTTCTGAAATGCAAGTGTTGTTGTTTGGAGAGCACATCGGTTACGTGTCAGATGTGTAGCCAAGCAGTAATTTGTCGCCATAGCTGCAAATATTAGCCGGTAATATGAAGTGTTGTCAGCTAAAGTCTGATGATGCAGACGACCGTAAGGACGAAGTACCCAAAAGTACCGCTAGGCCGCGCCTCTTTAGCTCAGTGGTAGAGCACTGGTGTAATAAACCAGGGGTCGCAAGTTCCATCCTCACAGGAGAAAGATGAATTTTGGAAATCAGTTGCGCGTCGTGGCCGTATTGCAAACAGTACCTGTGATGACGAACAATTAGCGACAGGCGTTTTTTTAAGAATTACTCTCAGATGCGATTAAGGCGAATGGCGCAGATAAAGCATTTGCCAAAGTGGTACAGCATAAGGTGGGACGAGGCAGTCTGAATTACATTTTATAGATGTATTTCTCACATATCTCAGAGCCTCTCGCGATATTCGTCGTCGTCGTCGTCGTCGTCGTCGTCGTCGCCGCCGCTTCTGCAGAAGTAGCAAATGGCAATCGTAGCAAATGCGGCGAGCGACGCCCTGCCTTCGATTCCGAATGCACAAAGTGTGTGGTCTTGTTTCTCAGTCTATATTTGGTCGGTCACGTCAGAGGTTGAATGTTACGAATGGGTGGGAAAGAGCAAGGGGCAGCGGCTGTGCAGAACGAAAACACAAATCCTCACGGGTGTGAGCGTTTCGAGATGAGTCGTATACATGTAAATGTTGGTCGTCAGTGACCGTGTGGCCTAATGGATAAGGCGTCGGACTTCGGATCTGAAGTTTACAGGTTCGAATGCTGTCACGCTTGTGTTTTTCCAGTTCTGAAAAAGAAACATAACGTTTTAATGTAGCAATTGAGCAGTACGAAACAGTCTGAATGTTGCTGTTGACCATTTTTTGCTTGGAGATGCTCTTGAGCTTGAAACACACACAACAAGACCGGTGTTAACTAGCGAAATTGTCGGCAGAGTGCCGACACAGCGAGTTTGTCTATCACTTGCACATCTAAAACAACGTCGGAAAGTAACTCGTTCGGCTTTTGAGTCACATAAAGTATGTGTGTTAATTTTGACGCCACTAGCTCTGCATGTTGTCATGCAATTTCTTTACCTCTCAGAAATGATTATGACATAAAAGTGAAGTACGTGACGAGTGTGACGTTAGGAAAACATTAGGCATCATGGAGAGATTCTGTATGGGACCACCCAACCCAAACGAGTACTGTGTGACGTGCTACCCGGCAGGTATTCACCGAGGTAGCCGGCTAGCTCAGTCGGTAGAGCGTCAGACTCTTAAACCCAGGGTCGTGTTTTCGAGCCAGACGCTGGGCGGAACGGAATTTTGTTCCGCTGCAGGTGTAAATCACCGTTTTTCTGATTAACGAGATTTAATGGAAATAGCAACTTTAAACTTTGCCTACGTCTCTGTCAGTCGCAAGGAAACTGTATTTGAAGGTGAAGGTGATTTTGTAGACATGTGTGAAAGACATGTTCTGAAATGCAAGTGTTGTTGTTTGGAGAGCACATCGGTTACGTGTCAGATGTGTAGCCAAGCAGTAATTTGTCGCCATAGCTGCAAATATTAGCCGGTAATATGAAGTGTTGTCAGCTAAAGTCTGATGGTGCAGACGACCGTAAGGACGAAGTACCCAAAAGTACCGCTAGGCCGCGCCTCTTTAGCTCAGTGGTAGAGCACTGGTGTAATAAACCAGGGGTCGCAAGTTCCATCCTCACAGGAGAAAGATGAATTTTGGAAATCAGTTGCGCGTCGTGGCCGTATTGCAAACAGTACCTGTGATGACGAACAATTAGCGACAGGCGTTTTTTTAAGAATTACTCTCAGATGCGATTAAGGCGAATGGCGCAGATAAAGCATTTGCCAAAGTGGTACAGCATAAGGTGGGACGAGGCAGTCTGAATTACATTTTATAGATGTATTTCTCACATATCTCAGAGCCTCTCGCGATATTCGTCGTCGTCGTCGTCGTCGTCGTCGCCGCCGCCGCTTCTGCAGAAGTAGCAAATGGCAATCGTAGCAAATGCGGCGAGGGACGCCCTGCCTTCGATTCCGAATGCACAAAGTGTGTGGTCTTGTTTCTCAGTCTATATTTGGTCGGTCACGTCAGAGGTTGAATGTAACGAATGGGTGGGAAAGAGCAAGGGCAGCGGCTGTGCAGAACGAAAACACAAATCCTCAGGGGTGTGAGCGTTTCGAGATGAGTAGTATACATGTAAATGTTGGTCGTCAGTGACCGTGTGGCCTAATGGATAAGGCGTCGGACTTCGGATCTGAAGATTACAGGTTCGAATGCTGTCACGCTTGTGTTTTTCCAGTTCTGAAAAAGAAACATAACGTTTTAATGTAGCAATTGAGCAGTACGAAACAGTCTGAATGTTGCTGTTGACCATTTTTTGCTTGGAGATGCTCTTGAGCTTGAAACACACACAACAAGACCGGTGTTAACTAGCGAAATTGTCGGCAGAGTGCCGACACAGCGAGTTTTGACTATCACTTGCACATCTAAAACAACGTCGGAAAGTAACTCGTTCGGCTTTTGAGTCACATAAAGTATGTGTGTTAATTTTGACGCCACTAGCTCTGCATGTTGTCATGCAATTTCTTTACCTCTCAGAAATGATTATGACATAAAAGTGAAGTACGTGACGAGTGTGACGTTAGGAAAACATTAGGCATCATGGAGAGATTCTGTATGGGACCACCCAACCCAAACGAGTACTGTGTGACGTGCTACCCGGCAGGTATTCACCGAGGTAGCCGGCTAGCTCAGTCGGTAGAGCGTCAGACTCTTAAACCCAGGGTCGTGTTTTCGAGCCAGACGCTGGGCGGAACGGAATTTTGTTCCGCTGCAGGTGTAAATCACCGTTTTTCTGATTAACGAGATTTAATGGAAATAGCAACTTTAAACTTTGCCTACGTCTCTGTCAGTCGCAAGGAAACTGTATTTGAAGGTGAAGGTGATTTTGTAGACATGTGTGAAAGACATGTTCTGAAATGCAAGTGTTGTTGTTTGGAGAGCACATCGGTTACGTGTCAGATGTGTAGCCAAGCAGTAATTTGTCGCCATAGCTGCAAATATTAGCCGGTAATATGAAGTGTTGTCAGCTAAAGTCTGATGGTGCAGACGACCGTAAGGACGAAGTACCCAAGAGTACCGCTAGGCCGCGCCTCTTTAGCTCAGTGGTAGAGCACTGGTGTAATAAACCAGGGGTCGCAAGTTCCATCCTCACAGGAGAAAGATGAATTTTGGAAATCAGTTGCGCGTCGTGGCCGTATAGCAAACAGTACCTGTGATGACGAACAATTAGCGACAGGCGTTTTTTTAAGAATTACTCTCAGATGCGATTAAGGCGAATGGCGCAGATAAAGCATTTGCCAAAGTGGTACAGCATAAGGTGGGACGAGGCAGTCTGAATTACATTTTATAGATGTATTTCTCACATATCTCAGAGCCTCTCGCGATATTCGTCGTCGTCGTCGTCGTCGCCGCCGCCGCTTCTGCAGAAGTAGCAAATGGCAATCGTAGCAAATGCGGCGAGGGACGCCCTGCCTTCGATTCCGAATGCACAAAGTGTGTGGTCTTGTTTCTCAGTCTATATTTGGTCGGTCACGTCAGAGGTTGAATGTAACGAATGGGTGGGAAAGAGCAAGGGCAGCGGCTGTGCAGAACGAAAACACAAATCCTCAGGGGTGTGAGCGTTTCGAGATGAGTCGTATTCATGTAAATGTTGGTCGTCAGTGACCGTGTGGCCTAATGGATAAGGCGTCGGACTTCGGATCTGAAGATTACAGGTTCGAATGCTGTCACGCTTGTGTTTTTCCAGTTCTGAAAAAGAAACATAACGTTTTAATGTAGCAATTGAGCAGTACGAAACAGTCTGAATGTTGCTGTTGACCATTTTTTGCTTGGAGATGCTCTTGAGCTTGAAACACACACAACAAGACCGGTGTTAACTAGCGAAATTGTCGGCAGAGTGCCGACACAGCGAGTTTTGACTATCACTTGCACATCTAAAACAACGTCGGAAAGTAACTCGTTCGGCTTTTGAGTCACATAAAGTATGTGTGTTAATTTTGACGCCACTAGCTCTGCATGTTGTCATGCAATTTCTTTACCTCTCAGAAATGATTATGACATAAAAGTGAAGTACGTGACGAGTGTGACGTTAGGAAAACATTAGGCATCATGGAGAGATTCTGTATGGGACCACCCAACCCAAACGAGTACTGTGTGACGTGCTACCCGGCAGGTATTCACCGAGGTAGCCGGCTAGCTCCGTCGGTAGAGCGTCAGACTCTTAAACCCAGGGTCGTGTTCTCGAGCCAGACGCTGGGCGGAACGGAATTTTGTTCCGCTGCAGGTGTAAATCACCGTTTTTCTGATTAACGAGATTTAATGGAAATAGCAACTTTAAACTTTGCCTACGTCTCTGTCAGTCGCAAGGAAACTGTATTTGAAGGTGAAGGTGATTTTGTAGACATGTGTGAAAGACATGTTCTGAAATGCAAGTGTTGTTGTTTGGAGAGCACATCGGTTACGTGTCAGATGTGTAGCCAAGCAGTAATTTGTCGCCATAGCTGCAAATATTAGCCGGTAATATGAAGTGTTGTCAGCTAAAGTCTGATGGTGCAGACGACCGTAAGGACGAAGTACCCAAGAGTACCGCTAGGCCGCGCCTCTT
This sequence comes from Schistocerca gregaria, assembly GCF_023897955.1. Classification (NCBI taxonomy): domain Eukaryota; kingdom Metazoa; phylum Arthropoda; class Insecta; order Orthoptera; family Acrididae; genus Schistocerca; species Schistocerca gregaria. The sequence continues at coordinate 13,411,546 of NW_026061707.1, read as the reverse complement.
TAGCTCAGTGGTAGAGCACTGGTGTAATAAACCAGGGGTCGCAAGTTCCATCCTCACAGGAGAAAGATGAATTTTGGAAATCAGTTGCGCGTCGTGGCCGTATAGCAAACAGTACCTGTGATGACGAACAATTAGCGACAGGCGTTTTTTTAAGAATTACTCTCAGATGCGATTAAGGCGAATGGCGCAGATAAAGCATTTGCCAAAGTGGTACAGCATAAGGTGGGACGAGGCAGTCTGAATTACATTTTATAGATGTATTTCTCACATATCTCAGAGCCTCTCGCGATATTCGTCGTCGTCGTCGTCGTCGTCGCCGCCGCCGCTTCTGCAGAAGTAGCAAATGGCAATCGTAGCAAATGCGGCGAGGGACGCCCTGCCTTCGATTCCGAATGCACAAAGTGTGTGGTCTTGTTTCTCAGTCTATATTTGGTCGGTCACGTCAGAGGTTGAATGTAACGAATGGGTGGGAAAGAGCAAGGGCAGCGGCTGTGCAGAACGAAAACACAAATCCTCAGGGGTGTGAGCGTTTCGAGATGAGTAGTATACATGTAAATGTTGGTCGTCAGTGACCGTGTGGCCTAATGGATAAGGCGTCGGACTTCGGATCTGAAGATTACAGGTTCGAATGCTGTCACGCTTGTGTTTTTCCAGTTCTGAAAAAGAAACATAACGTTTTAATGTAGCAATTGAGCAGTACGAAACAGTCTGAATGTTGCTGTTGACCATTTTTTGCTTGGAGATGCTCTTGAGCTTGAAACACACACAACAAGACCGGTGTTAACTAGCGAAATTGTCGGCAGAGTGCCGACACAGCGAGTTTTGACTATCACTTGCACATCTAAAACAACGTCGGAAAGTAACTCGTTCGGCTTTTGAGTCACATAAAGTATGTGTGTTAATTTTGACGCCACTAGCTCTGCATGTTGTCATGCAATTTCTTTACCTCTCAGAAATGATTATGACATAAAAGTGAAGTACGTGACGAGTGTGACGTTAGGAAAACATTAGGCATCATGGAGAGATTCTGTATGGGACCACCCAACCCAAACGAGTACTGTGTGACGTGCTACCCGGCAGGTATTCACCGAGGTAGCCGGCTAGCTCGGTCGGTAGAGCGTCAGACTCTTAAACCCAGGGTCGTGTTTTCGAGCCAGACGCTGGGCGGAACGGAATTTTGTTCCGCTGCAGGTGTAAATCACCGTTTTTCTGATTAACGAGATTTAATGGAAATAGCAACTTTAAACTTTGCCTACGTCTCTGTCAGTCGCAAGGAAACTGTATTTGAAGGTGAAGGTGATTTTGTAGACATGTGTGAAAGACATGTTCTGAAATGCAAGTGTTGTTGTTTGGAGAGCACATCGGTTACGTGTCAGATGTGTAGCCAAGCAGTAATTTGTCGCCATAGCTGCAAATATTAGCCGGTAATATGAAGTGTTGTCAGCTAAAGTCTGATGGTGCAGACGACCGTAAGGACGAAGTACCCAAGAGTACCGCTAGGCCGCGCCTCTTTAGCTCAGTGGTAGAGCACTGGTGTAATAAACCAGGGGTCGCAAGTTCCATCCTCACAGGAGAAAGATGAATTTTGGAAATCAGTTGCGCGTCGTGGCCGTATAGCAAACAGTACCTGTGATGACGAACAATTAGCGACAGGCGTTTTTTTAAGAATTACTCTCAGATGCGATTAAGGCGAATGGCGCAGATAAAGCATTTGCCAAAGTGGTACAGCATAAGGTGGGACGAGGCAGTCTGAATTACATTTTATAGATGTATTTCTCACATATCTCAGAGCCTCTCGCGATATTCGTCGTCGTCGTCGTCGTCGTCGCCGCCGCCGCTTCTGCAGAAGTAGCAAATGGCAATCGTAGCAAATGCGGCGAGGGACGCCCTGCCTTCGATTCCGAATGCACAAAGTGTGTGGTCTTGTTTCTCAGTCTATATTTGGTCGGTCACGTCAGAGGTTGAATGTAACGAATGGGTGGGAAAGAGCAAGGGGCAGCGGCTGTGCAGAACGAAAACACAAATCCTCAGGGGTGTGAGCGTTTCGAGATGAGTCGTATTCATGTAAATGTTGGTCGTCAGTGACCGTGTGGCCTAATGGATAAGGCGTCGGACTTCGGATCTGAAGATTACAGGTTCGAATGCTGTCACGCTTGTGTTTTTCCAGTTGTGAAAAAGAAACATAACGTTTTAATGTAGCAATTGAGCAGTACGAAACAGTCTGAATGTTGCTGTTGACCATTTTTTGCTTGGAGATGCTCTTGAGCTTGAAACACACACAACAAGACCGGTGTTAACTAGCGAAATTGTCGGCAGAGTGCCGACACAGCGAGTTTTGACTATCACTTGCACATCTAAAACAACGTCGGAAAGTAACTCGTTCGGCTTTTGAGTCACATAAAGTATGTGTGTTAATTTTGACGCCACTAGCTCTGCATGTTGTCATGCAATTTCTTTACCTCTCAGAAATGATTATGACATAAAAGTGAAGTACGTGACGAGTGTGACGTTAGGAAAACATTAGGCATCATGGAGAGATTCTGTATGGGACCACCCAACCCAAACGAGTACTGTGTGACGTGCTACCCGGCAGGTATTCACCGAGTTAGCCGGCTAGCTCCGTCGGTAGAGCGTCAGACTCTTAAACCCAGGGTCGTGTTCTCGAGCCAGACGCTGGGCGGAACGGAATTTTGTTCCGCTGCAGGTGTAAATCACCGTTTTTCTGATTAACGAGATTTAATGGAAATAGCAACTTTAAACTTTGCCTACGTCTCTGTCAGTCGCAAGGAAACTGTATTTGAAGGTGAAGGTGATTTTGTAGACATGTGTGAAAGACATGTTCTGAAATGCAAGTGTTGTTGTTTGGAGAGCACATCGGTTACGTGTCAGATGTGTAGCCAAGCAGTAATTTGTCGCCATAGCTGCAAATATTAGCCGGTAATATGAAGTGTTGTCAGCTAAAGTCTGATGGTGCAGACGACCGTAAGGACGAAGTACCCAAGAGTACCGCTAGGCCGCGCCTCTTTAGCTCAGTGGTAGAGCACTGGTGTAATAAACCAGGGGTCGCAAGTTCCATCCTCACAGGAGAAAGATGAATTTTGGAAATCAGTTGCGCGTCGTGGCCGTATAGCAAACAGTACCTGTGATGACGAACAATTAGCGACAGGCGTTTTTTTAAGAATTACTCTCAGATGCGATTAAGGCGAATGGCGCAGATAAAGCATTTGCCAAAGTGGTACAGCATAAGGTGGGACGAGGCAGTCTGAATTACATTTTATAGATGTATTTCTCACATATCTCAGAGCCTCTCGCGATATTCGTCGTCGTCGTCGTCGTCGCCGCCGCCGCTTCTGCAGAAGTAGCAAATGGCAATCGTAGCAAATGCGGCGAGGGACGCCCTGCCTTCGATTCCGAATGCACAAAGTGTGTGGTCTTGTTTCTCAGTCTATATTTGGTCGGTCACGTCAGAGGTTGAATGTAACGAATGGGTGGGAAAGAGCAAGGGGCAGCGGCTGTGCAGAACGAAAACACAAATCCTCAGGGGTGTGAGCGTTTCGAGATGAGTCGTATTCATGTAAATGTTGGTCGTCAGTGACCGTGTGGCCTAATGGATAAGGCGTCGGACTTCGGATCTGAAGATTACAGGTTCGAATGCTGTCACGCTTGTGTTTTTCCAGTTGTGAAAAAGAAACATAACGTTTTAATGTAGCAATTGAGCAGTACGAAACAGTCTGAATGTTGCTGTTGACCATTTTTTGCTTGGAGATGCTCTTGAGCTTGAAACACACACAACAAGACCGGTGTTAACTAGCGAAATTGTCGGCAGAGTGCCGACACAGCGAGTTTTGACTATCACTTGCACATCTAAAACAACGTCGGAAAGTAACTCGTTCGGCTTTTGAGTCACATAAAGTATGTGTGTTAATTTTGACGCCACTAGCTCTGCATGTTGTCATGCAATTTCTTTACCTCTCAGAAATGATTATGACATAAAAGTGAAGTACGTGACGAGTGTGACGTTAGGAAAACATTAGGCATCATGGAGAGATTCTGTATGGGACCACCCAACCCAAACGAGTACTGTGTACGTGCTACCCGGCAGGTATTCACCGAGGTAGCCGGCTAGCTCAGTCGGTAGAGCGTCAGACTCTTAAACCCAGGGTCGTGTTTTCGAGCCAGACGCTGGGCGGAACGGAATTTTGTTCCGCTGCAGGTGTAAATCACCGTTTTTCTGATTAACGAGATTTAGTGGAAATAGCAACTTTAAACTTTGCCTACGTCTCTGTCAGTCGCAAGGAAACTGTATTTGAAGGTGAAGGTGATTTTGTAGACATGTGTGAAAGACATGTTCTGAAATGCAAGTGTTGTTGTTTGGAGAGCACATCGGTTACGTGTCAGATGTGTAGCCAAGCAGTAATTTGTCGCCATAGCTGCAAATATTAGCCTGTAATATGAAGTGTTGTCAGCTAAAGTCTGATGGTGCAGACGACCGTAAGGACGAAGTACCCAAGAGTACCGCTAGGCCGCGCCTCTTTAGCTCAGTGGTAGAGCACTGGTGTAATAAACCAGGGGTCGCAAGTTCCATCCTCACAGGAGAAAGATGAATTTTGGAAATCAGTTGCGCGTCGTGGCCGTATAGCAAACAGTACCTGTGATGACGAACAATTAGCGACAGGCGTTTTTTTAAGAATTACTCTCAGATGCGATTAAGGCGAATGGCGCAGATAAAGCATTTGCCAAAGCGGTACAGCATAAGGTGGGACGAGGCAGTCTGAATTACATTTTATAGACGTATTTCTCACATATCTCAGAGCCTCTCGCGATATTCGTCGTCGTCGTCGTCGTCGTCGCCGCCGCCGCTTCTGCAGAAGTAGCAAATGGCAATCGTAGCAAATGCGGCGAGGGACGCCCTGCCTTCGATTCCAAATGCACAAAGTGTGTGGTCTTGTTTCTCAGTCTATATTTGGTCGGTCACGTCAGAGGTTGAATGTAACGAATGGGTGGGAAAGAGCAAGGGGCAGCGGCTGTGCAGAACGAAAACACAAATCCTCAGGGGTGTGAGCGTTTCGAGATGAGTCGTATTCATGTAAATGTTGGTCGTCAGTGACCGTGTGGCCTAATGGATAAGGCGTCGGACTTCGGATCTGAAGATTACAGGTTCGAATGCTGTCACGCTTGTGTTTTTCCAGTTGTGAAAAAGAAACATAACGTTTTAATGTAGCAATTGAGCAGTACGAAACAGTCTGAATGTTGCTGTTGACCATTTTTTGCTTGGAGATGCTCTTGAGCTTGAAACACACACAACAAGACCGGTGTTAACTAGCGAAATTGTCGGCAGAGTGCCGACACAGCGAGTTTTGACTATCACTTGCACATCTAAAACAACGTCGGAAAGTAACTCGTTCGGCTTTTGAGTCACATAAAGTATGTGTGTTAATTTTGACGCCACTAGCTCTGCATGTTGTCATGCAATTTCTTTACCTCTCAGAAATGATTATGACATAAAAGTGAAGTACGTGACGAGTGTGACGTTAGGAAAACATTAGGCATCATGGAGAGATTCTGTATGGGACCACCCAGCCCAAACGAGTACTGTGTGACGTGCTACCCGGCAGGTATTCACCGAGGTAGCCGGCTAGCTCAGTCTGTAGAGCGTCAGACTCTTAAACCCAGGGTCGTGTTTTCGAGCCAGACGCTGGGCGGAACGGAATTTTGTTCCGCTGCAGGTGTAAATCACCGTTTTTCTGATTAACGAGATTTAATGGAAATAGCAACTTTAAACTTTGCCTACGTCTCTGTCAGTCGCAAGGAAACTGTATTTGAAGGTGAAGGTGATTTTGTAGACATGTGTGAAAGACATGTTCTGAAATGCAAGTGTTGTTGTTTGGAGAGCACATCGGTTACGTGTCAGATGTGTAGCCAAGCAGTAATTTGTCGCCATAGCTGCAAATATTAGCCGGTAATATGAAGTGTTGTCAGCTAAAGTCTGATGATGCAGACGACCGTAAGGACGAAGTACCCAAAAGTACCGCTATGCCGCGCCTCTTTAGCTCAGTGGTAGAGCACTGGTGTAATAAACCAGGGGTCGCAAGTTCCATCCTCACAGGAGAAAGATGAATTTTGGAAATCAGTTGCGCGTCGTGGCCGTATTGCAAACAGTACCTGTGATGACGAACAATTAGCGACAGGCGTTTTTTTAAGAATTACTCTCAGATGCGATTAAGGCGAATGGCGCAGATAAAGCATTTGCCAAAGTGGTACAGCATAAGGTGGGACGAGGCAGTCTGAATTACATTTTATAGATGTATTTCTCACATATCTCAGAGCCTCTCGCGATATTCGTCGTCGTCGTCGTCGTCGTCGTCGCCGCCGCCGCCGCTTCTGCAGAAGTAGCAAATGGCAATCGTAGCAAATGCGGCGAGGGACGCCCTGCCTTCGATTCCGAATGCACAAAGTGTGTGGTCTTGTTTCTCAGTCTATATTTGGTCGGTCACGTCAGAGGTTGAATGTAACGAATGGATGGGAAAGAGCAAGGGGCAGCGGCTGTGCAGAACGAAAACACAAATCCTCAGGGGTGTGAGCGTTTCGAGATGAGTCGTATACATGTAAATGTTGGTCGTCAGTGACCGTGTGGCCTAATGGATAAGGCGTCGGTCTTCGGATCTGAAGATTACAGGTTCGAATGCTGTCACGCTTGTGTTTTTCCAGTTGTGAAAAAGAAACATAACGTTTTAATGTAGCAATTGAGCAGTACGAAACAGTCTGAATGTTGCTGTTGACCATTTTTTGCTTGGAGATGCTCTTGAGCTTGAAACACACACAACAAGACCGGTGTTAACTAGCGAAATTGTCGGCAGAGTGCCGACACAGCGAGTTTTGACTATCACTTGCACATCTAAAACAACGTCGGAAAGTAACTCGTTCGGCTTTTGAGTCACATAAAGTATGTGTGTTAATTTTGACGCCACTAGCTCTGCATGTTGTCATGCAATTTCTTTACCTCTCAGAAATGATTATGACATAAAAGTGAAGTACGTGACGAGTGTGACGTTAGGAAAACATTAGGCATCATGGAGAGATTCTGTATGGGACCACCCAACCCAAACGAGTACTGTGTGACGTGCTACCCGGCAGGTATTCACCGAGGTAGCCGGCTAGCTCAGTCGGTAGAGCGTCAGACTCTTAAACCCAGGGTCGTGTTTTCGAGCCAGACGCTGGGCAGAACGGAATTTTGTTCCGCTGCAGGTGTAAATCACCGTTTTTCTGATTAACGAGATTTAATGGAAATAGCAACTTTAAACTTTGCCTACGTCTCTGTCAGTCGCAAGGAAACTGTATTTGAAGGTGAAGGTGATTTTGTAGACATGTGTGAAAGACATGTTCTGAAATGCAAGTGTTGTTGTTTGGAGAGCACATCGGTTACGTGTCAGATGTGTAGCCAAGCAGTAATTTGTCGCCATAGCTGCAAATATTAGCCGGTAATATGAAGTGTTGTCAGCTAAAGTCTGATGGTGCAGACGACCGTAAGGACGAAGTACCAAGAGTACCGCTAGGCCGCGCCTCTTTAGCTCAGTGGTAGAGCACTGGTGTAATAAACCAGGGGTCGCAAGTTCCATCCTCACAGCAGAAAGATGAATTTTGGAAATCAGTTGCGCGTCGTGGCCGTATAGCAAACAGTACCTGTGATGACGAACAATTAGCGACAGGCGTTTTTTTAAGAATTACTCTCAGATGCGATTAAGGCGAATGGCGCAGATAAAGCATTTGCCAAAGCGGTACAGCATAAGGTGGGACGAGGCAGTCTGAATTACATTTTATAGACGTATTTCTCACATATCTCAGAGCCTCTCGCGATATTCGTCGTCGTCGTCGTCGTCGTCGTCGCCGCCGCCGCTTCTGCAGAAGTAGCAAATGGCAATCGTAGCAAATGCGGCGAGGGACGCCCTGCCTTCGATTCCGAATGCACAAAGTGTGTGGTCTTGTTTCTCAGTCTATATTTGGTCGGTCACGTCAGAGGTTGAATGTAACGAATGGGTGGGAAAGAGCAAGGGGCAGCGGCTGTGCAGAACGAAAACACAAATCCTCAGGGGTGTGAGCGTTTCGAGATGAGTCATATTCATGTAAATGTTGGTCGTCAGTGACCGTGTGGCCTAATGGATAAGGCGTCGGACTTCGGATCTGAAGATTACAGGTTCGAATGCTGTCACGCTTGTGTTTTTCCAGTTGTGAAAAAGAAACATAACGTTTTAATGTAGCAATTGAGCAGTACGAAACAGTCTGAATGTTGCTGTTGACCATTTTTTGCTTGGAGATGCTCTTGAGCTTGAAACACACACAACAAGACCGGTGTTAACTAGCGAAATTGTCGGCAGAGTGCCGACACAGCGAGTTTTGACTATCACTTGCACATCTAAAACAACGTCGGAAAGTAACTCGTTCGGCTTTTGAGTCACATAAAGTATGTGTGTTAATTTTGACGCCACTAGCTCTGCATGTTGTCATGCAATTTCTTTACCTCTCAGAAATGATTATGACATAAAAGTGAAGTACGTGACGAGTGTGACGTTAGGAAAACATTAGGCATCATGGAGAGATTCTGTATGGGACCACCCAACCCAAACGAGTACTGTGTGACGTGCTACCCGGCAGGTATTCACCGAGGTAGCCGGCTAGCTCCGTCGGTAGAGCGTCAGACTCTTAAACCCAGGGTCGTGTTCTCGAGCCAGACGCTGGGCGGAACGGAATTTTGTTCCGCTGCAGGTGTAAATCACCGTTTTTCTGATTAACGAGATTTAATGGAAATAGCAACTTTAAACTTTGCCTACGTCTCTGTCAGTCGCAAGGAAACTGTATTTGAAGGTGAAGGTGATTTTGTAGACATGTGTGAAAGACATGTTCTGAAATGCAAGTGTTGTTGTTTGGAGAGCACATCGGTTACGTGTCAGATGTGTAGCCAAGCAGTAATTTGTCGCCATAGCTGCAAATATTAGCCGGTAATATGAAGTGTTGTCAGCTAAAGTCTGATGGTGCAGACGACCGTAAGGACGAAGTACCCAAGAGTACCGCTAGGCCGCGCCTCTTTAGCTCAGTGGTAGAGCACTGGTGTAATAAACCAGGGGTCGCAAGTTCCATCCTCACAGGAGAAAGATGAATTTTGGAAATCAGTTGCGCGTCGTGGCCGTATAGCAAACAGTACCTGTGATGACGAACAATTAGCGACAGGCGTTTTTTTAAGAATTACTCTCAGATGCGATTAAGGCGAATGGCGCAGATAAAGCATTTGCCAAAGCGGTACAGCATAAGGTGGGACGAGGCAGTCTGAATTACATTTTATAGACGTATTTCTCACATATCTCAGAGCCTCTCGCGATATTCGTCGTCGTCGTCGTCGTCGCCGCCGCCGCTTCTGCAGAAGTAGCAAATGGCAATCGTAGCAAATGCGGCGAGGGACGCCCTGCCTTCGATTCCGAATGCACAAAGTGTGTGGTCTTGTTTCTCAGTCTATATTTGGTCGGTCACGTCAGAGGTTGAATGTAACGAATGGGTGGGAAAGAGCAAGGGGCAGCGGCTGTGCAGAACGAAAACACAAATCCTCAGGGGTGTGAGCGTTTCGAGATGAGTCGTATTCATGTAAATGTTGGTCGTCAGTGACCGTGTGGCCTAATGGATAAGGCGTCGGACTTCGGATCTGAAGATTACAGGTTCGAATGCTGTCACGCTTGTGTTTTTCCAGTTGTGAAAAAGAAACATAACGTTTTAATGTAGCAATTGAGCAGTACGAAACAGTCTGAATGTTGCTGTTGACCATTTTTTGCTTGGAGATGCTCTTGAGCTTGAAACACACACAACAAGACCGGTGTTAACTAGCGAAATTGTCGGCAGAGTGCCGACACAGCGAGTTTTGACTATCACTTGCACATCTAAAACAACGTCGGAAAGTAACTCGTTCGGCTTTTGAGTCACATAAAGTATGTGTGTTAATTTTGACGCCACTAGCTCTGCATGTTGTCATGCAATTTCTTTACCTCTCAGAAATGATTATGACATAAAAGTGAAGTACGTGACGAGTGTGACGTTAGGAAAACATTAGGCATCATGGAGAGATTCTGTATGGGACCACCCAGCCCAAACGAGTACTGTGTGACGTGCTACCCGGCAGGTATTCACCGAGGTAGCCGGCTAGCTCAGTCGGTAGAGCGTCAGACTCTTAAACCCAGGGTCGTGTTTTCGAGCCAGACGCTGGGCGGAACGGAATTTTGTTCCGCTGCAGGTGTAAATCACCGTTTTTCTGATTAACGAGATTTAATGGAAATAGCAACTTTAAACTTTGCCTACGTCTCTGTCAGTCGCAAGGAAACTGTATTTGAAGGTGAAGGTGATTTTGTAGACATGTGTGAAAGACATGTTCTGAAATGCAAGTGTTGTTGTTTGGAGAGCACATCGGTTACGTGTCAGATGTGTAGCCAAGCAGTAATTTGTCGCCATAGCTGCAAATATTAGCCGGTAATATGAAGTGTTGTCAGCTAAAGTCTGATGATGCAGACGACCGTAAGGACGAAGTACCCAAAAGTACCGCTATGCCGCGCCTCTTTAGCTCAGTGGTAGAGCACTGGTGTAATAAACCAGGGGTCGCAAGTTCCATCCTCACAGGAGAAAGATGAATTTTGGAAATCAGTTGCGCGTCGTGGCCGTATTGCAAACAGTACCTGTGATGACGAACAATTAGCGACAGGCGTTTTTTTAAGAATTACTCTCAGATGCGATTAAGGCGAATGGCGCAGATAAAGCATTTGCCAAAGTGGTACAGCATAAGGTGGGACGAGGCAGTCTGAATTACATTTTATAGATGTATTTCTCACATATCTCAGAGCCTCTCGCGATATTCGTCGTCGTCGTCGTCGTCGTCGTCGCCGCCGCCGCCGCTTCTGCAGAAGTAGCAAATGGCAATCGTAGCAAATGCGGCGAGGGACGCCCTGCCTTCGATTCCGAATGCACAAAGTGTGTGGTCTTGTTTCTCAGTCTATATTTGGTCGGTCACGTCAGAGGTTGAATGTAACGAATGGGTGGGAAAGAGCAAGGGGCAGCGGCTGTGCAGAACGAAAACACAAATCCTCAGGGGTGTGAGCGTTTCGAGATGAGTCGTATACATGTAAATGTTGGTCGTCAGTGACCGTGTGGCCTAATGGATAAGGCGTCGGTCTTCGGATCTGAAGATTACAGGTTCGAATGCTGTCACGCTTGTGTTTTTCCAGTTGTGAAAAAGAAACATAACGTTTTAATGTAGCAATTGAGCAGTACGAAACAGTCTGAATGTTGCTGTTGACCATTTTTTGCTTGGAGATGCTCTTGAGCTTGAAACACACACAACAAGACCGGTGTTAACTAGCGAAATTGTCGGCAGAGTGCCGACACAGCGAGTTTTGACTATCACTTGCACATCTAAAACAACGTCGGAAAGTAACTCGTTCGGCTTTTGAGTCACATAAAGTATGTGTGTTAATTTTGACGCCACTAGCTCTGCATGTTGTCATGCAATTTCTTTACCTCTCAGAAATGATTATGACATAAAAGTGAAGTACGTGACGAGTGTGACGTTAGGAAAACATTAGGCATCATGGAGAGATTCTGTATGGGACCACCCAACCCAAACGAGTACTGTGTGACGTGCTACCCGGCAGGTATTCACCGAGGTAGCCGGCTAGCTCAGTCGGTAGAGCGTCAGACTCTTAAACCCAGGGTCGTGTTTTCGAGCCAGACGCTGGGCGGAACGGAATTTTGTTCCGCTGCAGGTGTAAATCACCGTTTTTCTGATTAACGAGATTTAATGGAAATAGCAACTTTAAACTTTGCCTACGTCTCTGTCAGTCGCAAGGAAACTGTATTTGAAGGTGAAGGTGATTTTGTAGACATGTGTGAAAGACATGTTCTGAAATGCAAGTGTTGTTGTTTGGAGAGCACATCGGTTACGTGTCAGATGTGTAGCCAAGCAGTAATTTGTCGCCATAGCTGCAAATATTAGCCGGTAATATGAAGTGTTGTCAGCTAAAGTCTGATGGTGCAGACGACCGTAAAGACGAAGTACCAAGAGTACCGCTAGGCCGCGCCTCTTTAGCTCAGTGGTAGAGCACTGGTGTAATAAACCAGGGGTCGCAAGTTCCATCCTCACAGCAGAAAGATGAATTTTGGAAATCAGTTGCGCGTCGTGGCCGTATAGCAAACAGTACCTGTGATGACGAACAATTAGCGACAGGCGTTTTTTTAAGAATTACTCTCAGATGCGATTAAGGCGAATGGCGCAGATAAAGCATTTGCCAAAGCGGTACAGCATAAGGTGGGACGAGGCAGTCTGGATTACATTTTATAGATGTATTTCTCACATATCTCAGAGCCTCTCGCGATATTCGTCGTCGTCGTCGTCGTCGTCGTCGCCGCCGCCGCTTCTGCAGAAGTAGCAAATGGCAATCGTAGCAAATGCGGCGAGGGACGCCCTGCCTTCGATTCCGAATGCACAAAGTGTGTGGTCTTGTTTCTCAGTCTATATTTGGTCGGTCACGTCAGAGGTTGAATGTAACGAATGGGTGGGAAAGAGCAAGGGGCAGCGGCTGTGCAGAACGAAAACACAAATCCTCAGGGGTGTGAGCGTTTCGAGATGAGTCGTATTCATGTAAATGTTGGTCGTCAGTGACCGTGTGGCCTAATGGATAAGGCGTCGGACTTCGGATCTGAAGATTACAGGTTCGAATGCTGTCACGCTTGTGTTTTTCCAGTTGTGAAAAAGAAACATAACGTTTTAATGTAGCAATTGAGCAGTACGAAACAGTCTGAATGTTGCTGTTGACCATTTTTTGCTTGGAGATGCTCTTGAGCTTGAAACACACACAACAAGACCGGTGTTAACTAGCGAAATTGTCGGCAGAGTGCCGACACAGCGAGTTTTGACTATCACTTGCACATCTAAAACAACGTCGGAAAGTAACTCGTTCGGCTTTTGAGTCACATAAAGTATGTGTGTTAATTTTGACGCCACTAGCTCTGCATGTTGTCATGCAATTTCTTTACCTCTCAGAAATGATTATGACATAAAAGTGAAGTACGTGACGAGTGTGACTTTAGGAAAACATTAGGCATCATGGAGAGATTCTGTATGGGACCACCCAACCCAAACGAGTACTGTGTGACGTGCTACCCGGCAGGTATTCACCGAGGTAGCCGGCTAGCTCAGTCGGTAGAGCGTCAGACTCTTAAACCCAGGGTCGTGTTTTCGAGCCAGACGCTGGGCGGAACGGAATTTTGTTCCGCTGCAGGTGTAAATCACCGTTTTTCTGATTAACGAGATTTAATGGAAATAGCAACTTTAAACTTTGCCTACGTCTCTGTCAGTCGCAAGGAAACTGTATTTGAAGGTGAAGGTGATTTTGTAGACATGTGTGAAAGACATGTTCTGAAATGCAAGTGTTGTTGTTTGGAGAGCACATCGGTTACGTGTCAGATGTGTAGCCAAGCAGTAATTTGTCGCCATAGCTGCAAATATTAGCCGGTAATATGAAGTGTTGTCAGCTAAAGTCTGATGATGCAGACGACCGTAAGGACGAAGTACCCAAGAGTACCGCTAGGCCGCGCCTCTTTTGCTCAGTGGTAGAGCACTGGTGTAATAAACCAGGGGTCGCAAGTTCCATCCTCACAGGAGAAAGATGAATTTTGGAAATCAGTTGCGCGTCGTGGCCGTATTGCAAACAGTACCTGTGATGACGAACAATTAGCGACAGGCGTTTTTTTAAGAATTACTCTCAGATGCGATTAAGGCGAATGGCGCAGATAAAGCATTTGCCAAAGCGGTACAGCATAAGGTGGGACGAGGCAGTCTGGATTACATTTTATAGATGTATTTCTCACATATCTCAGAGCCTCTCGCGATATTCGTCGTCGTCGTCGTCGTCGTCGTAGTCGTCGCCGCCGCCGCTTCTGCAGAAGTAGCAAATGGCAATCGTAGCAAATGCGGCGAGGGACGCCCTGCCTTCGATTCCGAATGCACAAAGTGTGTGGTCTTGTTTCTCAGTCTATATTTGGTCGGTCACGTCAGAGGTTGAATGTAACGAATGTGTGGGAAAGAGCAAGGGGCAGCGGCTGTGTAGAACGAAAACACAAATCCTCAGGGGTGTGAGCGTTTCGAGATGAGTCGTATACATGTAAATGTTGGTCGTCAGTGACCGTGTGGCCTAATGGACAGTCAGCCAGCGGCTGCGCTGGAGGTCGGACGTGCCGTGCTGTGTGCTGTGCTGCGTTAGCTCCGCGTGGTAAGTCTCTGCTCTTGCTGCAACGCGTCGCTGTCTATAGTATTTGTGTAGACATGAAAAAGAATTAAGAGATGTCGCAACCGCAACGAAAAGATACTTTGAAATTCACGTTTGATCGCAACTTTGTCCGACCGAGGGCATTTGATGTTGAACAATGGTTAGAGGATGATGTTAAAATAGGACTTGATGATATTATCGGCATACATTTCTCGATTATGAACAGTGTGGTTTTCGTGAAACTTGCCAGTCCAGAATTGTGTGAAAGGATAGTTCGATCTAGTGGTGGCATTCTGAAATTTAAACATGCTGACGGAAATGTTGGGGAGGTTACCGTTGCCCATGCTGGTCTAGGTATTCGGACCGTGCGAGTCTTTGAACTTCCCTTTGAAATTACAAGTGACCAGATAAATGCTGTTATTGCTCCATATGGGAAAGTTTTGAGTAATATTGCCGAACGGTGGTCTGCTGCACACAAATCCCCTGTTTTGAATGGTGTGCGCCAATTAAAAGTCGAATTGCAGAAGCACATTCCGTCGTTTATAAACGTCTGCGGATATAGAGCTGTTGTGATGTATGATGACCAACCGAAAACTTGTGCTGTCTGCAATTTACCAGGCCACGTTCGTGCAGACTGTGTTCAAAGGCGAGTGGCGCAACTGCCTGCCGGCGATGCCGTCAGGCCCCCTGCTATGTCAACGCTGCCCGTGACATATGTCGCCGTAGCGCGCGGTTTTGCAAGTGCCACTGCGCCCCCCGAAGTTACTACGAATACCGACCCACAAGCGACCGACCAACCGACCGACTCAGGTGTAGCATCTGTAGACACTCAACCCTCCTGCGAAGACATATCTGCTCCTGCCCTTGTCGCCGTGGAATCGCCCAATGAGGCAATGGATACGGACGCGACCTCAGTCGCTTCGGGTAGTGCTCCTCTGCATCCTGGAGCTTCTTTAGGAGGTATCAAAAGCGTATCAGGTGCACAGAAAACGGACTCGCAACCAGCCGTTTCTAGTGGTGCTCTTCCGAATCCTGCAGCTGCCTTAGGCACTGACCACAGCCCGTCAAGTGCAATGAAATCAGACCTGGCGTCAGTCACTTCGAGTAGTGCTACTTTGCAACCTGAGGCTTCTTCAGGTACCGTCCAAAGTCCACCACGAGACGCATCTCCCAAGAAATCTAAAAAACGGAGGATCGCGCGTCAAGGTGCAGAGCAGACTGCACCACAACTGCGTGAACAGGCGAAGCAAATAGGGGGCAAAATACGTCAATCTGCATCTGAGAACTTGCAGTGCAATCAGCAGTCATCTAACGAAGACCCTGTGTCCTTGGATAGTACCTCCGGTTCTGCCAGTTTGCCCTCCGATGACGTAGCAATTACCCGAACCGAAGATAAAAATCACCAGCAAACACCTGAATATAGTGCACCACTTAATGACGAACCGATGACAGGGTTGTCGAATCCGTGGGCAGACGATGTCGACGACACTACAAAGGAGGACGAAATTATGGACACCACAGGAACCGTTACAGTCACCACGATGGCCACACCACGCGATGACGTCGTCTTGAATGTTATCGCCGCGACGGATACTGTCCCAGACACGGAGAAGCCGACTGATCCCTTCCCAAGTCATGAATATTTCTAGTCTGAACGGTTTTACTGACTTGTGTCCACATGTCTCTCGGGTCAGATTTCTTAATGTTTTTTCGAAATGATATGTTGCCAGAGTTTTTCCTAATTACACTCCCGTCTTGGCTAACGTAGTTCCGTTGCAGGCCTATAAGATCGCTACGCTGAACATCAATAAAATTTGTAGCCCATTTAATTTACAAAATTTAAAAGATTTCCTGTATGCAGCTGATGTGGACATTTTGTTTTTACAAGAAGTAACAAACATCGAACTTGACTTCATACAGGGGTATAATGCTATAGTCAATCCTGGAATTGGATGTGATTTGGGTACCGCATTTCTTTTCAAAGAGGGCGTCGTCATTACAGACGTAACAAAACTGCCTAACGGCAGAGGCATTGCCGGCACGCTTTATAACACCAGGATTATTAATGTCTATGCCCCATCTGGTTCTACCAATCGGTGCCAACGAGCACAGTTTTTTAAGGAGGGAATTGTTCCTTTGTTTGGTGTACACTGCACCCATACCATCCTTGGTGGCGACTTTAACAGTGTCATACATGCCAAAGACCAAACTCCGAACTACAACAAATCGCCGGAACTGGAACGTATCGTCACCGACCTCCGTTTAACTGATTCGTGGGAGCAAAAGCACGGCGCGGCACCCGGCTTTACCCACCTCACTAATCATTCAGCGAGCCGGTTGGATCGAATATATGTCTCGCCCAATCTGAAACACCGCATCCTGCAGTCTGAAGTTTGGCCAACCGTTTTTTCGGACCACGCTGCATATATATGCACATTAAATTTGGAACGACAAGGAACCTGTCGATATAAAGGGCCATGGAAACTTAATGTTTCACACTTAAAAGATCCTGCCTGTCGAGAAGCCTTTCTCACCACTTGGAGAGCCTGCGAGACCAAACTCAGCTCTTACCACTCGACCTTGGATTGGTGGCTCAAATGCGCCAAACCTCAGATCCGGAGATGTTTCATCAACTACTCCCGGGAGAAGAGCTTTTGGCGGAAAAGAACGATAGAATTTTACTTTCATTGTCTCCGAGAACTCTACCTGCAAGGTGCTACAGCTATTGGGAACCATGGGAGAATTAAAAAATTCCAGGCAAAAATACTGACATTAAGGCGACAACAGCTTGAAGGATACCAAATAAGGTCAAGAGCAGAGACTGTGGCGCAAAAAGAAGCCACTTCGATATATCATGTGATTCGTGAAACTAAACGAGGATTCCGCAAAATTCTGACGGAGCTTAAAACTGATAATGGAACCACCTTGACAATGCACAACGACATAAAAGCAGAAATACTAACCCATTTCGACAACTTGTTTTCACATAAAGAGGTAGACGAAAAAGCACAGGACGATTTACTGACCCACCTGCAAGGACGCGTTGGTAACGCGTACGCGGAAGCTCTAATAGCGGAGGCGACCGAAGACGATGTACACTATGCTGTCTATCAAAGTGCAAAAAATAAATCCCCTGGAGCTGACGGCATACCAACAGAATTTTATCAAGTCTTCTGGGAACATATAAAACATAGAATTACATGCATCTGTAATGAACTTCTGAACCTCAATAAGGAGATACCGAAAGATTTTCGTGAAGGTATGATAGTGTTAATCGCAAAAAAATCGGCTGGCAAGAAAATTGGAAATTTGAGACCAATCACTCTGCTGAACAGTGACTATAAAATTTTTTCGCGGCTCTTAGCCCACAGACTTAAAAATGTAATGGCCAGCGTCACCGGCCCATATCAGTCTAGCGTGGGCAAAGATAGGAAAATTCAGCAGACGCTGTCCGACTACCGCGACATAATTTCAATAGCAGAAGTATGTCGACTAAAATGTGCCATCGTGTCGTTAGATTTCGATAAAGCCTTCGACAGGATCAGCCACTCCTACCTCCTGAAAACGATGGGCGCAATGGGTTTTCCGCCGAGATTCGTCGACCTCATACGACGTTTGGTAACGAATAACTCCTCCAGAATCATCATAAATGGACAGCCTAGCCGGCCAGTCGAGATCGCATGTTCCGTCAGGCAAGGTTGTCCGTTGTCCATGGCACTTTTTGCCATGGCCATCGAACCTTTGCTCGCTACCTTGACTCAGCGGTTACAAGGATTGCAAATACGAGGAAACAAAATAATATGTAAAGCTTATGCGGACGATGTTGGGTTTCTCGTTATGAATGTAGCGGAAGTCGAGACGGCAATGCACATAATAGAAAAATACGAACGAGCGTCAGCCGCGAGGTTAAACAAAACCAAGTCCGGCATATTCAATATCGGATGTGGCATTGGCATGCGCACACACGGTCAGTTACGTGAGCTAACAGCCTTGAAGTGTCTCGGCATTGATTTCCGAAAAAATATACGTCAAACTATTGCGGCCAACTATAGACAAGTACTAACTACCATACGAGCTAGTGTACGGACACATAGTATTCGACAATTAAATGAAATTCAGAGAGTGTCTTTAGCGAACGTCTCTATTACTTCCAAAGTCAATTATGTCGCCCAGATACTGCCAATACCCGCCGGCATCGCCAAACAAATTATGTCAGCAATAGGCTATTTTGTGAGCCGTGGCCACATATTTAAAATCCAGTATGACACTCTGACGCTCGCCACTAATAATGGCGGCTTAAACTTAACGAATGTTACTAAAAAGTCGCAGGCTCTGTACATCTCCAATACATTTCAACAATGGAGACAATCCGGCAGCTGTATCGCCGCGCACTTGCTATCTGAAATAGCTCCAGATGACCTCTCTCCACCCATTAATGTGCAGCACATACCGAGCGGATTTTACCATTTACGATGGTTTTTAATAGAATATAGCTACCTACGTTCAAGAATTCCGGAAAAAGACATGACAAACGTAAAAGAAATATATGGCAAATTGATGGGAGAAAAGAAGAACAACAAAATAGAACAAAACTATCCATGTTCTAACTGGAAAGTGATATGGGCAAATATTCATAACCGTAACTTAGCTACTCATCTGAAAGCAACATGGTACTTTGTTGTAAATAGGAAAGTTGCAACAAACTCGAAACTTCATTCGATCCACTTAGCGGATTCGCCTTTGTGTGCAACGTGTAGTTTAATTGATAACGAAGAACATCGTTTCGTGTGCGACAAGGTTAAAGATATCTGGCTGAATGTCCGACGAAAGCTGGCACTCATCCTTCGAACGTCACCTAACGCTATAACGCCTGCGGACTTTTTGACACCGGATGATGTACCCTTTCCTAACACGAAACGCAACGCAGTCAATTGGCTGAAAGCGGCAACGGTCCATTACCTCTTCACGAAGGAAGAGAAAAGCCAAGAGGATTTTTGGATCTCTCTGCTAACTGAGCATCACATGTTACTGAAGACTAGTAAATATAAAGAAACATACGCAAATTTTTTAATCAAGACCTTGATGTAAAAGAATTAACAAGAAATATCTGCGGACACAGAAGACAAACGTAAGAGAGTGTTCACCACTACTAACTTACTTAACAATCGTGAAAAAAAAAAAAATTATTTTAGTTTTTACCGGAATTGCCGTTCTTTGAGTTCAACGTTTATTAATTTATTTTTCAAGAAGCCATTATAAATAGTTGCTTCTCACCGAATATGGTTTGTTTTTTAAGCATTTTCAGAGAGAAGAGGCAGTTTCGAAATGCACTCTGACGTTTCTTTGTCAAGGAAGACTATTTGCTTTAAGTGTGACAACAAAAAACAGCGATGAAGAAGGAAACAAACTGAACATAACTTCTGTTTCTACCTACTGAAGACTTCATTCTTAAAAAAAAAAAAAAAAAATGGATAAGGCGTCGGACTTCGGATGTGAAGATTACAGGTTCGAATGCTGTCACGCTTGTGTTTTTCCAGTTCTGAAAAAGAAACATACCGTTTTAATGTAGCAATTGAGCAGTACGAAACCGTCTGAATGTTGCTGTTGACCATTTTTTGCTTGGAGATGCTCTTGAGCTTGAAACACACACAACAAGACCGGTGTTAACTAGCGAAATGTTCGGCAGAGTGCCGACACAGCGAGTTTTGACTATCACTTGCACATCTAAAACAACGTCGGAAAGTAACTCGTTCGGCTTTTGAGTCACATAAAGTATGTGTGTTAATTTTGACGTCACTAGCTCTGCATGTTGTCATGCAATTTCTTTACCTCTCAGAAATGATTATGACATAAAAGCGAAGTACGTGACGAGTGTGACGTTAGGAAAACATTAGGCATCATGGAGAGATTCTGTATGGGACCACCCAACCCAAACGAGTACTGTGTGACGTGCTACCCGGCAGGTATTCACCGAGGTAGCCGGCTAGCTCAGTCGGTAGAGCTGCAGACTCTTAAACCCAGGGTCGTGGGTTCGAGCCAGACGCTGGGCGGAACGGAATTTTGTTCCGCTGCAGGTGTAAATCACCGTTTTTCTGATTAACGAGATTTAATGGAAATAGCAACTTTAAACTTTGCCTACGTCTCTGTCAGTCGCAAGGAAACTGTATTTGAAGGTGAAGGTGATTTTGTAGACATGTGTGAAAGACATGTTCTGAAATGCAAGTGTTGTTGTTTGGAGAGCACATCGGTTACGTGTCAGATGTGTAGCCAAGCAGTAATTTGTCGCCATAGCTGCAAATATTAGCCGGTAATATGAAGTGTTGTCAGCTAAAGTCTGATGATGCAGACGACCGTAAGGACGAAGTACCCAAGAGTACCGCTAGGCCGCGCCTCTTTAGCTCAGTGGTAGAGCACTGGTGTAATAAACCAGGGGTCGTAAGTTCCATCCTCACAGGAGAAAGATGAATTTTGGAAATCAGTTGCGCGTCGTGGCCGTATTGCAAACAGTACCTGTGATGACGAACAATTAGCGACAGGCGTTTTTTTAAGAATTACTCTCAGATGCGATTAAGGCGAATGGCGCAGATAAAGCATTTGCCAAAGCGGTACAGCATAGGGTGGGACGAGGCAGTCTGAATTACATTTATAGATGTATTTCTCACATATCTCAGAGCCTCTCGCGATATTCGTCGTCGTCGTCGTCGTCGTCGTCGTCGTCGTCGTCGTCGCCGCCGCCGCTTCTGCAGAAGTAGCAAATGGCAATCGTAGCAAATGCGGCGAGGGACGCCCTGCCTTCGATTCCGAATGCACAAAGTGTGTGGTCTTGTTTCTCAGTCTATATTTGGTCGGTCACGTCAGAGGTTGAATGTAACGAATGGGTGGGAAAGAGCAAGGGCAGCGGCTGTGTAGAACGAAAACACAAATCCTCAGGGGTGTGAGCGTTTCGAAATGAGTCGTATACATGTAAATGTTGGTCGTCAGTGACCGTGAGGCCTAATGTATAAGGCGTCGGACTTCGGATGTGAAGATTACAGGTTCGAATGCTGTCACGCTTGTGTTTTTCCAGTTCTGAAAAAGAAACATAACGTTTTAATGTAGCAATTGAGCAGTACGAAACAGTCTGAATGTTGCTGTTGACCATTTTTTGCTTGGAGATGCTCTTGAGCTTGAAACACACACAACAAGACCGGTGTTAACTAGCGAAATGTTCGGCAGAGTGCCGACACAGCGAGTTTTGACTATCACTTGCACATCTAAAACAACGTCGGAAAGTAACTCGTTCGGCTTTTGAGTCACATAAAGTATGTGTGTTAATTTTGACGCCACTAGCTCTGCATGTTGTCATGCAATTTCTTTACCTCTCAGAAATGATTATGACATAAAAGTGAAGTACGTGACGAGTGTGACGTTAGGAAAACATTAGGCATCATGGAGAGATTCTGTATGGGACCACCCAACCCAAACGAGTACTGTGTGACGTGCTACCCGGCAGGTATTCACCGAGGTAGCCGGCTAGCTCAGTCGGTAGAGCGTCAGACTCTTAAACCCAGGGTCCTGGGTTCGAGCCAGACGCTGGGCGGAACGGAATTTTGTTCCGCTGCAGGTGTAAATCACCGTTTTTCTGATTAACGAGATTTAATGGAAATAGCAACTTTAAACTTTGCCTACGTCTCTGTCAGTCGCAAGGAAACTGTATTTGAAGGTGAAGGTGATTTTGTAGACATGTGTGAAAGACATGTTCTGAAATGCAAGTGTTGTTGTTTGGAGAGCACATCGGTTACGTGTCAGATGTGTAGCCAAGCAGTAATTTGTCGCCATAGCTGCAAATATTAGCCGGTAATATGAAGTGTTGTCAGCTAAAGTCTGATGATGCAGACGACCGTAAGGACGAAGTACCCAAGAGTACCGCTAGGCCGCGCCTCTTTAGCTCAGTGGAAGAGCACTGGTGTAATAAACCAGGGGTCGTAAGTTCCATCCTCACAGGAGAAAGATGAATTTTGGAAATCAGTTGCGCGTCGTGGCCGTATTGCAAACAGTACCTGTGATGACGAACAATTAGCGACAGGCGTTTTTTTAAGAATTACTCTCAGATGCGATTAAGGCGAATGGCGCAGATAAAGCATTTGCCAAAGCGGTACAGCATAGGGTGGGACGAGGCAGTCTGAATTACATTTATAGATGTATTTCTCACATATCTCAGAGCCTCTCGCGATATTCGTCGTCGTCGTCGTCGTCGTCGTCGTCGTCGTCGTCGTCGCCGCCGCCGCTTCTGCAGAAGTAGCAAATGGCAATCGTAGCAAATGCGGCGAGGGACGCCCTGCCTTCGATTCCGAATGCACAAAGTGTGTGGTCTTGTTTCTCAGTCTATATTTGGTCGGTCACGTCAGAGGTTGAATGTAACGAATGGGTGGGAAAGAGCAAGGGCAGCGGCTGTGTAGAACGAAAACACAAATCCTCAGGGGTGTGAGCGTTTCGAAATGAGTCGTATACATGTAAATGTTGGTCGTCAGTGACCGTGAGGCCTAATGTATAAGGCGTCGGACTTCGGATGTGAAGATTACAGGTTCGAATGCTGTCACGCTTGTGTTTTTCCAGTTCTGAAAAAGAAACATAACGTTTTAATGTAGCAATTGAGCAGTACGAAACAGTCTGAATGTTGCTGTTGACCATTTTTTGCTTGGAGATGCTCTTGAGCTTGAAACACACACAACAAGACCGGTGTTAACTAGCGAAATGTTCGGCAGAGTGCCGACACAGCGAGTTTTGACTATCACTTGCACATCTAAAACAACGTCGGAAAGTAACTCGTTCGGCTTTTGAGTCACATAAAGTATGTGTGTTAATTTTGACGCCACTAGCTCTGCATGTTGTCATGCAATTTCTTTACCTCTCAGAAATGATTATGACATAAAAGTGAAGTACGTGACGAGTGTGACGTTAGGAAAACATTAGGCATCATGGAGAGATTCTGTATGGGACCACCCAACCCAAACGAGTACTGTGTGACGTGCTACCCGGCAGGTATTCACCGAGGTAGCCGGCTAGCTCAGTCGGTAGAGCGTCAGACTCTTAAACCCAGGGTCCTGGGTTCGAGCCAGACGCTGGGCGGAACGGAATTTTGTTCCGCTGCAGGTGTAAATCACCGTTTTTCTGATTAACGAGATTTAATGGAAATAGCAACTTTAAACTTTGCCTACGTCTCTGTCAGTCGCAAGGAAACTGTATTTGAAGGTGAAGGTGATTTTGTAGACATGTGTGAAAGACATGTTCTGAAATGCAAGTGTTGTTGTTTGGAGAGCACATCGGTTACGTGTCAGATGTGTAGCCAAGCAGTAATTTGTCGCCATAGCTGCAAATATTAGCCGGTAATATGAAGTGTTGTCAGCTAAAGTCTGATGATGCAGACGACCGTAAGGACGAAGTACCCAAGAGTACCGCTAGGCCGCGCCTCTTTAGCTCAGTGGAAGAGCACTGGTGTAATAAACCAGGGGTCGTAAGTTCCATCCTCACAGGAGAAAGATGAATTTTGGAAATCAGTTGCGCGTCGTGGCCGTATTGCAAACAGTACCTGTGATGACGAACAATTAGCGACAGGCGTTTTTTTAAGAATTACTCTCAGATGCGATTAAGGCGAATGGCGCAGATAAAGCATTTGCCAAAGCGGTACAGCATAGGGTGGGACGAGGCAGTCTGAATTACATTTATAGATGTATTTCTCACATATCTCAGAGCCTCTCGCGATATTCGTCGTCGTCGTCGTCGTCGTCGTCGTCGTCGTCGTCGTCGTCGTCGCCGCCGCCGCTTCTGCAGAAGTAGCAAATGGCAATCGTAGCAAATGCGGCGAGGGACGCCCTGCCTTCGATTCCGAATGCACAAAGTGTGTGGTCTTGTTTCTCAGTCTATATTTGGTCGGTCACGTCAGAGGTTGAATGTAACGAATGGGTGGGAAAGAGCAAGGGCAGCGGCTGTGTAGAACGAAAACACAAATCCTCAGGGGTGTGAGCGTTTCGAAATGAGTCGTATACATGTAAATGTTGGTCGTCAGTGACCGTGAGGCCTAATGTATAAGGCGTCGGACTTCGGATGTGAAGATTACAGGTTCGAATGCTGTCACGCTTGTGTTTTTCCAGTTCTGAAAAAGAAACATAACGTTTTAATGTAGCAATTGAGCAGTACGAAACAGTCTGAATGTTGCTGTTGACCATTTTTTGCTTGGAGATGCTCTTGAGCTTGAAACACACACAACAAGACCGGTGTTAACTAGCGAAATGTTCGGCAGAGTGCCGACACAGCGAGTTTTGACTATCACTTGCACATCTAAAACAACGTCGGAAAGTAACTCGTTCGGCTTTTGAGTCACATAAAGTATGTGTGTTAATTTTGACGCCACTAGCTCTGCATGTTGTCATGCAATTTCTTTACCTCTCAGAAATGATTATGACATAAAAGTGAAGTACGTGACGAGTGTGACGTTAGGAAAACATTAGGCATCATGGAGAGATTCTGTATGGGACCACCCAACCCAAACGAGTACTGTGTGACGTGCTACCCGGCAGGTATTCACCGAGGTAGCCGGCTAGCTCAGTCGGTAGAGCGTCAGACTCTTAAACCCAGGGTCGTGGGTTCGAGCCAGACGCTGGGCGGAACGGAATTTTGTTCCGCTGCAGGTGTAAATCACCGTTTTTCTGATTAACGAGATTTAATGGAAATAGCAACTTTAAACTTTGCCTACGTCTCTGTCAGTCGCAAGGAAACTGTATTTGAAGGTGAAGGTGATTTTGTAGACATGTGTGAAAGACATGTTCTGAAATGCAAGTGTTGTTGTTTGGAGAGCACATCGGTTACGTGTCAGATGTGTAGCCAAGCAGTAATTTGTCGCCATAGCTGCAAATATTAGCCGGTAATATGAAGTGTTGTCAGCTAAAGTCTGATGATGCAGACGACCGTAAGGACGAAGTACCCAAGAGTACCGCTAGGCCGCGCCTCTTTAGCTCAGTGGTAGAGCACTGGTGTAATAAACCAGGGGTCGTAAGTTCCATCCTCACAGGAGAAAGATGAATTTTGGAAATCAGTTGCGCGTCGTGGCCGTATTGCAAACAGTACCTGTGATGACGAACAATTAGCGACAGGCGTTTTTTTAAGAATTACTCTCAGATGCGATTAAGGCGAATGGCGCAGATAAAGCATTTGCCAAAGCGGTACAGCATAAGGTGGGACGAGGCAGTCTGAATTACATTTTATAGATGTATTTCTCACATATCTCAGAGCCTCTCGCGATATTCGTCGTCGTCGTCGTCGTCGTCGTCGTCGTCGTCGTCGTCGTCGTCGTCGTCGCCGCCGCCGCTTCTGCAGAAGTAGCAAATGGCAATCGTAGCAAATGCGGCGAGGGACGCCCTGCCTTCGATTCCGAATGCACAAAGTGTGTGGTCTTGTTTCTCAGTCTATATTTGGTCGGTCACGTCAGAGGTTGAATGTAACGAATGGGTGGGAAAGAGCAAGGGGCAGCGGCTCTGTAGAACGAAAACACAAATCCTCAGGGGTGTGAGCGTTTCGAGATGAGTCGTATACATGTAAATGTTGGTCGTCAGTGACCGTGTGGCCTAATGGATAAGGCGTCGGACTTCGGATGTGAAGATTACAGGTTCGAATGCTGTCACGCTTGTGTTTTTCCAGTTCTGAAAAAGAAACATAACGTTGTAATGTAGCAATTGAGCAGTACGAAACAGTCTGAATGTTGCTGTTGACCATTTTTTGCTTGGAGATGCTCTTGAGCTTGAAACACACACAACAAGACCGGTGTTAACTAGCGAAATTGTCGGCAGAGTGCCGACACAGCGAGTTTGTCTATCACTTGCACATCTAAAACAACGTCGGAAAGTAACTCGTTCGGCTTTTGAGTCACATAAAGTATGTGTGTTAATTTTGACGCCACTAGCTCTGCATGTTGTCATGCAATTTCTTTACCTCTCAGAAATGATTATGACATAAAAGTGAAGTACGTGACGAGTGTGACGTTAGGAAAACATTAGGCATCATGGAGAGATTCTGTATGGGACCACCCAACCCAAACGAGTACTGTGTGACGTGCTACCCGGCAGGTATTCACCGAGGTAGCCGGCTAGCTCAGTCGGTAGAGCGTCAGACTCTTAAACCCAGGGTCGTGGGTTCGAGCCAGACGCTGGGCGGAACGGAATTTTGTTCCGCTGCAGGTGTAAATCACCGTTTTTCTGATTAACGAGATTTAATGGAAATAGCAACTTTAAACTTTGCCTACGTCTCTGTCAGTCGCAAGGAAACTGTATTTGAAGGTGAAGGTGATTTTGTAGACATGTGTGAAAGACATGTTCTGAAATGCAAGTGTTGTTGTTTGGAGAGCACATCGGTTACGTGTCAGATGTGTAGCCAAGCAGTAATTTGTCGCCATAGCTGCAAATATTAGCCGGTAATATGAAGTGTTGTCAGCTAAAGTCTGATGATGCAGACGACCGTAAGGACGAAGTACCCAAAAGTACCGCTAGGCCGCGCCTCTTTAGCTCAGTGGTAGAGCACTGGTGTAATAAACCAGGGGTCGCAAGTTCCATCCTCACAGGAGAAAGATGAATTTTGGAAATCAGTTGCGCGTCGTGGCCGTATTGCAAACAGTACCTGTGATGACGAACAATTAGCGACAGGCGTTTTTTTAAGAATTACTCTCAGATGCGATTAAGGCGAATGGCGCAGATAAAGCATTTGCCAAAGCGGTACAGCATAAGGTGGGACGAGGCAGTCTGAATTACATTTTATAGATGTATTTCTCACATATCTCAGAGCCTCTCGCGATATTCGTCGTCGTCGTCGTCGTCGTCGTAGTCGTCGCCGCCGCCGCTTCTGCAGAAGTAGCAAATGGCAATCGTAGCAAATGCGGCGAGGGACGCCCTGCCTTCGATTCCGAATGCACAAAGTGTGTGGTCTTGTTTCTCAGTCTATATTTGGTCGGTCACGTCAGAGGTTGAATGTAACGAATGGGTGGGAAAGAGCAAGGGGCAGCGGCTGTGCAGAACGAAAACACAAATCCTCAGGGGTGTGAGCGTTTCGAGATGAGTCGTATTCATGTAAATGTTGGTCGTCAGTGACCGTGTGGCCTAATGGATAAGGCGTCGGATTTCGGATCTGAAGATTACAGGTTCGAATGCTGTCACGCTTGTGTTTTTCCAGTTGTGAAAAAGAAACATAACGTTTTAATGTAGCAATTGAGCAGTACGAAACAGTCTGAATGTTGCTGTTGACCATTTTTTGCTTGGAGATGCTCTTGAGCTTGAAACACACACAACAAAACCGGTGTTAACTAGCGAAATTGTCGGCAGAGTGCCGACACAGCGAGTTTTGACTATCACTTGCACATCTAAAACAACGTCGGAAAGTAACTCGTTCGGCTTTTGAGTCACATAAAGTATGTGTGTTAATTTTGACGCCACTAGCTCTGCATGTTGTCATGCAATTTCTTTACCTCTCAGAAATGATTATGACATAAAAGTGAAGTACGTGACGAGTGTGACGTTAGGAAAACATTAGGCATCATGGAGAGATTCTGTATGGGACCACCCAACCCAAACGAGTACTGTGTGACGTGCTACCCGGCAGGTATTCACCGAGGTAGCCGGCTAGCTCAGTCGGTAGAGCGTCAGACTCTTAAACCCAGGGTCGTGTTTTCGAGCCAGACGCTGGGCGGAACGGAATTTTGTTCCGCTGCAGGTGTAAATCACCGTTTTTCTGATTAACGAGATTTAATGGAAATAGCAACTTTAAACTTTGCCTACGTCTCTGTCAGTCGCAAGGAAACTGTATTTGAAGGTGAAGGTGATTTTGTAGACATGTGTGAAAGACATGTTCTGAAATGCAAGTGTTGTTGTTTGGAGAGCACATCGGTTACGTGTCAGATGTGTAGCCAAGCAGTAATTTGTCGCCATAGCTGCAAATATTAGCCGGTAATATGAAGTGTTGTCAGCTAAAGTCTGATGGTGCAGACGACCGTAAGGACGAAGTACCCAAGAGTACCGCTAGGCCGCGCCTCTTTAGCTCAGTGGTAGAGCACTGGTGTAATAAACCAGGGGTCGCAAGTTCCATCCTCACAGGAGAAAGATGAATTTTGGAAATCAGTTGCGCGTCGTGGCCGTATAGCAAACAGTACCTGTGATGACGAACAATTAGCGACAGGCGTTTTTTTAAGAATTACTCTCAGATGCGATTAAGGCGAATGGCGCAGATAAAGCATTTGCCAAAGCGGTACAGCATAAGGTGGGACGAGGCAGTCTGAATTACATTTTATAGATGTATTTCTCACATATCTCAGAGCCTCTCGCGATATTCGTCGTCGTCGTCGTCGTCGTCGTCGTCGCCGCCGCCGCTTCTGCAGAAGTAGCAAATGGCAATCGTAGCAAATGCGGCGAGGGACGCCCTGCCTTCGATTCCGAATGCACAAAGTGTGTGGTCTTGTTTCTCAGTCTATATTTGGTCGGTCACGTCAGAGGTTGAATGTAACGAATGGGTGGGAAAGAGCAAGGGCAGCGGCTGTGTAGAACGAAAACACAAATCCTCAGGGGTGTGAGCGTTTCGAAATGAGTCGTATACATGTAAATGTTGGTCGTCAGTGACCGTGAGGCCTAATGTATAAGGCGTCGGACTTCGGATGTGAAGATTACAGGTTCGAATGCTGTCACGCTTGTGTTTTTCCAGTTCTGAAAAAGAAACATAACGTTTTAATGTAGCAATTGAGCAGTACGAAACAGTCTGAATGTTGCTGTTGACCATTTTTTGCTTGGAGATGCTCTTGAGCTTGAAACACACACAACAAGACCGGTGTTAACTAGCGAAATGTTCGGCAGAGTGCCGACACAGCGAGTTTTGACTATCACTTGCACATCTAAAACAACGTCGGAAAGTAACTCGTTCGGCTTTTGAGTCACATAAAGTATGTGTGTTAATTTTGACGCCACTAGCTCTGCATGTTGTCATGCAATTTCTTTACCTCTCAGAAATGATTATGACATAAAAGTGAAGTACGTGACGAGTGTGACGTTAGGAAAACATTAGGCATCATGGAGAGATTCTGTATGGGACCACCCAACCCAAACGAGTACTGTGTGACGTGCTACCCGGCAGGTATTCACCGAGGTAGCCGGCTAGCTCAGTCGGTAGAGCGTCAGACTCTTAAACCCAGGGTCGTGGGTTCGAGCCAGACGCTGGGCGGAACGGAATTTTGTTCCGCTGCAGGTGTAAATCACCGTTTTTCTGATTAACGAGATTTAATGGAAATAGCAACTTTAAACTTTGCCTACGTCTCTGTCAGTCGCAAGGAAACTGTATTTGAAGGTGAAGGTGATTTTGTAGACATGTGTGAAAGACATGTTCTGAAATGCAAGTGTTGTTGTTTGGAGAGCACATCGGTTACGTGTCAGATGTGTAGCCAAGCAGTAATTTGTCGCCATAGCTGCAAATATTAGCCGGTAATATGAAGTGTTGTCAGCTAAAGTCTGATGATGCAGACGACCGTAAGGACGAAGTACCCAAGAGTACCGCTAGGCCGCGCCTCTTTAGCTCAGTGGTAGAGCACTGGTGTAATAAACCAGGGGTCGTAAGTTCCATCCTCACAGGAGAAAGATGAATTTTGGAAATCAGTTGCGCGTCGTGGCCGTATTGCAAACAGTACCTGTGATGACGAACAATTAGCGACAGGCGTTTTTTTAAGAATTACTCTCAGATGCGATTAAGGCGAATGGCGCAGATAAAGCATTTGCCAAAGCGGTACAGCATAAGGTGGGACGAGGCAGTCTGAATTACATTTTATAGATGTATTTCTCACATATCTCAGAGCCTCTCGCGATATTCGTCGTCGTCGTCGTCGTCGTCGTCGTCGTCGTCGTCGTCGTCGTCGTCGTCGCCGCCGCCGCTTCTGCAGAAGTAGCAAATGGCAATCGTAGCAAATGCGGCGAGGGACGCCCTGCCTTCGATTCCGAATGCACAAAGTGTGTGGTCTTGTTTCTCAGTCTATATTTGGTCGGTCACGTCAGAGGTTGAATGTAACGAATGGGTGGGAAAGAGCAAGGGGCAGCGGCTCTGTAGAACGAAAACACAAATCCTCAGGGGTGTGAGCGTTTCGAGATGAGTCGTATACATGTAAATGTTGGTCGTCAGTGACCGTGTGGCCTAATGGATAAGGCGTCGGACTTCGGATGTGAAGATTACAGGTTCGAATGCTGTCACGCTTGTGTTTTTCCAGTTCTGAAAAAGAAACATAACGTTGTAATGTAGCAATTGAGCAGTACGAAACAGTCTGAATGTTGCTGTTGACCATTTTTTGCTTGGAGATGCTCTTGAGCTTGAAACACACACAACAAGACCGGTGTTAACTAGCGAAATTGTCGGCAGAGTGCCGACACAGCGAGTTTGTCTATCACTTGCACATCTAAAACAACGTCGGAAAGTAACTCGTTCGGCTTTTGAGTCACATAAAGTATGTGTGTTAATTTTGACGCCACTAGCTCTGCATGTTGTCATGCAATTTCTTTACCTCTCAGAAATGATTATGACATAAAAGTGAAGTACGTGACGAGTGTGACGTTAGGAAAACATTAGGCATCATGGAGAGATTCTGTATGGGACCACCCAACCCAAACGAGTACTGTGTGACGTGCTACCCGGCAGGTATTCACCGAGGTAGCCGGCTAGCTCAGTCGGTAGAGCGTCAGACTCTTAAACCCAGGGTCGTGGGTTCGAGCCAGACGCTGGGCGGAACGGAATTTTGTTCCGCTGCAGGTGTAAATCACCGTTTTTCTGATTAACGAGATTTAATGGAAATAGCAACTTTAAACTTTGCCTACGTCTCTGTCAGTCGCAAGGAAACTGTATTTGAAGGTGAAGGTGATTTTGTAGACATGTGTGAAAGACATGTTCTGAAATGCAAGTGTTGTTGTTTGGAGAGCACATCGGTTACGTGTCAGATGTGTAGCCAAGCAGTAATTTGTCGCCATAGCTGCAAATATTAGCCGGTAATATGAAGTGTTGTCAGCTAAAGTCTGATGATGCAGACGACCGTAAGGACGAAGTACCCAAAAGTACCGCTAGGCCGCGCCTCTTTAGCTCAGTGGTAGAGCACTGGTGTAATAAACCAGGGGTCGCAAGTTCCATCCTCACAGGAGAAAGATGAATTTTGGAAATCAGTTGCGCGTCGTGGCCGTATTGCAAACAGTACCTGTGATGACGAACAATTAGCGACAGGCGTTTTTTTAAGAATTACTCTCAGATGCGATTAAGGCGAATGGCGCAGATAAAGCATTTGCCAAAGCGGTACAGCATAAGGTGGGACGAGGCAGTCTGAATTACATTTTATAGATGTATTTCTCACATATCTCAGAGCCTCTCGCGATATTCGTCGTCGTCGTCGTCGTCGTCGTAGTCGTCGCCGCCGCCGCTTCTGCAGAAGTAGCAAATGGCAATCGTAGCAAATGCGGCGAGGGACGCCCTGCCTTCGATTCCGAATGCACAAAGTGTGTGGTCTTGTTTCTCAGTCTATATTTGGTCGGTCACGTCAGAGGTTGAATGTAACGAATGGGTGGGAAAGAGCAAGGGGCAGCGGCTGTGCAGAACGAAAACACAAATCCTCAGGGGTGTGAGCGTTTCGAGATGAGTCGTATTCATGTAAATGTTGGTCGTCAGTGACCGTGTGGCCTAATGGATAAGGCGTCGGATTTCGGATCTGAAGATTACAGGTTCGAATGCTGTCACGCTTGTGTTTTTCCAGTTGTGAAAAAGAAACATAACGTTTTAATGTAGCAATTGAGCAGTACGAAACAGTCTGAATGTTGCTGTTGACCATTTTTTGCTTGGAGATGCTCTTGAGCTTGAAACACACACAACAAAACCGGTGTTAACTAGCGAAATTGTCGGCAGAGTGCCGACACAGCGAGTTTTGACTATCACTTGCACATCTAAAACAACGTCGGAAAGTAACTCGTTCGGCTTTTGAGTCACATAAAGTATGTGTGTTAATTTTGACGCCACTAGCTCTGCATGTTGTCATGCAATTTCTTTACCTCTCAGAAATGATTATGACATAAAAGTGAAGTACGTGACGAGTGTGACGTTAGGAAAACATTAGGCATCATGGAGAGATTCTGTATGGGACCACCCAACCCAAACGAGTACTGTGTGACGTGCTACCCGGCAGGTATTCACCGAGGTAGCCGGCTAGCTCAGTCGGTAGAGCGTCAGACTCTTAAACCCAGGGTCGTGTTTTCGAGCCAGACGCTGGGCGGAACGGAATTTTGTTCCGCTGCAGGTGTAAATCACCGTTTTTCTGATTAACGAGATTTAATGGAAATAGCAACTTTAAACTTTGCCTACGTCTCTGTCAGTCGCAAGGAAACTGTATTTGAAGGTGAAGGTGATTTTGTAGACATGTGTGAAAGACATGTTCTGAAATGCAAGTGTTGTTGTTTGGAGAGCACATCGGTTACGTGTCAGATGTGTAGCCAAGCAGTAATTTGTCGCCATAGCTGCAAATATTAGCCGGTAATATGAAGTGTTGTCAGCTAAAGTCTGATGGTGCAGACGACCGTAAGGACGAAGTACCCAAGAGTACCGCTAGGCCGCGCCTCTTTAGCTCAGTGGTAGAGCACTGGTGTAATAAACCAGGGGTCGCAAGTTCCATCCTCACAGGAGAAAGATGAATTTTGGAAATCAGTTGCGCGTCGTGGCCGTATAGCAAACAGTACCTGTGATGACGAACAATTAGCGACAGGCGTTTTTTTAAGAATTACTCTCAGATGCGATTAAGGCGAATGGCGCAGATAAAGCATTTGCCAAAGCGGTACAGCATAAGGTGGGACGAGGCAGTCTGAATTACATTTTATAGATGTATTTCTCACATATCTCAGAGCCTCTCGCGATATTCGTCGTCGTCGTCGTCGTCGTCGTCGTCGCCGCCGCCGCTTCTGCAGAAGTAGCAAATGGCAATCGTAGCAAATGCGGCGAGGGACGCCCTGCCTTCGATTCCGAATGCACAAAGTGTGTGGTCTTGTTTCTCAGTCTATATTTGGTCGGTCACGTCAGAGGTTGAATGTAACGAATGGGTGGGAAAGAGCAAGGGCAGCGGCTGTGTAGAACGAAAACACAAATCCTCAGGGGTGTGAGCGTTTCGAAATGAGTCGTATACATGTAAATGTTGGTCGTCAGTGACCGTGAGGCCTAATGTATAAGGCGTCGGACTTCGGATGTGAAGATTACAGGTTCGAATGCTGTCACGCTTGTGTTTTTCCAGTTGTGAAAAAGAAACATAACGTTTTAATGTAGCAATTGAGCAGTACGAAACAGTCTGAATGTTGCTGTTGACCATTTTTTGCTTGGAGATGCTCTTGAGCTTGAAACACACACAACAAGACCGGTGTTAACTAGCGAAATGTTCGGCAGAGTGCCGACACAGCGAGTTTTGACTATCACTTGCACATCTAAAACAACGTCGGAAAGTAACTCGTTCGGCTTTTGAGTCACATAAAGTATGTGTGTTAATTTTGACGCCACTAGCTCTGTATGTTGTCATGCAATTTCTTTACCTCTCAGAAATGATTATGACATAAAAGTGAAGTACGTGACGAGTGTGACGTTAGGAAAACATTAGGCATCATGGAGAGATTCTGTATGGGACCACCCAACCCAAACGAGTACTGTGTGACGTGCTACCCGGCAGGTATTCACCGAGGTAGCCGGCTAGCTCAGTCGGTAGAGCGTCAGACTCTTAAACCCAGGGTCGTGGGTTCGAGCCAGACGCTGGGCGGAACGGAATTTTGTTCCGCTGCAGGTGTAAATCACCGTTTTTCTGATTAACGAGATTTAATGGAAATAGCAACTTTAAACTTTGCCTACGTCTCTGTCAGTCGCAAGGAAACTGTATTTGAAGGTGAAGGTGATTTTGTAGACATGTGTGAAAGACATGTTCTGAAATGCAAGTGTTGTTGTTTGGAGAGCACATCGGTTACGTGTCAGATGTGTAGCCAAGCAGTAATTTGTCGCCATAGCTGCAAATATTAGCCGGTAATATGAAGTGTTGTCAGCTAAAGTCTGATGGTGCAGACGACCGTAAGGACGAAGTACCCAAGAGTACCGCTAGGCCGCGCCTCTTTAGCTCAGTGGTAGAGCACTGGTGTAATAAACCAGGGGTCGCAAGTTCCATCCTCACAGGAGAAAGATGAATTTTGGAAATCAGTTGCGCGTCGTGGCCGTATAGCAAACAGTACCTGTGATGACGAACAATTAGCGACAGGCGTTTTTTTAAGAATTACTCTCAGATGCGATTAAGGCGAATGGCGCAGATAAAGCATTTGCCAAAGCGGTACAGCATAAGGTGGGACGAGGCAGTCTGAATTACATTTTATAGATGTATTTCTCACATATCTCAGAGCCTCTCGCGATATTCGTCGTCGTCGTCGTCGTCGTCGTCGTCGCCGCCGCCGCTTCTGCAGAAGTAGCAAATGGCAATCGTAGCAAATGCGGCGAGGGACGCCCTGCCTTCGATTCCGAATGCACAAAGTGTGTGGTCTTGTTTCTCAGTCTATATTTGGTCGGTCACGTCAGAGGTTGAATGTAACGAATGGGTGGGAAAGAGCAAGGGCAGCGGCTGTGTAGAACGAAAACACAAATCCTCAGGGGTGTGAGCGTTTCGAAATGAGTCGTATACATGTAAATGTTGGTCGTCAGTGACCGTGAGGCCTAATGTATAAGGCGTCGGACTTCGGATGTGAAGATTACAGGTTCGAATGCTGTCACGCTTGTGTTTTTCCAGTTGTGAAAAAGAAACATAACGTTTTAATGTAGCAATTGAGCAGTACGAAACAGTCTGAATGTTGCTGTTGACCATTTTTTGCTTGGAGATGCTCTTGAGCTTGAAACACACACAACAAGACCGGTGTTAACTAGCGAAATGTTCGGCAGAGTGCCGACACAGCGAGTTTTGACTATCACTTGCACATCTAAAACAACGTCGGAAAGTAACTCGTTCGGCTTTTGAGTCACATAAAGTATGTGTGTTAATTTTGACGCCACTAGCTCTGTATGTTGTCATGCAATTTCTTTACCTCTCAGAAATGATTATGACATAAAAGTGAAGTACGTGACGAGTGTGACGTTAGGAAAACATTAGGCATCATGGAGAGATTCTGTATGGGACCACCCAACCCAAACGAGTACTGTGTGACGTGCTACCCGGCAGGTATTCACCGAGGTAGCCGGCTAGCTCAGTCGGTAGAGCGTCAGACTCTTAAACCCAGGGTCGTGGGTTCGAGCCAGACGCTGGGCGGAACGGAATTTTGTTCCGCTGCAGGTGTAAATCACCGTTTTTCTGATTAACGAGATTTAATGGAAATAGCAACTTTAAACTTTGCCTACGTCTCTGTCAGTCGCAAGGAAACTGTATTTGAAGGTGAAGGTGATTTTGTAGACATGTGTGAAAGACATGTTCTGAAATGCAAGTGTTGTTGTTTGGAGAGCACATCGGTTACGTGTCAGATGTGTAGCCAAGCAGTAATTTGTCGCCATAGCTGCAAATATTAGCCGGTAATATGAAGTGTTGTCAGCTAAAGTCTGATGATGCAGACGACCGTAAGGACGAAGTACCCAAAAGTACCGCTAGGCCGCGTCTCTTTAGCTCAGTGGTAGAGCACTGGTGTAATAAACCAGGGGTCGTAAGTTCCATCCTCACAGGAGAAAGATGAGTTTTGGAAATCAGTTGCGCGTCGTGGCCGTATTGCAAACAGTACCTGTGATGACGAACAATTAGCGACAGGCGTTTTTTTAAGAATTACTCTCAGATGCGATTAAGGCGAATGGCGCAGATAAAGCATTTGCCAAAGCGGTACAGCATTAGGTGGGACGAGGCAGTCTGAATTACATTTTATAGATGTATTTCTCACATATCTCAGAGCCTCTCGCGATATTCGTCGTCGTCGTCGTCGTCGTCGTCGTCGTCGTCGTCGTCGCCGCCGCCGCTTCTGCAGAAGTAGCAAATGGCAATCGTAGCAAATGCGGCGAGGGACGCCCTGCCTTCGATTCCGAATGCACAAAGTGTGTGGTCTTGTTTCTCAGTCTATATTTGGTCGGTCACGTCAGAGGTTGAATGTAACGAATGGGTGGGAAAGAGCAAGGGCAGCGGCTGTGTAGAACGAAAACACAAATCCTCAGGGGTGTGAGCGTTTCGAAATGAGTCGTATACATGTAAATGTTGGTCGTCAGTG
Organism: Schistocerca gregaria; assembly: GCF_023897955.1. Lineage (NCBI taxonomy): Eukaryota > Metazoa > Arthropoda > Insecta > Orthoptera > Acrididae > Schistocerca > Schistocerca gregaria. The sequence goes on along the minus strand of NW_026061707.1, from coordinate 13,374,996 downwards.
ACCGTGAGGCCTAATGTATAAGGCGTCGGACTTCGGATGTGAAGATTACAGGTTCGAATGCTGTCACGCTTGTGTTTTTCCAGTTCTGAAAAAGAAACATAACGTTTTAATGTAGCAATTGAGCAGTACGAAACAGTCTGAATGTTGCTGTTGACCATTTTTTGCTTGGAGATGCTCTTGAGCTTGAAACACACACAACAAGACCGGTGTTAACTAGCGAAATGTTCGGCAGAGTGCCGACACAGCGAGTTTTGACTATCACTTGCACATCTAAAACAACGTCGGAAAGTAACTCGTTCGGCTTTTGAGTCACATAAAGTATGTGTGTTAATTTTGACGCCACTAGCTCTGCATGTTGTCATGCAATTTCTTTACCTCTCAGAAATGATTATGACATAAAAGTGAAGTACGTGACGAGTGTGACGTTAGGAAAACATTAGGCATCATGGAGAGATTCTGTATGGGACCACCCAACCCAAACGAGTACTGTGTGACGTGCTACCCGGCAGGTATTCACCGAGGTAGCCGGCTAGCTCAGTCGGTAGAGCGTCAGACTCTTAAACCCAGGGTCGTGGGTTCGAGCCAGACGCTGGGCGGAACGGAATTTTGTTCCGCTGCAGGTGTAAATCACCGTTTTTCTGATTAACGAGATTTAATGGAAATAGCAACTTTAAACTTTGCCTACGTCTCTGTCAGTCGCAAGGAAACTGTATTTGAAGGTGAAGGTGATTTTGTAGACATGTGTGAAAGACATGTTCTGAAATGCAAGTGTTGTTGTTTGGAGAGCACATCGGTTACGTGTCAGATGTGTAGCCAAGCAGTAATTTGTCGCCATAGTTGCAAATATTAGCCGGTAATATGAAGTGTTGTCAGCTAAAGTCTGATGATGCAGACGACCGTAAGGACGAAGTACCCAAAAGTACCGCTAGGCCGCGCCTCTTTAGCTCAGTGGTAGAGCACTGGTGTAATAAACCAGGGGTCGTAAGTTCCATCCTCACAGGAGAAAGATGAATTTTGGAAATCAGTTGCGCGTCGTGGCCGTATTGCAAACAGTACCTGTGATGACGAACAATTAGCGACAGGCGTTTTTTTAAGAATTACTCTCAGATGCGATTAAGGCGAATGGCGCAGATAAAGCATTTGCCAAAGCGGTACAGCATAAGGTGGGACGAGGCAGTCTGAATTACATTTTATAGATGTATTTCTCACATATCTCAGAGCCTCTCGCGATATTCGTCGTCGTCGTCGTCGTCGTCGTCGTCGTCGTCGTCGCCGCCGCCGCTTCTGCAGAAGTAGCAAATGGCAATCGTAGCAAATGCGGCGAGGGACGCCCTGCTTTCGATTCCGAATGCACAAAGTGTGTGGTCTTGTTTCTCAGTCTATATTTGGTCGGTCACGTCAGAGGTTGAATGTAACGAATGGGTGGGAAAGAGCAAGGGGCAGCGGCTGTGTAGAACGAAAACACAAATCCTCAGGGGTGTGAGCGTTTCGAGATGAGTCGTATACATGTAAATGTTGGTCGTCAGTGACCGTGTGGCCTAATGGATAAGGCGTCGGACTTCGGATGTGAAGATTACAGGTTCGAATGCTGTCACGCTTGTGTTTTTCCAGTTCTGAAAAAGAAACATAACGTTGTAATGTAGCAATTGAGCAGTACAAAACAGTCTGAATGTTGCTGTTGACCATTTTTTGCTTGGAGATGCTCTTGAGCTTGAAACACACACAACAAGACCGGTGTTAACTAGCGAAATGGTCGGCAGAGTGCCGACACAGCGAGTTTTGACTATCACTTGCACATCTAAAACAACGTCGGAAAGTAACTCGTTCGGCTTTTGAGTCACATAAAGTATGTGTGTTAATTTTGACGCCACTAGCTCTGCATGTTGTCATGCAATTTCTTTACCTCTCAGAAATGATTATGACATAAAAGTGAAGTACGTGACGAGTGTGACGTTAGGAAAACATTAGGCATCATGGAGAGATTCTGTATGGGACCACCCAACCCAAACGAGTACTGTGTGACGTGCTACCCGGCAGGTATTCACCGAGGTAGCCGGCTAGCTCAGTCGGTAGAGCGGCAGACTCTTAAACCCAGGGTCGTGGGTTCGAGCCAGACGCTGGGCGGAACGGAATTTTGTTCCGCTGCAGGTGTAAATCACCGTTTTTCTGATTAACGAGATTTAATGGAAATAGCAACTTTAAACTTTGCCTACGTCTCTGTCAGTCGCAAGGAAACTGTATTTGAAGGTGAAGGTGATTTTGTAGACATGTGTGAAAGACATGTTCTGAAATGCAAGTGTTGTTGTTTGGAGAGCACATCGGTTACGTGTCAGATGTGTAGCCAAGCAGTAATTTGTCGCCATAGCTGCAAATATTAGCCAGTAATATGAAGTGTTGTCAGCTAAAGTCTGATGATGCAGACGACCGTAAGGACGAAGTACCCAAGAGTACCGCTAGGCCGCGCCTCTTTAGCTCAGTGGTAGAGCACTGGTGTAATAAACCAGGGGTCGTAAGTTCCATCCTTACGGGAGAAAGATGAATTTTGGAAATCAGTTGCGCGTCGTGGCTGTATTGCGAACAGTACCTGTGATGACGAACAATTAGCGACAGGCGTTTTTTTAAGAATTACTCTCAGATGCGATTAAGGCGAATGGCGCAGATAAAGCATTTGCCAAAGCGGTACAGCATAAGGTGGGACGAGGCAGTCTGAATTAAATTTTATAGATGTATTTCTCACATATCTCAGAGCCTCTCGCGATATTCGTCGTCGTCGTCGTCGTCGTCGTCGTCGCCGCCGCCGCTTCTGCAGAAGTAGCAAATGGCAATCGTAGCAAATGCGGCGAGGGACGCCCTGCCTTCGATTCCGAATGCACAAAGTGTGTGGTCTTGTTTCTCAGTCTATATTTGGTCGGTCACGTCAGAGGTTGAATGTAACGAATGGGTGGGAAAGAGCAAGGGGCAGCGGCTGTGCAGAACGAAAACACAAATCCTCAGGGGTGTGAGCGTTTCGAAATGAGTCGTATACATGTAAATGTTGGTCGTCAGTGACCGTGAGGCCTAATGTATAAGGCGTCGGACTTCGGATGTGAAGATTACAGGTTCGAATGCTGTCACGCTTGTGTTTTTCCAGTTGTGAAAAAGAAACATAACGTTTTAATGTAGCAATTGAGCAGTACGAAACAGTCTGAATGTTGCTGTTGACCATTTTTTGCTTGGAGATGCTCTTGAGCTTGAAACACACACAACAAGACCGGTGTTAACTAGCGAAATGTTCGGCAGAGTGCCGACACAGCGAGTTTTGACTATCACTTGCACATCTAAAACAACGTCGGAAAGTAACTCGTTCGGCTTTTGAGTCACATAAAGTATGTGTGTTAATTTTGACGCCACTAGCTCTGCATGTTGTCATGCAATTTCTTTACCTCTCAGAAATGATTATGACATAAAAGTGAAGTACGTGACGAGTGTGACGTTAGGAAAACATTAGGCATCATGGAGAGATTCTGTATGGGACCACCCAACCCAAACGAGTACTGTGTGACGTGCTACCCGGCAGGTATTCACCGAGGTAGCCGGCTAGCTCAGTCGGTAGAGCGTCAGACTCTTAAACCCAGGGTCGTGGGTTCGAGCCAGACGCTGGGCGGAACGGAATTTTGTTCCGCTGCAGGTGTAAATCACCGTTTTTCTGATTAACGAGATTTAATGGAAATAGCAACTTTAAACTTTGCCTACGTCTCTGTCAGTCGCAAGGAAACTGTATTTGAAGGTGAAGGTGATTTTGTAGACATGTGTGAAAGACATGTTCTGAAATGCAAGTGTTGTTGTTTGGAGAGCACATCGGTTACGTGTCAGATGTGTAGCCAAGCAGTAATTTGTCGCCATAGCTGCAAATATTAGCCGGTAATATGAAGTGTTGTCAGCTAAAGTCTGATGATGCAGACGACCGTAAGGACGAAGTACCCAAGAATACCGCTAGGCCGCGCCTCTTTAGCTCAGTGGTTGAGCACTGGTGTAATAAACCAGGGGTCGTAAGTTCCATCCTCACAGGAGAAAGATGAATTTTGGAAATCAGTTGCGCGTCGTGGCCGTATTGCAAACAGTACCTGTGATGACGAACAATTAGCGACAGGCGTTTTTTTAAGAATTACTCTCAGATGCGATTAAGGCGAATGGCGCAGATAAAGCATTTGCCAAAGCGGTACAGCATAAGGTGGGACGAGGCAGTCTGAATTACATTTTATAGATGTATTTCTCACATATCTCAGAGCCTCTCGCGATATTCGTCGTCGTCGTCGTCGTCGTCGTCGTCGCCGCCGCCGCTTCTGCAGAAGTAGCAAATGGCAATCGTAGCAAATGCGGCGAGGGACGCCCTGCTTTCGATTCCGAATGCACAAAGTGTGTGGTCTTGTTTCTCAGTCTATATTTGGTCGGTCACGTCAGAGGTTGAATGTAACGAATGGGTGGGAAAGAGCAAGGGGCAGCGGCTGTGTAGAACGAAAACACAAATCCTCAGGGGTGTGAGCGTTTCGAGATGAGTCGTATACATGTAAATGTTGGTCGTCAGTGACCGTGTGGCCTAATGGATAAGGCGTCGGACTTCGGATGTGAAGATTACAGGTTCGAATGCTGTCACGCTTGTGTTTTTCCAGTTCTGAAAAAGAAACATAACGTTGTAATGTAGCAATTGAGCAGTACGAAACAGTCTGAATGTTGCTGTTGACCATTTTTTGCTTGGAGATGCTCTTGAGCTTGAAACACACACAACAAGACCGGTGTTAACTAGCGAAATGGTCGGCAGAGTGCCGACACAGCGAGTTTTGACTATCACTTGCACATCTAAAACAACGTCGGAAAGTAACTCGTTCGGCTTTTGAGTCACATAAAGTATGTGTGTTAATTTTGACGCCACTAGCTCTGCATGTTGTCATGCAATTTCTTTACCTCTCAGAAATGATTATGACATAAAAGTGAAGTACGTGACGAGTGTGACGTTAGGAAAACATTAGGCATCATGGAGAGATTCTGTATGGGACCACCCAACCCAAACGAGTACTGTGTGACGTGCTACCCGGCAGGTATTCACCGAGGTAGCCGGCTAGCTCAGTCGGTAGAGCGGCAGACTCTTAAACCCAGGGTCGTGTGTTCGAGCCAGACGCTGGGCGGAACGGAATTTTGTTCCGCTGCAGGTGTAAATCACCGTTTTTCTGATTAACGAGATTTAATGGAAATAGCAACTTTAAACTTTGCCTACGTCTCTGTCAGTCGCAAGGAAACTGTATTTGAAGGTGAAGGTGATTTTGTAGACATGTGTGAAAGACATGTTCTGAAATGCAAGTGTTGTTGTTTGGAGAGCACATCGGTTACGTGTCAGATGTGTAGCCAAGCAGTAATTTGTCGCCATAGCTGCAAATATTAGCCAGTAATATGAAGTGTTGTCAGCGAAAGTCTGATGATGCAGACGACCGTAAGGACGAAGTACCCAAGAGTACCGCTAGGCCGCGCCTCTTTAGCTCAGTGGTAGAGCACTGGTGTAATAAACCAGGGGTCGTAAGTTCCATCCTTACGGGAGAAAGATGAATTTTGGAAATCAGTTGCGCTTCGTGGCTGTATTGCAAACAGTACCTGTGATGACGAACAATTAGCGACAGGCGTTTTTTTAAGAATTACTCTCAGATGCGATTAAGGCGAATGGCGCAGATAAAGCATTTGCCAAAGCAGTACAGCATAAGGTGGGACGAGGCAGTCTGAATTACATTTTATAGATGTATTTCTCACATATCTCAGAGCCTCTCGCGATATTCGTCGTCGTCGTCGTCGTCGTCGTCGTCGTCGTCGTCGTCGTCGCCGCCGCCGCTTCTGCAGAAGTAGCAAATGGCAATCGTAGCAAATGCGGCGAGGGACGCCCTGCCTTCGATTCCGAATGCACAAAGTGTGTGGTCTTGTTTCTCAGTCTATATTTGGTCGGTCACGTCAGAGGTTGAATGTAACGAATGGGTGGGAAAGAGCAAGGGGCAGCGGCTGTGTAGAACGAAAACACAAATCCTCAGGGGTGTGAGCGTTTCGAGATGAGTCGTATACATGTAAATGTTGGTCGTCAGTGACCGTGTGGCCTAATGGATAAGGCGTCGGACTTCGGATGTGAAGATTACAGGTTCGAATGCTGTCACGCTTGTGTTTTTCCAGTTCTGAAAAAGAAACATAACGTTGTAATGTAGCAATTGAGCAGTACGAAACAGTCTGAATGTTGCTGTTGACCATTTTTTGCTTGGAGATGCTCTTGAGCTTGAAACACACACAACAAGACCGGTGTTAACTAGCGAAATGGTCGGCAGAGTGCCGACACAGCGAGTTTTGACTATCACTTGCACATCTAAAACAACGTCGGAAAGTAACTCGTTCGGCTTTTGAGTCACATAAAGTATGTGTGTTAATTTTGACGCCACTAGCTCTGCATGTTGTCATGCAATTTCTTTACCTCTCAGAAATGATTATGACACAAAAGTGAAGTACGTGACGAGTGTGACGTTAGGAAAACATTAGGCATCATGGAGAGATTCTGTATGGACCACCCAACCCAAACGAGTACTGTGTGACGTGCTACCCGGCAGGTATTCACCGAGGTAGCCGGCTAGCTCAGTCGGTAGAGCGGCAGACTCTTAAACCCAGGGTCGTGGGTTCGAGCCAGACGCTGGGCGGAACGGAATTTTGTTCCGCTGCAGGTGTAAATCACCGTTTTTCTGATTAACGAGATTTAATGGAAATAGCAACTTTAAACTTTGCCTACGTCTCTGTCAGTCGCAAGGGAACTGTATTTGAAGGTGAAGGTGATTTTGTAGACATGTGTGAAAGACATGTTCTGAAATGCAAGTGTTGTTGTTTGGAGAGCACATCGGTTACGTGTCAGATGTGTAGCCAAGCAGTAATTTGTCGCCATAGCTGCAAATATTAGCCGGTAATATGAAGTGTTGTCAGCTAAAGTCTGATGATGCAGACGACCGTAAGGACGAAGTACCCAAGAGTACCGCTAGGCCGCGCCTCTTTAGCTCAGTGGTAGAGCACTGGTGTAATAAACCAGGGGTCGTAAGCTCCATCCTCACAGGAGATAGATGAATTTTGGAAATCAGTTGCGCGTCGTGGCCGTATTGCAAACAGTACCTGTGATGACGAACAATTAGCGACAGGCGTTTTTTTAAGAATTACTCTCAGATGCGATTAAGGCGAATGGCACAGATAAAGCATTTGCCAAAGCGGTACAGCATAAGGTGGGACAAGGCAGTCTGAATTACATTTTATAGATGTATTTCTCACATATCTCAGAGCCTCTCGCGATATTCGTCGTCGTCGTCGTCGTCGTCGTCGTCGTCGTCGTAGTCGTCGCCGCCGCCGCTTCTGCAGAAGTAGCAAATGCCAATCGTAGCAAATGCGGCGAGGGACGCCCTGCCTTCGATTCCGAATGCACAAAGTGTGTGGTCTTGTTTCTCAGTCTATATTTGGTCGGTCACGTCAGAGGTTAAATGTAACGAATGGGTGGGAAAGAGCAAGGGGCAGCGGCTGTGTAGAACGAAAACACAAATCCTCAGGGGTGTGAGCGTTTCGAGATGAGTCATATACATGTAAATATTGGTGGTCAGTGACCGTGTGGCCTAATGGATAAGACGTCGGACTTCGGATCTGAAGATTACAGGTTCGAATGCTGTCACGCTTGTGTTTTTCCAGTTCTGAAAAAGAAACATAACGTTGTAATGTAGCAATTGAGCAGTACGAAACAGTCTGAATGCTGCTGTTGACCATTTTTTGCTTGGAGATGCTCTTGAGCTTGAAACACACACAACAAGACCGGTGTTAACTAGCGAAATGGTCGGCAGAGTGCCGACACAGCGAGTTTTGACTATCACTTGCACATCTAAAACAACGTCGGAAAGTAACTCGTTCGGCTTTTGAGTCACATAAAGTATGTGTGTTAATTTTGACGCCACTAGCTCTGCATGTTGTCATGCAATTTCTTTACCTCTCAGAAATGATTATGACATAAAAGTGAAGTACGTGACGAGTGTGGCGTTAGGAAAACATTAGGCATCATGGAGAGATTCTGTATGGGACCACCCAACCCAAACGAGTACTGTGTGACGTGCTACCCGGCAGGTATTCACCGAGGTAGCCGGCTAGCTCAGTCGGTAGAGCGTCAGACTCTTAAACCCAGGGTTGTGGGTTCGTTCATTCTGGCTTTAGCCGTCGCCGTGGTCGGACGTGCTTGTTGTTTACTCCGCGTACGTTAGCGCTATCGCCGGTGTTTGGTGTTTACGTGAAGTTAGCTGTACATTTTCGCTGTTATTTTTTGAGTGGTGTCTCTGATAAGTGTTTTTATAGTGCTTTCGTCCGTTCCACGTCTCGTGCTTCGCCGCAATTTCGGTTGTTGCCGGAATTTCGTCGGAACCGACGACCATGTCTGACACCGTCAGGAAGAATACTTTAGTCTTCTCGTTCGAGAAAGAAACACGGCCGGTCCAACCTACTGCGCTGGAAATCCACGATTGGCTGACTGAGGTAATCGGTATAAATTCTGACTCTGTTCATACCACGCAATTAGATGCTGAAAAATACTGTGTTTTTGTTAAATTTCTGAACTCAGTGACAGTCGATAAGTTGCTTGCAAAATGGGGTCATTCCGTCGAATTTGTTCATCGAGACGGTTCAAAAAGTAATGTCTCTGTACGAAAAGCTGATATCATGTACACCAATGTCAGGATTTTGAATGTTCCAATTGAAATTGATAATCAGTTGATCAAGGACGCTCTATCTAAATATGGCGAAGTTAAATCTATCTATAACGAAAGATGGTCGAAGCTATACAAGATACAGTGTTTTAATGGCATTAGATCCGTTGAAATGGAGGTGAAAGCCAACATTCCGTCCCATATATCCGTTGCAGGCCATAAAGCACATGTTGTGTATTCTGGTCAGGAGCGCACGTGCAATATTTGCAATGAGACAGGTCATTTCCGACAAGATTGTCCGCGCCGTGTTTTTGTTCTTCGGAACAATCTAACACAGCGTCAAAAACTGACCCTCAGCGATGTCTTACCAAATAGCACTTCCCTTCTTTCGGTTAACGACAGTGGTGCATGTACTTCTGCAGTGCCCGCCATAACTACTACGGAGTTCCCTCCCCTGAGCGTCATTACATCACACCCTTCTGTTCCCGATTGCGATCTCCAGAATAAGAAGCGACTGTTGGAAACGACCGATGACGGTTCGGACGGCGAGTCCGCCCGTAATTCGCCTTCCACCCGCAAGCAGAAGCAGTGTAATGCGGATGTGCTCGAGAAAACAAACAGTACATGTATTGACGTGACGACAGCCGCTGAGGCAACCCGGCCGCTGTCGGCGGCTGAACAGGTACAAACGGTCCACGGAGGGGACGCAGTAACGATTGTCGCGGAGACGGAAGAGGCGCACTCCGAAGCACAAGAGGTGACGGAGCGGAACCCAACTCAAGAACTTACAGACCCACAAACCGCCGACTCAGTCAGTGCTCTGGAGCTAGTGACGGAAGAACAAGGAATTGGCACTCGTAAAAAGGACGCTGTTGAGGCAGCTTCGGTCACAACGGTGGTAAAGATAGACAATCCGAATGACGGCGCGTTGAACCAAGATGTCCGAAGACGCCGACTCAAACCGCAACCTACTCTCAAAGCTTCCCGTAACCAAAGCAAACAACAACCAGCACAAGAGGAAGCGACGGCCAAGAACGTCTTGTATGAAATCATCACGGAAAGACCTAAGGAGGTACCTTCAAGTGACATTAGTGATGCAAAGCCCCTCGGTAAAACTAAAACCCGAGATGTTCGGAATCCTGCACCAAAATGAGGCTGTAAGATGAAAAAAAAAAAAAAAAGGATTTTGTTGAACCAGTTTCATTTCTAATTGTACTACTGTTTTAGTCATATTTCAGAGGAACCAGATGAAGTGTTTACCGAGCTTCAAATACTGACTATTTTTTTAGATGTTTGATTAAGTGGAATCGTTTCTCCCTTCTAGAAGCTGCACATCTCTTTTTTTTTTTTTTTTTATTAATATTTTGTTATCTTTTTAACCACTTATTTACTTTTTATGCAAACTAAATGTCCCAGGCATATACAATTACGACTATCAATATTAACAGGATTACATCCGTGACTAAAGTTACAGCGCTCAAGGATTATTTATATGAGTCAGGGACGGACATTGCTTTCCTACAGGAAGTAGTGCTGACTAATCTTACAGTGCCTGGATATTTGGCGATTTTAAATGTCTCACTTGACACCAACGTCGGTACAGCAATTTTAGTCAGGGAGGGGATTCCTGTCTCGGATATCGAGAGGTTGGACTCCGGCAGAGCGATAGGTATAAAAGTCTTTGGTTCTACCCTTATCAATCTGTATGCCCCTTCTGGCACATCCAATAGAATGGAAAGAGCACAGTTCTATAAAGAAGAAATCATTTATTTATTACGGAAAAACCCAAAAGATCTTATAATAGGCGGTGATTTTAATTGTGTGATAAATAAGAAAGACCAGGTTCCGAATTTTAATAACTGCCATGAACTGAAGCGTTTCGTCACTGTTTTACAGCTTAAAGATGCTTGGGAACTAATGTATCCCACATTTGTGGCATTTACATTCCTAGGTCCTCACTCACGTAGCAGGATCGACAGACTCTACATATCGCAAAGTCTAGTTAGCTCCTTCATTAAAGCAGAGACGATTCCAGTTTACTTTTCTGATCATAGCTCCGTGCTAGCTTCCATCAACCTTACTGCGCAACCCACTCGCCGTTTTAGAAGTTCATGGCACCTTAATACGTCACTGATGCAGGACGACGGATTAGAAGAAAGTTTGACAGAAGCGTGGGCATTGTGCCTCCGCTCTGCAGATAGACACGTCTCAGTACTAGACTGGTGGTGCAACAGGGCAAAGCCTAAACTGAGAAAAGTTCTCATCCAGTATAGTGTACAACGATCGAAAGACTTGAAAAATTCCATAGAATTTTATTATACCATGCTGCGAAATTTATATGAGCAGGCAAACACTTCCAACGTCCGTCTGGCAGATATCAAGCAAACTAAGGCCAAATTGCTCAGTCTTAAAAGACAGCAGATGGAGGGTCTGAAATTAAAATCCAAGGCTAAGACAGTCGTGGAGGATGAACATGCTTCCTTGTACCATCTACTGAAGCACGAAAGAAACAGGAGACGCACCTTCATTGATGGACTTCAGTCTGAAACTGGCGAGACACTCACGACTCAGAGAGACATCGTCAATGCAGTGCACAAATATTACGAAGACCTATACACTGCCAACCCGGTATGTGAAGAGTCCTTTGATGAGTTTCTTAGTTCCATAGCTCCACAGGTCTCGGACGAGGAAAACGAAGACCTTCTCGTCGAGTGTACTAACGAAGATATCCACAGAATCATCTGCAAATCTCCTCTGAGGAAATCGCCGGGACCGGATGGTTTGCCTGTTGAATTTTATAAACGATACTGGCCACTGATTGGTGACATGTTTACCCGAATGACGAACGAGGTGCTTCAGGGAAAGCATTTACCTGCTGTTTTTAAAGAGAGCACAATAGTACTAATCCCAAAAAATGCTGCAAAAAGAAACCTCAACAACTTTCGTCCTATCTCCCTGTTAAACTCCGATTATAAAATCATCGGCAGAATTTTAAACAACAGACTCTCACAGTTGGCCAAAAAGATAGTAAGTCCATACCAGTCCTGTGTGCCTACCAAGAGCATTTTCAAAAGCATAGCTGAATATAGAGATATAATTGCAATCACTGCTGTGACCACCATAAAATGTGCTATCATGTTTATTGACTTCCAGAAAGCATTTGATCGTGTGGATCATAGATTCCTTAGTGCCACACTGAACAAAATAGGTTTTAATGAGCGAGTCGTAAGTGTGATCAGAAATGTTGCAACAGGCATCAGCGCTTGTATATCAGTTAACTGCCAGAGGACAAAGCAGATTCAGATCAGGCGCGGCGTTCCTCAAGGAAGCCCCCTCTCCATGTTCCTATTCGTGCTTTCATTAGAACCTTTCCTCCGCAGTGTTCATGCCACTCTAACTGGCATCACATTATCTGGTCACCGAACAGTCATAAACGCCTATGCCGATGATGTCGGAGTCGTCCTGCGAAATCCCGACGACATTTTGAAATTGGACACGCTAATTAAAAAGTACTGTAGAGTCTCCGGAGCAGGTGTCAACGCAAACAAAAGCAAACTCCTAAACCTGCGGGGTTTTCAACATACCACCTTAGCCTGGGCCACAATGGTCACCCAATGCAAAGCACTAGGAATAACACTGACACCTTGTCCGTTAAAAATGGCAGCTATCAATTGGAGAAATACGTCGGGACAACTTCTTGGAACAACAAGAGAAAACCTCCACCGTAACATGAACCAAGTTCAGAGGGTGATTTTCATTAACCACTGCATTCTCTCCAGGAGTTACTTTATAGCACAGATCTTCCCACTACCGAAAATGATTGGAAAAAAGATAATGTCTACCATTGCCAGCTATCTTTGGAGAGGGGATATATTCAGAGTCGACGCAAAAACTGCGACCTTAGATCCCAGGAATGGAGGTTTGGGGTTAGTTGACATCAGAAATAAGGCGTCTGCGCTTTTTATAAAAAGGACCGCCACTATCCTTAGCGACCACGCTGATAGCATTACAACTAAATTATTTGAAGTTGTCAGGCCTGCCAGTTTACAGGCGCCGGTGAATGTGCAAAAAATAAATAACCGGCTCCAGTACGTTCGTGTATATTTTGTGGAATTCAGCTATCTCGGCGGTGTCATCATCAACTCACGACGGATCACGGCCCGCGATATTCTGTGCCATCGAAAGAAAATGGAGGGGAGAAACAAATTGGAAAGTAAATACCCACACACTGATTGGGACGCCATATGGAAAAATATTAATATGCGTGGTCTACCATCGGACGTCAAGTCAGCGTGGTATAAAACAGTGAATGAGACCGTAAGCACCAATGAAAGGTTACATGCAATCGGCGTTAGCGACACGAACCTATGTCTCAAATGTAAATTGATCGACATGTTAGTGCACAGATTCACGTGCGGTGGCAATCTACAACTCTGTAATTGGATTAGGGAACAACTGGCTTTTCTTACGAGATCTTCGGTGGAAAATTTTCCCCCTGTTACATTCCTCAGGCCTCAGACTTGCTATTTTCCAGCAGCAAAAAACAACTCGGTCCATTGGTTAATGGGACACTATGTGAATTACGTAATTAATCACCTGGGAAATGACAATTCCACTGATTTTTACATGTACTTGAAGTGTGCTTTTTATAACGCCCTGAAATATAAAGACCACAAGAAAAACTACGGCAATATGCTTAAAATTGTATTCGAGCGACTGGGCATTGGTTGACAAGCCAACGAGATAAACAAAAATCGTTTATTTAAGCGAAACGACGCTTAAACAAAAACAATTGGGGAGAAGTACAATTTTACAGTTTCATATTACAATCACTTATCCTCTGCTGGCAAAGAAGGCTATTTTGTTTATTGCACAGAAGAAGCCGAAGCCGAAAGCCAGTATCGCAGGGTTAAAGATAAATTGTTTTCTTATACATTCATTTTATGACTGAGAAGGAAGTCTCATTTGTTTCCATGGAAGGGAACATACTTTTTTATTATTATTATTAATCTCAAGAAGGAAAGGAGGCTACGGAATTAGTGCCTTAACATAAAATTCCTTCTTCACATTCCATGAAGATTTTTCTTTTACAATAAAAAAAATAACAAACAAACAAAAATAATAATAATAACAATAAAAAAACTAAACAGAAATTAAAAAAAAAATAATATACAGGTTCAGGGTCCACTACTTCCTACAACTTTATTATATATTACAAAGAAGTATGCTAGGTTGCCGAGAAGCAGTGGATGAAAAAAAAAAAAAAAAAAAAAAAAAAAAAAAAAAAAAAAAAAAAAAAGAGCACTAAAGCTATAACCTTCAATCTCTATTGCCTCGGCATGACATAAATTTTTTGTTTCAAATGAAGCATCTTTTGGTTCAGGATTTCGAAGGCAAAACAGCATATATCTACGTATACACAAGATGTAAAATTTCTTATTGAAAACTATGATAAAGACACGCCTCAGCAACAGGACTGGGTGGAGACATCGCGGCCAGGCCTCGAGATTTTGACCCCTGCCCGCTTTGCCTCCGCCTGCCTCATGCTGCTTATATATATATATATATATATATATATAAAAAAAAAAAAAAAAAAAAAGGCTCAAGTCTGATGATCCAAATAAAAAAAAAAAAAAAAAAGCCAGACGCTGGGCGGAACGGAATTTTGTTCCACTGCCGGTGTAAATCACCGTTTTTCTGATTAACGAGATTTAATGGAAATAGCAACTTGAAACTTTGCCTACGTCTCTGTCAGTCGCAAGGAAACTGTATTTGAAGGTGAAGGTGATTTTGTAGACATGTGTGAAAGACATGTTCTGAAATGCAAGTGTTGCTGTTTGGAGAGCACATCGGTTACGTGTCAGATGTGTAGCCAAGCAGTAATTTGTCGCCATAGCTGCAAATATTAGCCGGTAATATGAAGTGTTGTCAGCTAAAGTCTGATGATGCAGACGACCGTTAGGACGAAGTACCCAAGAGTATCGCTAGGCCGCGCCTCTTTAGCTCAGTGGTAGAGCACTGGTGTAATAAACCAGGGGTCGTAAGTTCCATCCTCACAGGAGAAAGATGAATTTTGGAAATCAGTTGCCCGTCGTGGCCGTATTGCAAACAGTACCTGTGATGACGAACAATTAGCGACAGGTGTTTTTTTAAGAATTACTCTCAGATGCGATTAAGGCGAATGGCGCAGATAAAGCATTTGCCAAAGCGGTACAGCATAAGGTGGGACGAGGCAGTCTGAATTACATTTTATAGATGTATTTCTCACATATCTCAGAGCCTCTCGCGATATTCGTCGTCGTCGTCGTCGTCGTCGCCGCCGCTTCTGCAGAAGTAGCAAATGGCAATCGTAGCAAATGCGGCGAGGGACGCCCTGCCTTCCATTCCGAATGCACAAAGTGTGTGGTCTTGTTTCTCAGTCTATATTTGGTCGGTCACGTCAGAGGTTGAATGTAACGAATGGGTGGGAAAGAGCAAGGGGCAGCGGCTGTGTAGAACGAAAACACAAATCCTCAGGGGTGTGAGCGTTTCGAGATGAGTCGTATACATGTAAATGTTGGTCGTCAGTGACCGGGTGGCCTAATGGATAAGGCGTCGGACTTCGGATCTGAAAATTACAGGTTCTAATGCTGTCACGCTTGTGTTTTTCCAGTTCTGAAAAAGAAACATAACGTTTTAATGTAGCAATTGAGCAGTACGAAACAGTCTGAATGTTGCTGTTGACCATTTTTTGCTTGGAGATGCTCTTCAGCTTGAAACACACACAACAAGACCGGTGTTAACTAGCGAAATGGTCGGCAGAGTGCCGACACAGCGAGTTTTGACTATCACTTGCACATCTAAAACAACGTCGGAAAGTAACTCGTTCGGCTTTTGAGTCACATAAAGTATGTGTGTTAATTTTGACGCCACTAGCTCTGCATGTTGTCATGCAATTTCTTTACCTCTCACAAATGATTATGAGATAAAAGTGAAGTACGTGACGAGTGTGACGTTAGGAAAACATTAGGCATCATGGAGAGATTCTGTATGGGACCACCCAACCCAAACGAGTACTGTGTGACGTTCTACCCGGCAGGTATTTACCGAGGTAGCCGGCTAGCTCAGTCGGTAGAGCGTCAGACTCTTAAACCCAGGGTCGTGGGTTCGAGCCAGACGCTGGGCGGAACGGAATTTTGTTCCGCTGCCGGTGTAAATCACCGTTTTTCTGATTAACGAGATTTAATGGAAATAGCAACTTTAAACTTTGCCTACGTCTCTGTCAGTCGCAAGGAAACTGTATTTGAAGGTGAAGGTGATTTTGTAGACATGTGTGAAAGACATGTTCTGAAATGCAAGTGTTGTTGTTTGGAGAGCACATCGGTTACGTGTCAGATGTGTAGCCAAGCAGTAATTTGTCGCCATAGCTGCAAATATTAGCCGGTAATATGAAGTGTTGTCAGCTAAAGTCTGATGATGCAGACGACCGTTAGGACGAAGTACTCAAGAGTACCGCTAGGCCGCGCCTCTTTAGCTCAGTGGTAGAGCACTGGTGTAATAAACCAGGGGTCGTAAGTTCCATCCTCACAGGAGAAAGATGAATTTTGGAAATCAGTTGCGCGTCGTGGCCGTATTGCAAACAGTACCTGTGATGACGAACAATTAGCGACAGGCGTTTTTTTAAGAATTACTCTCAGATGCGATTAAGGCGAATGGCGCAGATAAAGCATTTGCCAAAGCGGTACAGCATAAGGTGGGACGAGGCAGTCTGAATTACATTTTATAGATGTATTTCTCACATATCTCAGAGCCTCTCGCGATATTCGTCGTCGTCGTCGTCGTCGTCGCCGCCGCTTCTGCAGAAGTAGCAAATGGCAATCGTAGCAAATGCGGCGAGGGACGCCCTGCCTTCGATTCCGAATGCACAAAGTGTGTGGTCTTGTTTCTCAGTCTATATTTGGTCGGTCACGTCAGAGGTTGAATGTAACGAATGGGTGGGAAAGAGCAAGGGGCAGCGGCTGTGTAGAACGAAAACACCAATCCTCAGGGGTGTGAGCGTTTCGAGATGAGTCGTATACATGTAAATGTTGGTCGTCAGTGACCGTGTGGCCTAATGGATAAGGCGTCGGACTTCGGATCTGAAGATTACAGGTTCGAATGCTGTCACGCTTGTGTTTTTCCAGTTGTGAAAAAGAAACATAACGTTTTAATGTAGCAATTGAGCAGTACGAAACAGTCTGAATGTTGCTGTTGACCATTTTTTGCTTGGAGATGCTCTTCAGCTTGAAACACACACAACAAGACCGGTGTTAACTAGCGAAATGGTCGGCAGAGTGCCGACACAGCGAGTTTTGACTATCACTTGCACATCTAAAACAACGTCGGAAAGTAACTCGTTCGGCTTTTGAGTCACATAAAGTATGTGTGTTAATTTTGACGCCACTAGCTCTGCATGTTGTCATGCAATTTCTTTACCTCTCAGAAATGATTATGACATAAAAGTGAAGTACGTGACGAGTGTGACGTTAGGAAAACATTAGGCATCATGGAGAGATTCTGTATGGGACCACCCAACCCAAACGAGTACTGTGTGACGTGCTACCCGGCAGGTATTCACCGAGGTAGCCGGCTAGCTCAGTCGGTAGAGCGTCAGACTCTTAAACCCAGGGTTGTGGGTTCGAGCGAGACGCTGGGCGGAACGGAATTTTGTTCCACTGCCGGTGTAAATCACCGTTTTTCTGATTAACGAGATTTAATGGAAATAGCAACTTTAAACTTTGCCTACGTCTCTGTCAGTCGCTAGGAAACTGTATTTGAAGGTGAAGGTGATTTTGTAGACATGTGTGAAAGACATGTTCTGAAATGCAAGTGTTGTTGTTGGGAGAGCACATCGGTTACGTGTCAGATGTGTAGCCAAGCAGTAATTTGTCGCCATAGCTGCAAATATTAGCCGGTAATATGAAGTGTTGTCAGCTAAAGTCTGATGATGCAGACGACCGTTAGGACGAAGTACCCAAGAGTACCGCTAGGCCGCGCCTCTTTAGCTCATTGGTAGAGCGCTGGTGTAATAAACCAGGGGTCGTAAGTTCCATCCTCACAGGAGAAAGATGAATTTTGGAAATCAGTTGCGCGTCGTGGCCGTATTGCAAACAGTACCTGCGATGACGAACAATTAGCGACAGGCGTTTTTTTAAGAATTACTCTCAGATGCGATTAAGGCGAATGGCGCAGATAAAGCATTTGCCAAAGCGGTACAGCATAAGGTGGGACGAGGCAGTCTGAATTACATTTTATAGATGTATTTCTCACATATCTCAGAGCCTCTCGCGATATTCGTCGTCGTCGTCGTCGTCGTCGTCGCCGCCGCTTCTGCAGAAGTAGCAAATGGCAATCGTAGCAAATGCGGCGAGGGACGCCCTGCCTTCGATTCCGAATGCACAAAGTGTGTGGTCTTGTTTCTCAGTCTATATTTGGTCGGTCACGTCAGAGGTTGAATGTAACGAATGGGTGGGAAAGAGCAAGGGGCAGCGGCTGTGTAGAACGAAAACACCAATCCTCAGGGGTGTGAGCGTTTCGAGATGAGTCGTATACATGTAAATGTTGGTCGTCAGTGACCGTGTGGCCTAATGGATAAGGCGTCGGACTTCGGATCTGAAGATTACAGGTTCGAATGCTGTTACGCTTGTGTTTTTCCAGTTGCGAAAAAGAAACATAACGTTTTAATGTAGCAATTGAGCAGTGCGAAACAGTCTGAATGTTGCTGTTGACCATTTTTTGCTTGGAGATGCTCTTCAGCTTGAAACACACACAACAAGACCGGTGTTAACTAGCGAAATGGTCGGCAGAGTGCCGACACAGCGAGTTTTGACTATCACTTGCACATCTAAAACAACGTCGGAAACTAACTCGTTTGGCTTTTGAGTCACATAAAGTATGTGTGTTAATTTTGACGCCACTAGCTCTGCATGTTGTCATGCAATTTCTTTACCTCTCAGAAATGATTATGACATAAAAGTGAAGTACGTGACGAGTGTGACGTTAGGAAAACATTAGGCATCATGGAGAGATTCTGTATGGGACCACCCAACCCAAACGAGTACTGTGTGACGTGCTACCCGGCAGGTATTCACCGAGGTAGCCGGCTAGCTCAGTCGGTAGAGCGTCAGACTCTTAAACCCAGGGTTGTGGGTTCGAGCCAGAAGCTGGGCGGAACGGAATTTTGTTCCACTGCCGGTGTAAATCACCGTTTTTCTGATTAACGAGATTTAATGGAAATAGCAACTTTAAACTTTGCCTACGTCTCTGTCAGTCGCAAGGAAACTGTATTTGAAGGTGAAGGTGATTTTGTAGACATGTGTGAAAGACATGTTCTGAAATGCAAGTGTTGTTGTTTGGAGAGCACATCGGTTACGTGTCAGATGTGTAGCCAAGCAGTAATTTGTCGCCATAGCTGCAAATATTAGCCGGTAATATGAAGTGTTGTCAGCTAAAGTCTGATGATGCAGACGACCGTTAGGACGAAGTACCCAAGAGTACCGCTAGGCCGCGCCTCTTTAGCTCAGTGGTAGAGCACTGGTGTAATAAACCAGGGGTCGTAAGTTCCATCCTCACAGGAGAAAGATGAATTTTGGAAATCAGTTGCCCGTCGTGGCCGTATTGCAAACAGTACCTGTGATGACGAACAATTAGCGACAGGCGTTTTTTTAAGAATTACTCTCAGATGCGATTAAGGCGAATGGCGCAGATAAAGCATTTGCCAAAGCGGTACAGCATAAGGTGGGACGAGGCAGTCTGAATTACATTTTATAGATGTATTTCTCACATATCTCAGAGCCTCTCGCGATATTCGTCGTCGTCGTCGTCGTCGTCGCCGCCGCTTCTGCAGAAGTAGTAAATGGCAATCGTAGCAAATGCGGCGAGGGACGCCCTGCCTTCGATTCCGAATGCACAAAGTGTGTGGTCTTGTTTCTCAGTCTATATTTGGTCGGTCACGTCAGAGGTTGAATGTAACGAATGGGTGGGAAAGAGCAAGGGGCAGCGGCTGTGTAGAACGAAAACACAAATCCTCAGGGGTGTGAGCGTTTCGAGATGAGTCGTATACATGTAAATGTTGGTCGTCAGTGACCGTGTGGCCTAATGGATAAGGCGTCGGACTTCGGATCTGAAGATTACAGGTTCGAATGCTGTCACGCTTGTGTTTTTCCAGTTGTGAAAAAGAAACATAACGTTTTAATGTAGCAATTGAGCAGTACGAAACAGTCTGAATGTTGCTGTTGACCATTTTTTGCTTGGAGATGCTCTTCAGCTTGAAACACACACAACAAGACCGGTGTTAACTAGCGAAATGGTCGGCAGAGTGCCGACACAGCGAGTTTTGACTATCACTTGCACATCTAAAACAACGTCGGAAAGTAACTCGTTCGGCTTTTGAGTCACATAAAGTATGTGTGTTAATTTTGACGCCACTAGCTCTGCATGTTGTCATGCAATTTCTTTACCTCTCAGAAATGATTATGACATAAAAGTGAAGTACGTGACGAGTGTGACGTTAGGAAAACATTAGGCATCATGGAGAGATTCTGTATGGGACCACCCAACCCAAACGAGTACTGTGTGACGTGCTACCCGGCAGGTATTCACCGAGGTAGCCGGCTAGCTCAGTCGGTAGAGCGTCAGACTCTTAAACCCAGGGTTGTGGGTTCGAGCCAGACGCTGGGCGGAACGGAATTTTGTTCCACTGCCCGTGTAAATCACCGTTTTTCTGATTAACGAGATTTAATGGAAATAGCAACTTTAAACTTTGCCTACGTCTCTGTCAGTCGCAAGGAAACTGTATTTGAAGGTGAAGGTGATTTTGTAGACATGTGTGAAAGACATGTTCTGAAATGCAAGTGTTGTTGTTTGGAGAGCACATCGGTTACGTGTCAGATGTGTAGCCAAGCAGTAATTTGTCGCCATAGCTGCAAATATTAGCCGGTAATATGAAGTGTTGTCAGCTAAAGTCTGATGATGCAGACGACCGTTAGGACGAAGTACCCAAGAGTAGCGCTAGGCCGCGCCTCTTTAGCTCAGTGGTAGAGCACTGGTGTAATAAACCAGGGGTCTTAAGTTCCATCCTCACAGGAGAAAGATGAATTTTGGAAATCAGTTGCGCGTCGTAACCGTATTGCAAACAGTACCTGTGATGACGAACAATTAGCGACAGGCGTTTTTTTAAGAATTACTCTCAGATGCGATTAAGGCGAATGGCGCAGATAAAGCATTTGCCAAAGCGGTACAGCATAAGGTGGGACGAGGCAGTCTGAATTACATTTTATAGATGTATTTCTCACATATCTCAGAGCCTCTCGCGATATTCGTCGTCGTCGTCGTCGTCGTCGCCGCCGCTTCTGCAGAAGTAGCAAATGGCAATCGTAGCAAATGCGGCGAGGGACGCCCTGCCTTCGATTCCGAATGCACAAAGTGTGTGGTCTTGTTTCTCAGTCTATATTTGGTCGGTCACGTCAGAGGTTGAATGTAACGAATGGGTGGGAAAGAGCAAGGGGCAGCGGCTGTGTAGAACGAAAACACCAATCCTCAGGGGTGTGAGCGTTTCGAGATGAGTCGTATACATGTAAATGTTGGTCGTCAGTGACCGTGTGGCCTAATGGATAAGGCGTCGGACTTCGGATCTGAAGATTACAGGTTCGAATGCTGTCACGCTTGTGTTTTTCCAGTTGTGAAAAAGAAACATAACGTTTTAATGTAGCAATTGAGCAGTACGAAACAGTCTGAATGTTGCTGTTGACCATTTTTTGCTTGGAGATGCTCTTCAGCTTGAAACACACACAACAAGACCGGTGTTAACTAGCGAAATGGTCGGCAGAGTGCCGACACAGCGAGTTTTGACTATCACTTGCACATCTAAAACAACGTCGGAAAGTAACTCGTTCGGCTTTTGAGTCACATAAAGTATGTGTGTTAATTTTGACGCCACTAGCTCTGCATGTTGTCATGCAATTTCTTTACCTCTCAGAAATGATTATGACATAAAAGTGAAGTACGTGACGAGTGTGACGTTAGGAAAACATTAGGCATCATGGAGAGATTCTGTATGGGACCACCCAACCCAAACGAGTACTGTGTGACGTGCTACCCGGCAGGTATTCACCGAGGTAGCCGGCTAGCTCAGTCGGTAGAGCGTCAGACTCTTAAACCCAGGGTTGTGGGTTCGAGCCAGACGCTGGGCGGAACGGAATTTTGTTCCACTGCCGGTGTAAATCACCGTTTTTCTGATTAACGAGATTTAATGGAAATAGCAACTTTAAACTTTGCCTACGTCTCTGTCAGTCGCAAGGAAACTGTATTTGAAGGTGAAGGTGATTTTGTAGACATGTGTGAAAGACATGTTCTGAAATGCAAGTGTTGTTGTTTGGAGAGCACATCGGTTACGTGTCAGATGTGTAGCCAAGCAGTAATTTGTCGCCATAGCTGCAAATATTAGCCGGTAATATGAAGTGTTGTCAGCTAAAGTCTGATGATGCAGACGACCGTTAGGACGAAGTACCCAAGAGTACCGCTAGGCCGCGCCTCTTTAGCTCAGTGGTAGAGCACTGGTGTAATAAACCAGGGGTCGTAAGTTCCATCCTCACAGGAGAAAGATGAATTTTGGAAATCAGTTGCCCGTCGTGGCCGTATTGCAAACAGTACCTGTGATGACGAACAATTAGCGACAGGCGTTTTTTTAAGAATTACTCTCAGATGCGATTAAGGCGAATGGCGCAGATAAAGCATTTGCCAAAGCGGTACAGCATAAGGTGGGACGAGGCAGTCTGAATTACATTTTATAGATGTATTTCTCACATATCTCAGAGCCTCTCGCGATATTCGTCGTCGTCGTCGTCGTCGTCGCCGCCGCTTCTGCAGAAGTAGTAAATGGCAATCGTAGCAAATGCGGCGAGGGACGCCCTGCCTTCGATTCCGAATGCACAAAGTGTGTGGTCTTGTTTCTCAGTCTATATTTGGTCGGTCACGTCAGAGGTTGAATGTAACGAATGGGTGGGAAAGAGCAAGGGGCAGCGGCTGTGTAGAACGAAAACACAAATCCTCAGGGGTGTGAGCGTTTCGAGATGAGTCGTATACATGTAAATGTTGGTCGTCAGTGACCGTGTGGCCTAATGGATAAGGCGTCGGACTTCGGATCTGAAGATTACAGGTTCGAATGCTGTCACGCTTGTGTTTTTCCAGTTGTGAAAAAGAAACATAACGTTTTAATGTAGCAATTGAGCAGTACGAAACAGTCTGAATGTTGCTGTTGACCATTTTTTGCTTGGAGATGCTCTTCAGCTTGAAACACACACAACAAGACCGGTGTTAACTAGCGAAATGGTCGGCAGAGTGCCGACACAGCGAGTTTTGACTATCACTTGCACATCTAAAACAACGTCGGAAAGTAACTCGTTCGGCTTTTGAGTCACATAAAGTATGTGTGTTAATTTTGACGCCACTAGCTCTGCATGTTGTCATGCAATTTCTTTACCTCTCAGAAATGATTATGACATAAAAGTGAAGTACGTGACGAGTGTGACGTTAGGAAAACATTAGGCATCATGGAGAGATTCTGTATGGGACCACCCAACCCAAACGAGTACTGTGTGACGTGCTACCCGGCAGGTATTCACCGAGGTAGCCGGCTAGCTCAGTCGGTAGAGCGTCAGACTCTTAAACCCAGGGTTGTGGGTTCGAGCCAGACGCTGGGCGGAACGGAATTTTGTTCCACTGCCCGTGTAAATCACCGTTTTTCTGATTAACGAGATTTAATGGAAATAGCAACTTTAAACTTTGCCTACGTCTCTGTCAGTCGCAAGGAAACTGTATTTGAAGGTGAAGGTGATTTTGTAGACATGTGTGAAAGACATGTTCTGAAATGCAAGTGTTGTTGTTTGGAGAGCACATCGGTTACGTGTCAGATGTGTAGCCAAGCAGTAATTTGTCGCCATAGCTGCAAATATTAGCCGGTAATATGAAGTGTTGTCAGCTAAAGTCTGATGATGCAGACGACCGTTAGGACGAAGTACCCAAGAGTAGCGCTAGGCCGCGCCTCTTTAGCTCAGTGGTAGAGCACTGGTGTAATAAACCAGGGGTCTTAAGTTCCATCCTCACAGGAGAAAGATGAATTTTGGAAATCAGTTGCGCGTCGTGGCCGTATTGCAAACAGTACCTGTGATGACGAACAATTAGCGACAGGCGTTTTTTTAAGAATTACTCTCAGATGCGATTAAGGCGAATGGCGCAGATAAAGCATTTGCCAAAGCGGTACAGCATAAGGTGGGACGAGGCAGTCTGAATTACATTTTATAGATGTATTTCTCACATATCTCAGAGCCTCTCGCGATATTCGTCGTCGTCGTCGTCGTCGCCGCCGCTTCTGCAGAAGTAGCAAATGGCAATCGTAGCAAATGCGGCGAGGGACGCCCTGCCTTCGATTCCGAATGCACAAAGTGTGTGGTCTTGTTTCTCAGTCTATATTTGGTCGGTCACGTCAGAGGTTGAATGTAACGAATGGGTGGGAAAGAGCAAGGGGCAGCGGCTGTGTAGAACGAAAACACCAATCCTCAGGGGTGTGAGCGTTTCGAGATGAGTCGTATACATGTAAATGTTGGTCGTCAGTGACCGTGTGGCCTAATGGATAAGGCGTCGGACTTCGGATCTGAAGATTACAGGTTCGAATGCTGTCACGCTTGTGTTTTTCCAGTTGTGAAAAAGAAACATAACGTTTTAATGTAGCAATTGAGCAGTACGAAACAGTCTGAATGTTGCTGTTGACCATTTTTTGCTTGGAGATGCTCTTCAGCTTGAAACACACACAACAAGACCGGTGTTAACTAGCGAAATGGTCGGCAGAGTGCCGACACAGCGAGTTTTGACTATCACTTGCACATCTAAAACAACGTCGGAAAGTAACTCGTTCGGCTTTTGAGTCACATAAAGTATGTGTGTTAATTTTGACGCCACTAGCTCTGCATGTTGTCATGCAATTTCTTTACCTCTCAGAAATGATTATGACATAAAAGTGAAGTACGTGACGAGTGTGACGTTAGGAAAACATTAGGCATCATGGAGAGATTCTGTATGGGACCACCCAACCCAAACGAGTACTGTGTGACGTGCTACCCGGCAGGTATTCACCGAGGTAGCCGGCTAGCTCAGTCGGTAGAGCGTCAGACTCTTAAACCCAGGGTTGTGGGTTCGAGCCAGACGCTGGGCGGAACGGAATTTTGTTCCACTGCCGGTGTAAATCACCGTTTTTCTGATTAACGAGATTTAATGGAAATAGCAACTTTAAACTTTGCCTACGTCTCTGTCAGTCGCAAGGAAACTGTATTTGAAGGTGAAGGTGATTTTGTAGACATGTGTGAAAGACATGTTCTGAAATGCAAGTGTTGTTGTTTGGAGAGCACATCGGTTACGTGTCAGATGTGTAGCCAAGCAGTAATTTGTCGCCATAGCTGCAAATATTAGCCGGTAATATGAAGTGTTGTCAGCTAAAGTCTGATGATGCAGACGACCGTTAGGACGAAGTATCCAAGAGTACCGCTAGGCCGTGCCTCTTTAGCTCAGTGGTAGAGCACTGGTCTAATAAACCAGGGGTCGTAAGTTCCATCCTCACAGGAGAAAGATGAATTTTGGAAATCAGTTGCCCGTCGTGGCCGTGTTGCAAACAGTACCTGTGATGACGAACAATTAGCGACAGGCGTTTTTTTAAGAATTACTCTCAGATGCGATTAAGGCGAATGGCGCAGATAAAGCATTTGCCAAAGCGGTACAGCATAAGGTGGGACGAGGCAGTCTGAATTACATTTTATAGATGTATTTCTCACATATCTCAGAGCCTCTCGCGATATTCGTCGTCGTCGTCGTCGTCGTCGCCGCCGCTTCTGCAGAAGTAGTAAATGGCAATCGTAGCAAATGCGGCGAGGGACGCCCTGCCTTCGATTCCGAATGCACAAAGTGTGTGGTCTTGTTTCTCAGTCTATATTTGGTCGGTCACGTCAGAGGTTGAATGTAACGAATGGGTGGGAAAGAGCAAGGGGCAGCGGCTGTGTAGAACGAAAACACAAATCCTCAGGGGTGTGAGCGTTTCGAGATGAGTCGTATACATGTAAATGTTGGTCGTCAGTGACCGTGTGGCCTAATGGATAAGGCGTCGGACTTCGGATCTGAAGATTACAGGTTCGAATGCTGTCACGCTTGTGTTTTTCCAGTTGTGAAAAAGAAACATAACGTTTTAATGTAGCAATTGAGCAGTACGAAACAGTCTGAATGTTGCTGTTGACCATTTTTTGCTTGGAGATGCTCTTCAGCTTGAAACACACACAACAAGACCGGTGTTAACTAGCGAAATGGTCGGCAGAGTGCCGACACAGCGAGTTTTGACTATCACTTGCACATCTAAAACAACGTCGGAAAGTAACTCGTTCGGCTTTTGAGTCACATAAAGTATGTGTGTTAATTTTGACGCCACTAGCTCTGCATGTTGTCATGCAATTTCTTTACCTCTCAGAAATGATTATGACATAAAAGTGAAGTACGTGACGAGTGTGACGTTAGGAAAACATTAGGCATCATGGAGAGATTCTGTATGGGACCACCCAACCCAAACGAGTACTGTGTGACGTGCTACCCGGCAGGTATTCACCGAGGTAGCCGGCTAGCTCAGTCGGTAGAGCGTCAGACTCTTAAACCCAGGGTTGTGGGTTCGAGCCTGACGCTGGGCGGAACGGAATTTTGTTCCACTGCCGGTGTAAATCACCGTTTTTCTGATTAACGAGATTTAATGGAAATAGCAACTTTAAACTTTGCCTACGTCTCTGTCAGTCGCAAGGAAACTGTATTTGAAGGTGAAGGTGATTTTGTAGACATGTGTGAAAGACATGTTCTGAAATGCAAGTGTTGTTGTTTGGAGAGCACATCGGTTACGTGTCAGATGTGTAGCCAAGCAGTAATTTGTCGCCATAGCTGCAAATATTAGCCGGTAATATGAAGTGTTGTCAGCTAAAGTCTGATGATGCAGACGACCGTTAGGACGAAGTACCCAAGAGTAGCGCTAGGCCGCGCCTCTTTAGCTCAGTGGTAGAGCACTGGTGTAATAAACCAGGGGTCTTAAGTTCCATCCTCACAGGAGAAAGATGAATTTTGGAAATCAGTTGCGCGTCGTGGCCGTATTGCAAACAGTACCTGTGATGACGAACAATTAGCGACAGGCGTTTTTTTAAGAATTACTCTCAGATGCGATTAAGGCGAATGGCGCAGATAAAGCATTTGCCAAAGCGGTACAGCATAAGGTGGGACGAGGCAGTCTGAATTACATTTTATAGATGTATTTCTCACATATCTCAGAGCCTCTCGCGATATTCGTCGTCGTCGTCGTCGTCGCCGCCGCTTCTGCAGAAGTAGCAAATGGCAATCGTAGCAAATGCGGCGAGGGACGCCCTGCCTTCGATTCCGAATGCACAAAGTGTGTGGTCTTGTTTCTCAGTCTATATTTGGTCGGTCACGTCAGAGGTTGAATGTAACGAATGGGTGGGAAAGAGCAAGGGGCAGCGGCTGTGTAGAACGAAAACACCAATCCTCAGGGGTGTGAGCGTTTCGAGATGAGTCGTATACATGTAAATGTTGGTCGTCAGTGACCGTGTGGCCTAATGGATAAGGCGTCGGACTTCGGATCTGAAGATTACAGGTTCGAATGCTGTCACGCTTGTGTTTTTCCAGTTGTGAAAAAGAAACATAACGTTTTAATGTAGCAATTGAGCAGTACGAAACAGTCTGAATGTTGCTGTTGACCATTTTTTGCTTGGAGATGCTCTTCAGCTTGAAACACACACAACAAGACCGGTGTTAACTAGCGAAATGGTCGGCAGAGTGCCGACACAGCGAGTTTTGACTATCACTTGCACATCTAAAACAACGTCGGAAAGTAACTCGTTCGGCTTTTGAGTCACATAAAGTATGTGTGTTAATTTTGACGCCACTAGCTCTGCATGTTGTCATGCAATTTCTTTACCTCTCAGAAATGATTATGACATAAAAGTGAAGTACGTGACGAGTGTGACGTTAGGAAAACATTAGGCATCATGGAGAGATTCTGTATGGGACCACCCAACCCAAACGAGTACTGTGTGACGTGCTACCCGGCAGGTATTCACCGAGGTAGCCGGCTAGCTCAGTCGGTAGAGCGTCAGACTCTTAAACCCAGGGTTGTGGGTTCGAGCCAGACGCTGGGCGGAACGGAATTTTGTTCCACTGCCGGTGTAAATCACCGTTTTTCTGATTAACGAGATTTAATGGAAATAGCAACTTTAAACTTTGCCTACGTCTCTGTCAGTCGCAAGGAAACTGTATTTGAAGGTGAAGGTGATTTTGTAGACATGTGTGAAAGACATGTTCTGAAATGCAAGTGTTGTTGTTTGGAGAGCACATCGGTTACGTGTCAGATGTGTAGCCAAGCAGTAATTTGTCGCCATAGCTGCAAATATTAGCCGGTAATATGAAGTGTTGTCAGCTAAAGTCTGATGATGCAGACGACCGTTAGGACGAAGTACCCAAGAGTACCGCTAGGCCGTGCCTCTTTAGCTCAGTGGTAGAGCACTGGTCTAATAAACCAGGGGTCGTAAGTTCCATCCTCACAGGAGAAAGATGAATTTTGGAAATCAGTTGCCCGTCGTGGCCGTGTTGCAAACAGTACCTGTGATGACGAACAATTAGCGACAGGCGTTTTTTTAAGAATTACTCTCAGATGCGATTAAGGCGAATGGCGCAGATAAAGCATTTGCCAAAGCGGTACAGCATAAGGTGGGACGAGGCAGTCTGAATTACATTTTATAGATGTATTTCTCACATATCTCAGAGCCTCTCGCGATATTCGTCGTCGTCGTCGTCGTCGTCGCCGCCGCTTCTGCAGAAGTAGTAAATGGCAATCGTAGCAAATGCGGCGAGGGACGCCCTGCCTTCGATTCCGAATGCACAAAGTGTGTGGTCTTGTTTCTCAGTCTATATTTGGTCGGTCACGTCAGAGGTTGAATGTAACGAATGGGTGGGAAAGAGCAAGGGGCAGCGGCTGTGTAGAACGAAAACACAAATCCTCAGGGGTGTGAGCGTTTCGAGATGAGTCGTATACATGTAAATGTTGGTCGTCAGTGACCGTGTGGCCTAATGGATAAGGCGTCGGACTTCGGATCTGAAGATTACAGGTTCGAATGCTGTCACGCTTGTGTTTTTCCAGTTGTGAAAAAGAAACATAACGTTTTAATGTAGCAATTGAGCAGTACGAAACAGTCTGAATGTTGCTGTTGACCATTTTTTGCTTGGAGATGCTCTTCAGCTTGAAACACACACAACAAGACCGGTGTTAACTAGCGAAATGGTCGGCAGAGTGCCGACACAGCGAGTTTTGACTATCACTTGCACATCTAAAACAACGTCGGAAAGTAACTCGTTCGGCTTTTGAGTCACATAAAGTATGTGTGTTAATTTTGACGCCACTAGCTCTGCATGTTGTCATGCAATTTCTTTACCTCTCAGAAATGATTATGACATAAAAGTGAAGTACGTGACGAGTGTGACGTTAGGAAAACATTAGGCATCATGGAGAGATTCTGTATGGGACCACCCAACCCAAACGAGTACTGTGTGACGTGCTACCCGGCAGGTATTCACCGAGGTAGCCGGCTAGCTCAGTCGGTAGAGCGTCAGACTCTTAAACCCAGGGTTGTGGGTTCGAGCCTGACGCTGGGCGGAACGGAATTTTGTTCCACTGCCGGTGTAAATCACCGTTTTTCTGATTAACGAGATTTAATGGAAATAGCAACTTTAAACTTTGCCTACGTCTCTGTCAGTCGCAAGGAAACTGTATTTGAAGGTGAAGGTGATTTTGTAGACATGTGTGAAAGACATGTTCTGAAATGCAAGTGTTGTTGTTTGGAGAGCACATCGGTTACGTGTCAGATGTGTAGCCAAGCAGTAATTTGTCGCCATAGCTGCAAATATTAGCCGGTAATATGAAGTGTTGTCAGCTAAAGTCTGATGATGCAGACGACCGTTAGGACGAAGTACCCAAGAGTAGCGCTAGGCCGCGCCTCTTTAGCTCAGTGGTAGAGCACTGGTGTAATAAACCAGGGGTCTTAAGTTCCATCCTCACAGGAGAAAGATGAATTTTGGAAATCAGTTGCGCGTCGTGGCCGTATTGCAAACAGTACCTGTGATGACGAACAATTAGCGACAGGCGTTTTTTTAAGAATTACTCTCAGATGCGATTAAGGCGAATGGCGCAGATAAAGCATTTGCCAAAGCGGTACAGCATAAGGTGGGACGAGGTAGTCTGAATTACATTTTATAGATGTATTTCTCACATATCTCAGAGCCTCTCGCGATATTCGTCGTCGTCGTCGTCGTCGCCGCCGCTTCTGCAGAAGTAGCAAATGGCAATCGTAGCAAATGCGGCGAGGGACGCCCTGCCTTCGATTCCGAATGCACAAAGTGTGTGGTCTTGTTTCTCAGTCTATATTTGGTCGGTCACGTCAGAGGTTGAATGTAACGAATGGGTGGGAAAGAGCAAGGGGCAGCGGCTGTGTAGAACGAAAACACCAATCCTCAGGGGTGTGAGCGTTTCGAGATGAGTCGTATACATGTAAATGTTGGTCGTCAGTGACCGTGTGGCCTAATGGATAAGGCGTCGGACTTCGGATCTGAAGATTACAGGTTCGAATGCTGTCACGCTTGTGTTTTTCCAGTTGTGAAAAAGAAACATAACGTTTTAATGTAGCAATTGAGCAGTACGAAACAGTCTGAATGTTGCTGTTGACCATTTTTTGCTTGGAGATGCTCTTCAGCTTGAAACACACACCACAAGACCGGTGTTAACTAGCGAAATGGTCGGCAGAGTGCCGACACAGCGAGTTTTGACTATCACTTGCACATCTAAAACAACGTCGGAAAGTAACTCGTTCGGCTTTTGAGTCACATAAAGTATGTGTGTTAATTTTGACGCCACTAGCTCTGCATGTTGTCATGCAATTTCTTTACCTCTCAGAAATGATTATGACATAAAAGTGAAGTACGTGACGAGTGTGACGTTAGGAAAACATTAGGCATCATGGAGAGATTCTGTATGGGACCACCCAACCCAAACGAGTACTGTGTGACGTGCTACCCGGCAGGTATTCACCGAGGTAGCCGGCTAGCTCAGTCGGTAGAGCGTCAGACTCTTAAACCCAGGGTTGTGGGTTCGAGCCAGACGCTGGGCGGAACGGAATTTTGTTCCACTGCCGGTGTAAATCACCGTTTTTCTGATTAACGAGATTTAATGGAAATAGCAACTTTAAACTTTGCCTACGTCTCTGTCAGTCGCAAGGAAACTGTATTTGAAGGTGAAGGTGATTTTGTAGACATGTGTGAAAGACATGTTCTGAAATGCAAGTGTTGTTGTTTGGAGAGCACATCGGTTACGTGTCAGATGTGTAGCCAAGCAGTAATTTGTCGCCATAGCTGCAAATATTAGCCGGTAATATGAAGTGTTGTCAGCTAAAGTCTGATGATGCAGACGACCGTTAGGACGAAGTACCCAAGAGTAGCGCTAGGCCGCGCCTCTTTAGCTCAGTGGTAGAGCACTGGTGTAATAAACCAGGGGTCTTAAGTTCCATCCTCACAGGAGAAAGATGAATTTTGGAAATCAGTTGCGCGTCGTGGCCGTATTGCAAACAGTACCTGTGATGACGAACAATTAGCGACAGGCGTTTTTTTAAGAATTACTCTCAGATGCGATTAAGGCGAATAGGGCAGATAAAGCATTTGCCAAAGCGGTACAGCATAAGGTGGGACGAGGCAGTCTGAATTACATTTTATAGATGTATTTCTCACATATCTCAGAGCCTCTCGCGATATTCGTCGTCGTCGTCGTCGTCGCCGCCGCTTCTGCAGAAGTAGCAAATGGCAATCGTAGCAAATGCGGCGAGGGACGCCCTGCCTTCGATTCCGAATGCACAAAGTGTGTGGTCTTGTTTCTCAGTCTATATTTGGTCGGTCACGTCAGAGGTTGAATGTAACGAATGGGTGGGAAAGAGCAAGGGGCAGCGGCTGTGTAGAACGAAAACACCAATCCTCAGGGGTGTGAGCGTTTCGAGATGAGTCGTATACATGTAAATGTTGGTCGTCAGTGACCGTGAGGCCTAATGGATAAGGCGTCGGACTTCGGATCTGAAGATTACAGGTTCGAATGCTGTCACGCTTGTGTTTTTCCAGTTGTGAAAAAGAAACATAACGTTTTAATGTAGCAATTGAGCAGTACGAAACAGTCTGAATGTTGCTGTTGACCATTTTTTGCTTGGAGATGCTCTTCAGCTTGAAACACACACAACAAGACCGGTGTTAACTAGCGAAATGGTCGGCAGAGTGCCGACACAGCGAGTTTTGACTATCACTTGCACATCTAAAACAACGTCGGAAAGTAACTCGTTCGGCTTTTGAGTCACATAAAGTATGTGTGTTAATTTTGACGCCACTAGCTCTGCATGTTGTCATGCAATTTCTTTACCTCTCAGAAATGATTATGACATAAAAGTGAAGTACGTGACGAGTGTGACGTTAGGAAAACATTAGGCATCATGGAGAGATTCTGTATGGGACCACCCAACCCAAACGAGTACTGTGTGACGTGCTACCCGGCAGGTATTCACCGAGGTAGCCGGCTAGCTCAGTCGGTAGAGCGTCAGACTCTTAAACCCAGGGTTGTGGGTTCGAGCCAGACGCTGGGCGGAACGGAATTTTGTTCCACTGCCCGTGTAAATCACCGTTTTTCTGATTAACGAGATTTAATGGAAATAGCAACTTTAAACTTTGCCTACGTCTCTGTCAGTCGCAAGGAAACTGTATTTGAAGGTGAAGGTGATTTTGTAGACATGTGTGAAAGACATGTTCTGAAATGCAAGTGTTGTTGTTTGGAGAGCACATCGGTTACGTGTCAGATGTGTAGCCAAGCAGTAATTTGTCGCCATAGCTGCAAATATTAGCCGGTAATATGAAGTGTTGTCAGCTAAAGTCTGATGATGCAGACGACCGTTAGGACGAAGTACCCAAGAGTAGCGCTAGGCCGCGCCTCTTTAGCTCAGTGGTAGAGCACTGGTGTAATAAACCAGGGGTCTTAAGTTCCATCCTCACAGGAGAAAGATGAATTTTGGAAATCAGTTGCGCGTCGTGGCCGTATTGCAAACAGTACCTGTGATGACGAACAATTAGCGACAGGCGTTTTTTTAAGAATTACTCTCAGATGCGATTAAGGCGAATGGCGCAGATAAAGCATTTGCCAAAGCGGTACAGCATAAGGTGGGACGAGGCAGTCTGAATTACATTTTATAGATGTATTTCTCACATATCTCAGAGCCTCTCGCGATATTCGTCGTCGTCGTCGTCGTCGCCGCCGCTTCTGCAGAAGTAGCAAATGGCAATCGTAGCAAATGCGGCGAGGGACGCCCTGCCTTCGATTCCGAATGCACAAAGTGTGTGGTCTTGTTTCTCAGTCTATATTTGGTCGGTCACGTCAGAGGTTGAATGTAACGAATGGGTGGGAAAGAGCAAGGGGCAGCGGCTGTGTAGAACGAAAACACAAATCCTCAGGGGTGTGAGCGTTTCGAGATGAGTCGTATACATGTAAATGTTGGTCGTCAGTGACCGTGTGGCCTAATGGATAAGGCGTCGGACTTCGGATCTGAAGATTACAGGTTCGAATGCTGTCACGCTTGTGTTTTTCCAGTTGTGAAAAAGAAACATAACGTTTTAATGTAGCAATTGAGCAGTACGAAACAGTCTGAATGTTGCTGTTGACCATTTTTTGCTTGGAGATGCTCTTCAGCTTGAAACACACACAACAAGACCGGTATTAACTAGCGAAATGGTCGGCAGAGTGCCGACACAGCGAGTTTTGACTATCACTTGCACATCTAAAACAACGTCGGAAAGTAACTCGTTCGGCTTTTGAGTCACATAAAGTATGTGTGTTAATTTTGACGCCACTAGCTCTGCATGTTGTCATGCAATTTCTTTACCTCTCAGAAATGATTATGACATAAAAGTGAAGTACGTGACGAGTGTGACGTTAGGAAAACATTAGGCATCATGGAGAGATTCTGTATGGGACCACCCAACCCAAACGAGTACTGTGTGACGTGCTACCCGGCAGGTATTCACCGAGGTAGCCGGCTAGCTCAGTCGGTAGAGCGTCAGACTCTTAAACCCAGGGTTGTGGGTTCGAGCCAGACGCTGGGCGGAACGGAATTTTGTTCCACTGCCGGTGTAAATCACCGTTTTTCTGATTAACGAGATTTAATGGAAATAGCAACTTTAAACTTTGCCTACGTCTCTGTCAGTCGCAAGGAAACTGTATTTGAAGGTGAAGGTGATTTTGTAGACATGTGTGAAAGACATGTTCTGAAATGCAAGTGTTGTTGTTTGGAGAGCACATCGGTTACGTGTCAGATGTGTAGCCAAGCAGTAATTTGTCGCCATAGCTGCAAATATTAGCCGGTAATATGAAGTTTTGTCAGCTAAAGTCTGATGATGCAGACGACCGTTAGGACGAAGTACCCAAGAGTAGCGCTAGGCCGCGCCTCTTTAGCTCAGTGGTAGAGCACTGGTCTAATAAACCAGGGGTCGTAAGTTCCATCCTCACAGGAGAAAGATGAATTTTGGAAATCAGTTGCCCGTCGTGGCCGTATTGCAAACAGTACCTGTGATGACGAACAATTAGCGACAGGCGTTTTTTTAAGAATTACTCTCAGATGCGATTAAGGCGAATGGCGCAGATAAAGCATTTGCCAAAGCGGTACAGCATAAGGTGGGACGAGGCAGTCTGAATTACATTTTATAGATGTATTTCTCACATATCTCAGAGCCTCTCGCGATATTCGTCGTCGTCGTCGTCGTCGCCGCCGCTTCTGCAGAAGTAGCAAATGGCAATCGTAGCAAATGCGGCGAGGGACGCCCTGCCTTCGATTCCGAATGCACAAAGTGTGTGGTCTTGTTTCTCAGTCTATATTTGGTCGGTCACGTCAGAGGTTGAATGTAACGAATGGGTGGGAAAGAGCAAGGGGCAGCGGCTGTGTAGAACGAAAACACAAATCCTCAGGGGTGTGAGCGTTTCGAGATGAGTCGTATACATGTAAATGTTGGTCGTCAGTGACCGTGTGGCCTAATGGATAAGGCGTCGGACTTCGGATCTGAAGATTACAGGTTCGAATGCTGTCACGCTTGTGTTTTTCCAGTTGTGAAAAAGAAACATAACGTTTTAATGTAGCAATTGAGCAGTACGAAACAGTCTGAATGTTGCTGTTGACCATTTTTTGCTTGGAGATGCTCTTCAGCTTGAAACACACACAACAAGACCGGTATTAACTAGCGAAATGGTCGGCAGAGTGCCGACACAGCGAGTTTTGACTATCACTTGCACATCTAAAACAACGTCGGAAAGTAACTCGTTCGGCTTTTGAGTCACATAAAGTATGTGTGTTAATTTTGACGCCACTAGCTCTGCATGTTGTCATGCAATTTCTTTACCTCTCAGAAATGATTATGACATAAAAGTGAAGTACGTGACGAGTGTGACGTTAGGAAAACATTAGGCATCATGGAGAGATTCTGTATGGGACCACCCAACCCAAACGAGTACTGTGTGACGTGCTACCCGGCAGGTATTCACCGAGGTAGCCGGCTAGCTCAGTCGGTAGAGCGTCAGACTCTTAAACCCAGGGTTGTGGGTTCGAGCCAGACGCTGGGCGGAACGGAATTTTGTTCCACTGCCGGTGTAAATCACCGTTTTTCTGATTAACGAGATTTAATGGAAATAGCAACTTTAAACTTTGCCTACGTCTCTGTCAGTCGCAAGGAAACTGTATTTGAAGGTGAAGGTGATTTTGTAGACATGTGTGAAAGACATGTTCTGAAATGCAAGTGTTGTTGTTTGGAGAGCACATCGGTTACGTGTCAGATGTGTAGCCAAGCAGTAATTTGTCGCCATAGCTGCAAATATTAGCCGGTAATATGAAGTGTTGTCAGCTAAAGTCTGATGATGCAGACGACCGTTAGGACGAAGTACCCAAGAGTAGCGCTAGGCCGCGCCTCTTTAGCTCAGTGGTAGAGCACTGGTGTAATAAACCAGGGGTCTTAAGTTCCATCCTCACAGGAGAAAGATGAATTTTGGAAATCAGTTGCGCGTCGTGGCCGTATTGCAAACAGTACCTGTGATGACGAACAATTAGCGACAGGCGTTTTTTTAAGAATTACTCTCAGATGCGATTAAGGCGAATGGCGCAGATAAAGCATTTGCCAAAGCGGTACAGCATAAGGTGGGACGAGGCAGTCTGAATTACATTTTATAGATGTATTTCTCACATATCTCAGAGCCTCTCGCGATATTCGTCGTCGTCGTCGTCGTCGCCGCCGCTTCTGCAGAAGTAGCAAATGGCAATCGTAGCAAATGCGGCGAGGGACGCCCTGCCTTCGATTCCGAATGCACAAAGTGTGTGGTCTTGTTTCTCAGTCTATATTTGGTCGGTCACGTCAGAGGTTGAATGTAACGAATGGGTGGGAAAGAGCAAGGGGCAGCGGCTGTGTAGAACGAAAACACCAATCCTCAGGGGTGTGAGCGTTTCGAGATGAGTCGTATACATGTAAATGTTGGTCGTCAGTGACCGTGTGGCCTAATGGATAAGGCGTCGGACTTCGGATCTGAAGATTACAGGTTCGAATGCTGTCACGCTTGTGTTTTTCCAGTTGTGAAAAAGAAACATAACGTTTTAATGTAGCAATTGAGCAGTACGAAACAGTCTGAATGTTGCTGTTGACCATTTTTTGCTTGGAGATGCTCTTCAGCTTGAAACACACACAACAAGACCGGTGTTAACTAGCGAAATGGTCGGCAGAGTGCCGACACAGCGAGTTTTGACTATCACTTGCACATCTAAAACAACGTCGGAAAGTAACTCGTTCGGCTTTTGAGTCACATAAAGTATGTGTGTTAATTTTGACGCCACTAGCTCTGCATGTTGTCATGCAATTTCTTTACCTCTCAGAAATGATTATGACATAAAAGTGAAGTACGTGACGAGTGTGACGTTAGGAAAACATTAGGCATCATGGAGAGATTCTGTATGGGACCACCCAACCCAAACGAGTACTGTGTGACGTGCTACCCGGCAGGTATTCACCGAGGTAGCCGGCTAGCTCAGTCGGTAGAGCGTCAGACTCTTAAACCCAGGGTTGTGGGTTCGAGCCAGACGCTGGGTGGAACGGAATTTTGTTCCACTGCCGGTGCAAATCACCGTTTTTCTGATTAACGAGATTTAAACGAAATAGCAACTTTAAACTTTGCCTACGTCTCTGTCAGTCGCAAGGAAACTGTATTTGAAGGTGAAGGTGATTTTGTAGACATGTGTGAAAGACATGTTCTGAAATGCAAGTGTTGTTGTTTGGAGAGCACATCGGTTACGTGTCAGATGTGTAGCCAAGCAGTAATTTGTCGCCATAGCTGCAAATATTAGCCGGTAATATGAAGTGTTGTCAGCTAAAGTCTGATGATGCAGACGACCGTTAGGACGAAGTACCCAAGAGTACCGCTAGGCCGCGCCTCTTTAGCTCAGTGGTAGAGCACTGGTGTAATAAACCAGGGGTCGTAAGTTCCATCCTCACAGGAGAAAGATGAATTTTGGAAATCAGTTGCCCGTCGTGGCCGTATTGCAAACAGTACCTGTGATGACGAACAATTAGCGACAGGCGTTTTTTTAAGAATTACTCTCAGATGCGATTAAGGCGAATGGCGCAGATAAAGCATTTGCCAAAGCGGTACAGCATAAGGTGGGACGAGGCAGTCTGAATTACATTTTATAGATGTATTTCTCACATATCTCAGAGCCTCTCGCGATATTCGTCGTCGTCGTCGTCGTCGTCGTCGTCGTCGCCGCCGCCGCTTCTGCAGAAGTAGCAAATGGCAATCGTAGCAAATGCGGCGAGGGACGCCCTGCCTTCGATTCCGAATGCACAAAGTGTGTGGTGTTGTTTCTCAGTCTATATTTGGTCGGTCACGTCAGAGGTTGAATGTAACGAATGGGTGGGAAAGAGCAAGGGGCAGCGGCTGTGTAGAACGAAAACACCAATCCTCAGGGGTGTGAGCGTTTCGAGATGAGTCGTATACATGTAAATGTTGGTCGTCAGTGACCGTGTGGCCTAATGGATAAGGCGTCGGACTTCGGATCTGAAGATTACAGGTTCGAATGCTGTCACGCTTGTGTTTTTCCAGTTGTGAAAAAGAAACATAACGTTTTAATGTAGCAATTGAGCAGTACGAAACAGTCTGAATGTTGCTGTTGACCATTTTTTGCTTGGAGATGCTCTTCAGCTTGAAACACACACAACAAGACCGGTGTTAACTAGCGAAATGGTCGGCAGAGTGCCGACACAGCGAGTTTTGACTATCACTTGCACATCTAAAACAACGTCGGAAAGTAACTCGTTCGGCTTTTGAGTCACATAAAGTATGTGTGTTAATTTTGACGCCACTAGCTCTGCATGTTGTCATGCAATTTCTTTACCTCTCAGAAATGATTATGACATAAAAGTGAAGTACGTGACGAGTGTGACGTTAGGAAAACATTAGGCATCATGGAGAGATTCTGTATGGGACCACCCAACCCAAACGAGTACTGTGTGACGTGCTACCCGGCAGGTATTCACCGAGGTAGCCGGCTAGCTCAGTCGGTAGAGCGTCAGACTCTTAAACCCAGGGTTGTGGGTTCGAGCCAGACGCTGGGCGGAACGGAATTTTGTTCCACTGCCGGTGTAAATCACCGTTTTTCTGATTAACGAGATTTAATGGAAATAGCAACTTTAAACTTTGCCTACGTCTCTGTCAGTCGCAAGGAAACTGTATTTGAAGGTGAAGGTGATTTTGTAGACATGTGTGAAAGACATGTTCTGAAATGCAAGTGTTGTTGTTTGGAGAGCACATCGGTTACGTGTCAGATGTGTAGCCAAGCAGTAATTTGTCGCCATAGCTGCAAATATTAGCCGGTAATATGAAGTGTTGTCAGCTAAAGTCTGATGATGCAGACGACCGTTAGGACGAAGTACCCAAGAGTAGCGCTAGGCCGCGCCTCTTTAGCTCAGTGGTAGAGCACTGGTGTAATAAACCAGGGGTCTTAAGTTCCATCCTCACAGGAGAAAGATGAATTTTGGAAATCAGTTGCGCGTCGTGGCCGTATTGCAAACAGTACCTGTGATGACGAACAATTAGCGACAGGCGTTTTTTTAAGAATTACTCTCAGATGCGATTAAGGCGAATGGCGCAGATAAAGCATTTGCCAAAGCGGTACAGCATAAGGTGGGACGAGGCAGTCTGAATTACATTTTATAGATGTATTTCTCACATATCTCAGAGCCTCTCGCGATATTCGTCGTCGTCGTCGTCGTCGCCGCCGCTTCTGCAGAAGTAGCAAATGGCAATCGTAGCAAATGCGGCGAGGGACGCCCTGCCTTCGATTCCGAATGCACAAAGTGTGTGGTCTTGTTTCTCAGTCTATATTTGGTCGGTCACGTCAGAGGTTGAATGTAACGAATGGGTGGGAAAGAGCAAGGGGCAGCGGCTGTGTAGAACGAAAACACCAATCCTCAGGGGTGTGAGCGTTTCGAGATGAGTCGTATACATGTAAATGTTGGTCGTCAGTGACCGTGTGGCCTAATGGATAAGGCGTCGGACTTCGGATCTGAAGATTACAGGTTCGAATGCTGTCACGCTTGTGTTTTTCCAGTTGTGAAAAAGAAACATAACGTTTTAATGTAGCAATTGAGCAGTACGAAACAGTCTGAATGTTGCTGTTGACCATTTTTTGCTTGGAGATGCTCTTCAGCTTGAAACACACACAACAAGACCGGTGTTAACTAGCGAAATGGTCGGCAGAGTGCCGACACAGCGAGTTTTGACTATCACTTGCACATCTAAAACAACGTCGGAAAGTAACTCGTTCGGGTTTTGAGTCACATAAAGTATGTGTGTTAATTTTGACGCCACTAGCTCTGCATGTTGTCATGCAATTTCTTTACCTCTCAGAAATGATTATGACATAAAAGTGAAGTACGTGACGAGTGTGACGTTAGGAAAACATTAGGCATCATGGAGAGATTCTGTATGGGACCACCCAACCCAAACGAGTACTGTGTGACGTGCTACCCGGCAGGTATTCACCGAGGTAGCCGGCTAGCTCAGTCGGTAGAGCGTCAGACTCTTAAACCCAGGGTTGTGGGTTCGAGCGAGACGCTGGGCGGAACGGAATTTTGTTCCACTGCCGGTGTAAATCACCGTTTTTCTGATTAACGAGATTTAATGGAAATAGCAACTTTAAACTTTGCCTACGTCTCTGTCAGTCGCAAGGAAACTGTATTTGAAGGTGAAGGTGATTTTGTAGACATGTGTGAAAGACATGTTCTGAAATGCAAGTGTTGTTGTTTGGAGAGCACATCGGTTACGTGTCAGATGTGTAGCCAAGCAGTAATTTGTCGCCATAGCTGCAAATATTAGCCGGTAATATGAAGTGTTGTCAGCTAAAGTCTGATGATGCAGACGACCGTTAGGACGAAGTACCCAAGAGTACCGCTAGGCCGCGCCTCTTTAGCTCAGTGGTAGAGCACTGGTCTAATAAACCAGGGGTCGTAAGTTCCATCCTCACAGGAGAAAGATGAATTTTGGAAATCAGTTGCCCGTCGTGGCCGTATTGCAAACAGTACCTGTGATGACGAACAATTAGCGACAGGCGTTTTTTTAAGAATTACTCTCAGATGCGATTAAGGCGAATGGCGCAGATAAAGCATTTGCCAAAGCGGTACAGCATAAGGTGGGACGAGGCAGTCTGAATTACATTTTATAGATGTATTTCTCACATATCTCAGAGCCTCTCGCGATATTCGTCGTCGTCGTCGTCGTCGCCGCCGCTTCTGCAGAAGTAGCAAATGGCAATCGTAGCAAATGCGGCGAGGGACGCCCTGCCTTCGATTCCGAATGCACAAAGTGTGTGGTCTTGTTTCTCAGTCTATATTTGGTCGGTCACGTCAGAGGTTGAATGTAACGAATGGGTGGGAAAGAGCAAGGGGCAGCGGCTGTGTAGAACGAAAACACCAATCCTCAGGGGTGTGAGCGTTTCGAGATGAGTCGTATACATGTAAATGTTGGTCGTCAGTGACCGTGTGGCCTAATGGATAAGGCGTCGGACTTCGGATCTGAAGATTACAGGTTCGAATGCTGTCACGCTTGTGTTTTTCCAGTTGTGAAAAAGAAACATAACGTTTTAATGTAGCAATTGAGCAGT
Source organism: Schistocerca gregaria (assembly GCF_023897955.1). Lineage (NCBI taxonomy): Eukaryota > Metazoa > Arthropoda > Insecta > Orthoptera > Acrididae > Schistocerca > Schistocerca gregaria. The sequence continues at coordinate 13,333,928 of NW_026061707.1, read as the reverse complement.
ACGAAACAGTCTGAATGTTGCTGTTGACCATTTTTTGCTTGGAGATGCTCTTCAGCTTGAAACACACACAACAAGACCGGTGTTAACTAGCGAAATGGTCGGCAGAGTGCCGACACAGCGAGTTTTGACTATCACTTGCACATCTAAAACAACGTCGGAAAGTAACCCGTTCGGCTTTTGAGTCACATAAAGTATGTGTGTTAATTTTGACGCCACTAGCTCTGCATGTTGTCATGCAATTTCTTTACCTCTCAGAAATGATTATGACATAAAAGTGAAGTACGTGACGAGTGTGACGTTAGGAAAACATTAGGCATCATGGAGAGATTCTGTATGGGACCACCCAACCCAAACGAGTACTGTGTGACGTGCTACCCGGCAGGTATTCACCGAGGTAGCCGGCTAGCTCAGTCGGTAGAGCGTCAGACTCTTAAACCCAGGGTTGTGGGTTCGAGCCAGACGCTGGGCGGAACGGAATTTTGTTCCACTGCCGGTGTAAATCACCGTTTTTCTGATTAACGAGAATTAATGGAAATAGCAACTTGAAACTTTGCCTACGTCTCTGTCAGTCGCAAGGAAACTGTATTTGAAGGTGAAGGTGATTTTGTAGACATGTGTGAAAGACATGTTCTGAAATGCAAGTGTTGTTGTTTGGAGAGCACATCGGTTACGTGTCAGATGTGTAGCCAAGCAGTAATTTGTCGCCATAGCTGCAAATATTAGCCGGTAATATGAAGTGTTGTCAGCTAAAGTCTGATGATGCAGACGACCGTTAGGACGAAGTACCCAAGAGTACCGCTAGGCCGCGCCTCTTTAGCTCAGTGGTAGAGCACTGGTCTAATAAACCAGGGGTCGTAAGTTCCATCCTCACAGGAGAAAGATGAATTTTGGAAATCAGTTGCCCGTCGTGGCCGTATTGCAAACAGTACCTGTGATGACGAACAATTAGCGACAGGCGTTTTTTTAAGAATTACTCTCAGATGCGATTAAGGCGAATGGCGCAGATAAAGCATTTGCCAAAGCGGTACAGCATAAGGTGGGACGAGGCAGTCTGAATTACATTTTATAGATGTATTTCTCACATATCTCAGAGCCTCTCGCGATATTCGTCGTCGTCGTCGTCGTCGTCGCCGCCGCTTCTGCAGAAGTAGCAAATGGCAATCGTAGCAAATGCGGCGAGGGACGCCCTGCCTTCGATTCCGAATGCACAAAGTGTGTGGTCTTGTTTCTCAGTCTATATTTGGTCGGTCACGTCAGAGGTTGAATGTAACGAATGGGTGGGAAAGAGCAAGGGGCAGCGGCTGTGTAGAACGAAAACACCAATCCTCAGGGGTGTGAGCGTTTCGAGATGAGTCGTATACATGTAAATGTTGGTCGTCAGTGACCGTGTGGCCTAATGGATAAGGCGTCGGACTTCGGATCTGAAGATTACAGTTTCGAATGCTGTCACGCTTGTGTTTTTCCAGTTGTGAAAAAGAAACATAACGTTTTAATGTAGCAATTGAGAAGTACGAAACAGTCTGAATGTTGCTGTTGACCATTTTTTGCTTGGAGATGCTCTTCAGCTTGAAACACACACAACAAGACCGGTGTTAACTAGCGAAATGGTCGGCAGAGTGCCGACACAGCGAGTTTTGACTATCACTTGCACATCTAAAACAACGTCGGAAAGTAACTCGTTCGGCTTTTGAGTCACATAAAGTATGTGTGTTAATTTTGACGCCACTAGCTCTGCATGTTGTCATGCAATTTCTTTACCTCTCAGAAATGATTATGACATAAAAGTGAAGTACGTGACGAGTGTGACGTTAGGAAAACATTAGGCATCATGGAGAGATTCTGTATGGGACCACCCAACCCAAACGAGTACTGTGTGACGTGCTACCCGGCAGGTATTCACCGAGGTAGCCGGCTAGCTCAGTCGGTAGAGCGTCAGACTCTTAAACCCAGGGTTGTGGGTTCGAGCCAGACGCTGGGTGGAACGGAATTTTGTTCCACTGCCGGTGCAAATCACCGTTTTTCTGATTAACGAGATTTAAACGAAATAGCAACTTTAAACTTTGCCTACGTCTCTGTCAGTCGCAAGGAAACTGTATTTGAAGGTGAAGGTGATTTTGTAGACATGTGTGAAAGACATGTTCTGAAATGCAAGTGTTGTTGTTTGGAGAGCACATCGGTTACGTGTCAGATGTGTAGCCAAGCAGTAATTTGTCGCCATAGCTGCAAATATTAGCCGGTAATATGAAGTGTTGTCAGCTAAAGTCTGATGATGCAGACGACCGTTAGGACGAAGTACCCAAGAGTACCGCTAGGCCGCGCCTCTTTAGCTCAGTGGTAGAGCACTGGTGTAATAAACCAGGGGTCGTAAGTTCCATCCTCACAGGAGAAAGATGAATTTTGGAAATCAGTTGCCCGTCGTGGCCGTATTGCAAACAGTACCTGTGATGACGAACAATTAGCGACAGGCGTTTTTTTAAGAATTACTCTCAGATGCGATTAAGGCGAATGGCGCAGATAAAGCATTTGCCAAAGCGGTACAGCATAAGGTGGGACGAGGCAGTCTGAATTACATTTTATAGATGTATTTCTCACATATCTCAGAGCCTCTCGCGATATTCGTCGTCGTCGTCGTCGTCGTCGTCGCCGCCGCTTCTGCAGAAGTAGCAAATGGCAATCGTAGCAAATGCGGCGAGGGACGCCCTGCCTTCGATTCCGAATGCACAAAGTGTGTGGTCTTGTTTCTCAGTCTATATTTGGTCGGTCACGTCAGAGGTTGAATGTAACGAATGGGTGGGAAAGAGCAAGGGGCAGCGGCTGTGTAGAACGAAAACACCAATCCTCAGGGGTGTGAGCGTTTCGAGATGAGTCGTATACATGTAAATGTTGGTCGTCAGTGACCGTGTGGCCTAATGGATAAGGCGTCGGACTTCGGATCTGAAGATTACAGGTTCGAATGCTGTCACGCTTGTGTTTTTCCAGTTGTGAAAAAGAAACATAACGTTTTAATGTAGCAATTGAGCAGTACGAAACAGTCTGAATGTTGCTGTTGACCATTTTTTGCTTGGAGATGCTCTTCAGCTTGAAACACACACAACAAGACCGGTGTTAACTAGCGAAATGGTCGGCAGAGTGCCGACACAGCGAGTTTTGACTATCACTTGCACATCTAAAACAACGTCGGAAAGTAACCCGTTCGGCTTTTGAGTCACATAAAGTATGTGTGTTAATTTTGACGCCACTAGCTCTGCATGTTGTCATGCAATTTCTTTACCTCTCAGAAATGATTATGACATAAAAGTGAAGTACGTGACGAGTGTGACGTTAGGAAAACATTAGGCATCATGGAGAGATTCTGTATGGGACCACCCAACCCAAACGAGTACTGTGTGACGTGCTACCCGGCAGGTATTCACCGAGGTAGCCGGCTAGCTCAGTCGGTAGAGCGTCAGACTCTTAAACCCAGGGTTGTGGGTTCGAGCCAGACGCTGGGCGGAACGGAATTTTGTTCCACTGCCGGTGTAAATCACCGTTTTTCTGATTAACGAGAATTAATGGAAATAGCAACTTGAAACTTTGCCTACGTCTCTGTCAGTCGCAAGGAAACTGTATTTGAAGGTGAAGGTGATTTTGTAGACATGTGTGAAAGACATGTTCTGAAATGCAAGTGTTGTTGTTTGGAGAGCACATCGGTTACGTGTCAGATGTGTAGCCAAGCAGTAATTTGTCGCCATAGCTGCAAATATTAGCCGGTAATATGAAGTGTTGTCAGCTAAAGTCTGATGATGCAGACGACCGTTAGGACGAAGTACCCAAGAGTACCGCTAGGCCGCGCCTCTTTAGCTCAGTGGTAGAGCACTGGTCTAATAAACCAGGGGTCGTAAGTTCCATCCTCACAGGAGAAAGATGAATTTTGGAAATCAGTTGCCCGTCGTGGCCGTATTGCAAACAGTACCTGTGATGACGAACAATTAGCGACAGGCGTTTTTTTAAGAATTACTCTCAGATGCGATTAAGGCGAATGGCGCAGATAAAGCATTTGCCAAAGCGGTACAGCATAAGGTGGGACGAGGCAGTCTGAATTACATTTTATAGATGTATTTCTCACATATCTCAGAGCCTCTCGCGATATTCGTCGTCGTCGTCGTCGTCGTCGCCGCCGCTTCTGCAGAAGTAGCAAATGGCAATCGTAGCAAATGCGGCGAGGGACGCCCTGCCTTCGATTCCGAATGCACAAAGTGTGTGGTCTTGTTTCTCAGTCTATATTTGGTCGGTCACGTCAGAGGTTGAATGTAACGAATGGGTGGGAAAGAGCAAGGGGCAGCGGCTGTGTAGAACGAAAACACCAATCCTCAGGGGTGTGAGCGTTTCGAGATGAGTCGTATACATGTAAATGTTGGTCGTCAGTGACCGTGTGGCCTAATGGATAAGGCGTCGGACTTCGGATCTGAAGATTACAGTTTCGAATGCTGTCACGCTTGTGTTTTTCCAGTTGTGAAAAAGAAACATAACGTTTTAATGTAGCAATTGAGAAGTACGAAACAGTCTGAATGTTGCTGTTGACCATTTTTTGCTTGGAGATGCTCTTCAGCTTGAAACACACACAACAAGACCGGTGTTAACTAGCGAAATGGTCGGCAGAGTGCCGACACAGCGAGTTTTGACTATCACTTGCACATCTAAAACAACGTCGGAAAGTAACTCGTTCGGCTTTTGAGTCACATAAAGTATGTGTGTTAATTTTGACGCCACTAGCTCTGCATGTTGTCATGCAATTTCTTTACCTCTCAGAAATGATTATGACATAAAAGTGAAGTACGTGACGAGTGTGACGTTAGGAAAACATTAGGCATCATGGAGAGATTCTGTATGGGACCACCCAACCCAAACGAGTACTGTGTGACGTGCTACCCGGCAGGTATTCACCGAGGTAGCCGGCTAGCTCAGTCGGTAGAGCGTCAGACTCTTAAACCCAGGGTTGTGGGTTCGAGCCAGACGCTGGGTGGAACGGAATTTTGTTCCACTGCCGGTGCAAATCACCGTTTTTCTGATTAACGAGATTTAAACGAAATAGCAACTTTAAACTTTGCCTACGTCTCTGTCAGTCGCAAGGAAACTGTATTTGAAGGTGAAGGTGATTTTGTAGACATGTGTGAAAGACATGTTCTGAAATGCAAGTGTTGTTGTTTGGAGAGCACATCGGTTACGTGTCAGATGTGTAGCCAAGCAGTAATTTGTCGCCATAGCTGCAAATATTAGCCGGTAATATGAAGTGTTGTCAGCTAAAGTCTGATGATGCAGACGACCGTTAGGACGAAGTACCCAAGAGTACCGCTAGGCCGCGCCTCTTTAGCTCAGTGGTAGAGCACTGGTGTAATAAACCAGGGGTCGTAAGTTCCATCCTCACAGGAGAAAGATGAATTTTGGAAATCAGTTGCCCGTCGTGGCCGTATTGCAAACAGTACCTGTGATGACGAACAATTAGCGACAGGCGTTTTTTTAAGAATTACTCTCAGATGCGATTAAGGCGAATGGCGCAGATAAAGCATTTGCCAAAGCGGTACAGCATAAGGTGGGACGAGGCAGTCTGAATTACATTTTATAGATGTATTTCTCACATATCTCAGAGCCTCTCGCGATATTCGTCGTCGTCGTCGTCGTCGTCGTCGTCGTCGTCGTCGTCGCCGCCTCTGCAGAAGTAGCAAATGGCAATCGTAGCAAATGCGGCGAGGGACGCCCTGCCTTCGATTCCGAATGCACAAAGTGTGTGGTCTTGTTTCTCAGTCTATATTTGGTCGGTCACGTCAGAGGTTGAATGTAACGAATGGGTGGGAAAGAGCAAGGGCAGCGGCTGTGTAGAACGAAAACACAAATCCTCAGGGGTGTGAGCGTTTCGAGATGAGTCGTATACATGTAAATGTCGGTCGTCAGTGACCGTGTGGCCTAATGGATAAGGCGTCGGACTTCGGATGTGAAGATTACAGGTTCGAATGCTGTCACGCTTGTGTTTTTCCAGTTCTGAAAAAGAAACATAACGTTGTAATGTAGCAATTGAGCAGTACGAAACAGTCTGAATGTTGCTGTTGACCATTTTTTGCTTGGAGATGCTCTTCAGCTTGAAACACACACAACAAGACCGGTGTTAACTAGCGAAATGGTCGGCAGAGTGCCGACACAGCGAGTTTTGACTATCACTTGCACATCTAAAACAACGTCGGAAAGTAACTCGTTCGGCTTTTGAGTCACATAAAGTATGTGTGTTAATTTTGACGCCACTAGCTCTGCATGTTGTCATGCAATTTCTTTACCTCTCAGAAATGATTATGACATAAAAGTGAAGTACGTGACGAGTGTGACGTTAGGAAAACATTAGGCATCATGGAGAGATTCTGTATGGGACCACCCAACCCAAACGAGTACTGTGTGACGTGCTACCCGGCAGGTATTCACCGAGGTAGCCGGCTAGCTCAGTCGGTAGAGCGTCAGACTCTTAAACCCAGGGTCGTGGGTTCGAGCCAGACGCTGGGCGGAACGGAATTTTGTTCCGCTGCCGGTGTAAATCACCGTTTTTCTGATTAACGAGATTTAATGGAAATAGCAACTTTAAACTTTGCCTACGTCTCTGTCAGTCGCAAGGAAACTGTATTTGAAGGTGAAGGTGATTTTGTAGACATGTGTGAAAGACATGTTCTGAAATGCAAGTGTTGTTGTTTGGAGAGCACATCGGTTACGTGTCAGATGTGTAGCCAAGCAGTAATTTGTCGCCATAGCTGCAAATATTAGCAGGTAATATGAAGTGTTGTCAGCTAAAGTCTGATGATGCAGACGACCGTTAGGACGAAGTACCCAAGAGTACCGCTAGGCCGCGCCTTTTTAGCTCAGTGGTAGAGCACTGGTGTAATAAACCAGGGGTCGTAAGTTCCATCCTCACAGGAGAAAGATGAATTTTGGAAATCAGTTGCCCGTCGTGGCCGTATTGCAAACAGTACCTGTGATGACGAACAATTAGCGACAGGCGTTTTTTTAAGAATTACTCTCAGATGCGATTAAGGCGAATGGCGCAGATAAAGCATTTGCCAAAGCGGTACAGTATAAGGTGGGACGAGGCAGTCTGAATTACATTTTATAGATGTATTTCTCACATATCTCAGAGCCTCTCGCGACATTCGTCGTCGTCGTCGTCGTCGTCGTCGTCGTCGTCGTCGTCGTCGTCGCCGCCGCCGCTTCTGCAGAAGTAGCAAATGGCAATCGTAGCAAATGCGGCGAGGGACGCCCTGCCTTCGATTCCGAATGCACAAAGTGTGTGGTCTTGTTTCTCAGTCTATATTTGGTCGGTCACGTCAGAGGTTGAATGTAACGAATGGGTGGGAAAGAGCAAGGGCAGCGGCTGTGTAGAACGAAAACACAAATCCTCAGGGGTGTGAGCGTTTCGAGATGAGTCGTATACATGTAAATGTCGGTCGTCAGTGACCGTGTGGCCTAATGGATAAGGCGTCGGACTTCGGATGTGAAGATTACAGGTTCGAATGCTGTCACGCTTGTGTTTTTCCAGTTCTGAAAAAGAAACATAACGTTGTAATGTAGCAATTGAGCAGTACGAAACAGTCTGAATGTTGCTGTTGACCATTTTTTGCTTGGAGATGCTCTTCAGCTTGAAACACACACAACAAGACCGGTGTTAACTAGCGAAATGGTCGGCAGAGTGCCGACACAGCGAGTTTTGACTATCACTTGCACATCTAAAACAACGTCGGAAAGTAACTCGTTCGGCTTTTGAGTCACATAAAGTATGTGTGTTAATTTTGACGCCACTAGCTCTGCATGTTGTCATGCAATTTCTTTACCTCTCAGAAATGATTATGACATAAAAGTGAAGTACGTGACGAGTGTGACGTTAGGAAAACATTAGGCATCATGGAGAGATTCTGTATGGGACCACCCAACCCAAACGAGTACTGTGTGACGTGCTACCCGGCAGGTAATCACCGAGGTAGCCGGCTAGCTCAGTCGGTAGAGCGTCAGACTCTTAAACCCAGGGTCGTGGGTTCGAGCCAGACGCTGGGCGGAACGGAATTTTGTTCCGCTGCCGGTGTAAATCACCGTTTTTCTGATTAACGAGATTTAATGGAAATAGCAACTTTAAACTTTGCCTACGTCTCTGTCAGTCGCAAGGAAACTGTATTTGAAGGTGAAGGTGATTTTGTAGACATGTGTGAAAGACATGTTCTGAAATGCAAGTGTTGTTGTTTGGAGAGCACATCGGTTACGTGTCAGATGTGTAGCCAAGCAGTAATTTGTCGCCATAGCTGCAAATATTAGCAGGTAATATGAAGTGTTGTCAGCTAAAGTCTGATGATGCAGACGACCGTTAGGACGAAGTACCCAAGAGTACCGCTAGGCCGCGCCTTTTTAGCTCAGTGGTAGAGCACTGGTGTAATAAACCAGGGGTCGTAAGTTCCATCCTCACAGGAGAAAGATGAATTTTGGAAATCAGTTGCCCGTCGTGGCCGTATTGCAAACAGTACCTGTGATGACGAACAATTAGCGACAGGCGTTTTTTTAAGAATTACTCTCAGATGCGATTAAGGCGAATGGCGCAGATAAAGCATTTGCCAAAGCGGTACAGTATAAGGTGGGACGAGGCAGTCTGAATTACATTTTATAGATGTATTTCTCACATATCTCAGAGCCTCTCGCGATATTCGTCGTCGTCGTCGTCGTCGTCGTCGTCGTCGTCGTCGTCGCCGCCGCCGCTTCTGCAGAAGTAGCAAATGGCAATCGTAGCAAATGCGGCGAGGGACGCCCTGCCTTCGATTCCGAATGCACAAAGTGTGTGGTCTTGTTTCTCAGTCTATATTTGGTCGGTCACGTCAGAGGTTGAATGTAACGAATGGGTGGGAAAGAGCAAGGGGCAGCGGCTGTGTAGAACGAAAACACCAATCCTCAGGGGTGTGAGCGTTTCGAGATGAGTCGTATACATGTAAATGTTGGTCGTCAGTGACTGTGTGGCCTAATGGATAAGGCGTCGGACTTCGGATCTGAAGATTACAGGTTCGAATGCTGTCACGCTTGTGTTTTTCCAGTTCTGAAAAAGAAACATAACGTTTTAATGTAGCTATTGAGCAGTACGAAGCAGTCTGAATGTTGCTGTTGACCATTTTTTGCTTGGAGATGCTCTTCAGCTTGAAACACACACAACAAGACCGGTGTTAACTAGCGAAATGGTCGGCAGAGTGCCGACACAGCGAGTTTTGACTATCACTTGCACATCTAAAACAACGTCGGAAAGTAACTCGTTCGGCTTTTGAGTCACATAAAGTATGTGTGTTAATTTTGACGCCACTAGCTCTGCATGTTGTCATGCAATTTCTTTACCTCTCAGAAATGATTATGACATAAAAGTGAAGTACGTGACGAGTGTGACGTTAGGAAAACATTAGGCATCATGGAGAGATTCTGTATGGGACCACCCAACCCAAACGAGTACTGTGTGACGTGCTACCCGGCAGGTATTCACCGAGGTAGCCGGCTAGCTCAGTCGGTAGAGCGTCAGACTCTTAAACCCAGGGTTGTGGGTTCGAGCCAGACGCTGGGCGGAACGGAATTTTGTTCCACTGCCGGTGTAAATCACCGTTTTTCTGATTAACGAGATTTAATGGAAATAGCAACTTTAAACTTTGCCTACGTCTCTGTCAGTCGCAAGGAAACTGTATTTGAAGGTGAAGGTGATTTTGTAGACATGTGTGAAAGACATGTTCTGAAATGCAAGTGTTGTTGTTTGGAGAGCACATCGGTTACGTGTCAGATGTGTAGCCAAGCAGTAATTTGTCGCCATAGCTGCAAATATTAGCCGGTAATATGAAGTGTTGTCAGCTAAAGTCTGATGATGCAGACGACCGTTAGGACGAAGTACCCAAGAATACCGCTAGGCCGCGCCTCTTTAGCTCAGTGGTGGAGCACTGGTCTAATAAACCAGGGGTCGTAAGTTCCATCCTCACAGGAGAAAGATGAATTTTGGAAATCAGTTGCCCGTCGTGGCCGTATTGCAAACAGTACCTGTGATGACGAACAATTAGCGACAGGCGTTTTTTTAAGAATTACTCTCAGATGCGATTAAGGCGAATGGCGCAGATAAAGCATTTGCCAAAGCGGTACAGCATAAGTGGGACGAGGCAGTCTGAATTACATTTTATAGATGTATTTCTCACATATCTCAGAGCCTCTCGCGATATTCGTCGTCGTCGTCGTCGTCGTCGCCGCCGCTTCTGCAGAAGTAGTAAATGGCAATCGTAGCAAATGCGGCGAGGGACGCCCTGCCTTCGATTCCGAATGCACAAAGTGTGTGGTCTTGTTTCTCAGTCTATATTTGGTCGCTCACGTCAGAGGTTGAATGTAACGAATGGGTGGGAAAGAGCAAGGGGCAGCGGCTGTGTAGAACGAAACCACCAATCCTCAGGGGTGTGAGCGTTTCGAGATGAGTCGTATACATGTAAATGTTGGTCGTCAGTGACCGTGTGGCCTAATGGATAAGGCGTCGGACTTCGGATCTGAAGATTACAGGTTCGAATGCTGTCACGCTTGTGTTTTTCCAGTTGTGAAAAAGAAACATAACGTTTTAATGTAGCAATTGAGCAGTACGAAACAGTCTGAATGTTGCTGTTGACCATTTTTTGCTTGGAGATGCTCTTCAGCTTGAAACACACACAACAAGACCGGTGTTAACTAGCGAAATGGTCGGCAGAGTGCCTACACAGCGAGTTTTGACTATCACTTGCACATCTAAAACAACGTCGGAAAGTAACTCGTTCGGCTTTTGAGTCACATAAAGTATGTGTGTTAATTTTGACGCCACTAGCTCTGCATGTTGTCATGCAATTTCTTTACCTCTCAGAAATGATTATGACATAAAAGTGAAGTACGTGACGAGTGTGACGTTAGGAAAACATTAGGCATCATGGAGAGATTCTGTATGGGACCACCCAACCCAAACGAGTACTGTGTGACGTGCTACCCGGCAGGTATTCACCGAGGTAGCCGGCTAGCTCAGTCGGTAGAGCGTCAGACTCTTAAACCCAGGGTTGTGGGTTCGAGCCAGACGCTGGGCGGAACGGAATTTTGTTCCACTGCCGGTGTAAATCACCGTTTTTCTGATTAACGAGAATTAATGGAAATAGCAACTTAAAACTTTGCCTACGTCTCTGTCAGTCGCAAGGAAACTGTATTTGAAGGTGAAGGTGATTTTGTAGACATGTGTGAAAGACATGTTCTGAAATGCAAGTGTTGTTGTTTGGAGAGCACATCGGTTACGTGTCAGATGTGTAGCCAAGCAGTAATTTGTCGCCATAGCTGCAAATATTAGCCGGTAATATGAAGTGTTGTCAGCTAAAGTCTGATGATGCAGACGACCGTTAGGACGAAGTACCCAAGAATACCGCTAGGCTGCGCCTCTTTAGCTCAGTGGTGGAGCACTGGTCTAATAAACCAGGGGTCGTAAGTTCCATCCTCACAGGAGAAAGATGAATTTTGGAAATCAGTTGCCCGTCGTGGCCGTATTGCAAACAGTACCTGTGATGACGAACAATTAGCGACAGGCGTTTTTTTAAGAATTACTCTCAGATGCGATTAAGGCGAATGGCGCAGATAAAGCATTTGCCAAAGCGGTACAGCATAAGGTGGGACGAGGCAGTCTGAATTACATTTTATAGATGTATTTCTCACATATCTCAGAGCCTCTCGCGATATTCGTCGTCGTCGTCGTCGTCGTCGTCGCCGCCGCTTCTGCAGAAGTAGTAAATGGCAATCGTAGCAAATGCGGCGAGGGACGCCCTGCCTTCGATTCCGAATGCACAAAGTGTGTGGTCTTGTTTCTCAGTCTATATTTGGTCGCTCACGTCAGAGGTTGAATGTAACGAATGGGTGGGAAAGAGCAAGGGGCAGCGGCTGTGTAGAACGAAAACACCAATCCTCAGGGGTGTGAGCGTTTCGAGATGAGTCGTATACATGTAAATGTTGGTCGTCAGTGACCGTGTGGCCTAATGGATAAGGCGTCGGACTTCGGATCTGAAGATTACAGGTTCGAATGCTGTCACGCTTGTGTTTTTCCAGTTGTGAAAAAGAAACATAACGTTTTAATGTAGCAATTGAGCAGTACGAAACAGTCTGAATGTTGCTGTTGACCATTTTTTGCTTGGAGATGCTCTTCAGCTTGAAACACACACAACAAGACCGGTGTTAACTAGCGAAATGGTCGGCAGAGTGCCTACACAGCGAGTTTTGACTATCACTTGCACATCTAAAACAACGTCGGAAAGTAACTCGTTCGGCTTTTGAGTCACATAAAGTATGTGTGTTAATTTTGACGCCACTAGCTCTGCATGTTGTCATGCAATTTCTTTACCTCTCAGAAATGATTATGACATAAAAGTGAAGTACGTGACGAGTGTGACGTTAGGAAAACATTAGGCATCATGGAGAGATTCTGTATGGGACCACCCAACCCAAACGAGTACTGTGTGACGTGCTACCCGGCAGGTATTCACCGAGGTAGCCGGCTAGCTCAGTCGGTAGAGCGTCAGACTCTTAAACCCAGGGTTGTGGGTTCGAGCCAGACGCTGGGCGGAACGGAATTTTGTTCCACTGCCGGTGTAAATCACCGTTTTTCTGATTAACGAGAATTAATGGAAATAGCAACTTAAAACTTTGCCTACGTCTCTGTCAGTCGCAAGGAAACTGTATTTGAAGGTGAAGGTGATTTTGTAGACATGTGTGAAAGACATGTTCTGAAATGCAAGTGTTGTTGTTTGGAGAGCGCATCGGTTACGTGTCAGATGTGTAGCCAAGCAGTAATTTGTCGCCATAGCTGCAAATATTAGCCGGTAATATGAAGTGTTGTCAGCTAAAGTCTGATGATGCAGACGACCGTTAGGACGAAGTACCCAAGAATACCGCTAGGCCGCGCCTCTTTAGCTCAGTGGTGGAGCACTGGTCTAATAAACCAGGGGTCGTAAGTTCCATCCTCACAGGAGAAAGATGAATTTTGGAAATCAGTTGCCCGTCGTGGCCGTATTGCAAACAGTACCTGTGATGACGAACAATTAGCGACAGGCGTTTTTTTAAGAATTACTCTCAGATGCGATTAAGGCGAATGGCGCAGATAAAGCATTTGCCAAAGCGGTACAGCATAAGGTGGGACGAGGCAGTCTGAATTACATTTTATAGATGTATTTCTCACATATCTCAGAGCCTCTCGCGATATTCGTCGTCGTCGTCGTCGTCGTCGTCGCCGCCGCTTCTGCAGAAGTAGTAAATGGCAATCGTAGCAAATGCGGCGAGGGACGCCCTGCCTTCGATTCCGAATGCACAAAGTGTGTGGTCTTGTTTCTCAGTCTATATTTGGTCGCTCACGTCAGAGGTTGAATGTAACGAATGGGTGGGAAAGAGCAAGGGGCAGCGGCTGTGTAGAACGAAAACACCAATCCTCAGGGGTGTGAGCGTTTCGAGATGAGTCGTATACATGTTAATGTTGGTTGTCAGTGACCGTGTGGCCTAATGGATAAGGCGTCGGACTTCGGATCTGAAGATTACAGGTTCGAATGCTGTCACGCTTGTGTTTTTCCAGTTGTGAAAAAGAAACATAACGTTTTAATGTAGCAATTGAGCAGTACGAAACAGTCTGAATGTTGCTGTTGACCATTTTTTGCTTGGAGATGCTCTTCAGCTTGAAACACACACAACAAGACCGGTGTTAACTAGCGAAATGGTCGGCAGAGTGCCTACACAGCGAGTTTTGACTATCACTTGCACATCTAAAACAACGTCGGAAAGTAACTCGTTCGGCTTTTGAGTCACATAAAGTATGTGTGTTAATTTTGACGCCACTAGCTCTGCATGTTGTCATGCAATTTCTTTACCTCTCAGAAATGATTATGACATAAAAGTGAAGTACGTGACGAGTGTGACGTTAGGAAAACATTAGGCATCATGGAGAGATTCTGTATGGGACCACCCAACCCAAACGAGTACTGTGTGACGTGCTACCCGGCAGGTATTCACCGAGGTAGCCGGCTAGCTCAGTCGGTAGAGCGTCAGACTCTTAAACCCAGGGTTGTGGGTTCGAGCCAGACGCTGGGCGGAACGGAATTTTGTTCCACTGCCGGTGTAAATCACCGTTTTTCTGATTAACGAGAATTAATGGAAATAGCAACTTAAAACTTTGCCTACGTCTCTGTCAGTCGCAAGGAAACTGTATTTGAACGTGAAGGTGATTTTGTAGACATGTGTGAAAGACATGTTCTGAAATGCAAGTGTTGTTGTTTGGAGAGCACATCGGTTACGTGTCAGATGTGTAGCCAAGCAGTAATTTGTCGCCATAGCTGCAAATATTAGCCGGTAATATGAAGTGTTGTCAGCTAAAGTCTGATGATGCAGACGACCGTTAGGACGAAGTACCCAAGAGTACCGCTAGGCCGCGCCTCTTTAGCTCAGTGGTAGAGCACTGGTGTAATAAACCAGGGGTCGTAAGTTCCATCCTCACAGGAGAAAGATGAATTTTGGAAATCAGTTGCGCGTCGTGGCCGTATTGCAAACAGTACCTGTGATGACGAACAATTAGCGACAGGCGTTTTTTTAAGAATTACTCTCAGATGCGATTAAGGCGAATGGCGCAGATAAAGCATTTGCCAAAGCGGTACAGCATAAGGTGGGACGAGGCAGTCTGAATTACATTTTATAGATGTATTTCTCACATATCTCAGAGCCTCTCGCGATATTCGTCGTCGTCGTCGTCGTCGTCGTCGCCGCCGCTTCTGCAGAAGTAGCAAATGGCAATCGTAGCAAATGCGGCGAGGGACCCCCTGCCTTCGATTCCGAATGCACAAAGTGTGTGGTCTTGTTTCTCATTCTATATTTGGTCGGTCACGTCAGAGGTTGAATGTAACGAATGGGTGGGAAAGAGCAAGGGGCAGCGGCTGTGTAGAACGAAAACACCAATCCTCAGGGGTGTGAGCGTTTCCAGATGAGTCGTATACATGTAAATGTTGGTCGTCAGTGACCGTGTGGCCTAATGGATAAGGCGTCGGACTTCGGATGTGAAGATTACAGGTTCGAATGCTGTCACGCTTGTGTTTTTCGAGTTCTGAAAAAGAAACATAACGTTTTAATGTAGCAATTGAGCAGTACGAAACAGTCTGAATGTTGCTGTTGACCATTTTTTGCTTGGAGATGCTCTTCAGCTTGAAACACACACAACAAGACCGGTGTTAACTAGCGAAATGGTCGGCAGAGTGCCGACACAGCGAGTTTTGACTATCACTTGCACATCTAAAACAACGTCGGAAAGTAACTCGTTCGGCTTTTGAGTCACATAAAGTATGTGTGTTAATTTTGACGCCACTAGCTCTGCATGTTGTCATGCAATTTCTTTACCTCTCAGAAATGATTATGACATAAAAGTGAAGTACGTGACGAGTGTGACGTTAGGAAAACATTAGGCATCATGGAGAGATTCTGTATGGGACCACCCAACCCAAACGAGTACTGTGTGACGTGCTACCCGGCAGGTATTCACCGAGGTAGCCGGCTAGCTCAGTCGGTAGAGCGTCAGACTCTTAAACCCAGGGTTGTGGGTTCGAGCCAGACGCTGGGCGGAACGGAATTTTGTTCCACTGCCGGTGTAAATCACCGTTTTTCTGATTAACGAGATTTAATGGAAATAGCAACTTTAAACTTTGCCTACGTCTCTGTCAGTCGCAAGGAAACTGTATTTGAAGGTGAAGGTGATTTTGTAGACATGTGTGAAAGACATGTTCTGAAATGCAAGTGTTGTTGTTTGGAGAGCACATCGGTTACGTGTCAGATGTGTAGCCAAGCAGTAATTTGTCGCCATAGCTGCAAATATTAGCCGGTAATATGAAGTGTTGTCAGCTAAAGTCTGATGATGCAGACGACCGTTAGGACGAAGTACCCAAGAATACCGCTAGGCCGCGCCTCTTTAGCTCAGTGGTGGAGCACTGGTCTAATAAACCAGGGGTCGTAAGTTCCATCCTCACAGGAGAAAGATGAATTTTGGAAATCAGTTGCCCGTCGTGGCCGTATTGCAAACAGTACCTGTGATGACGAACAATTAGCGACAGGCGTTTTTTTAAGAATTACTCTCAGATGCGATTAAGGCGAATGGCGCAGATAAAGCATTTGCCAAAGCGGTACAGCATAAGTGGGACGAGGCAGTCTGAATTACATTTTATAGATGTATTTCTCACATATCTCAGAGCCTCTCGCGATATTCGTCGTCGTCGTCGTCGTCGTCGCCGCCGCTTCTGCAGAAGTAGTAAATGGCAATCGTAGCAAATGCGGCGAGGGACGCCCTGCCTTCGATTCCGAATGCACAAAGTGTGTGGTCTTGTTTCTCAGTCTATATTTGGTCGCTCACGTCAGAGGTTGAATGTAACGAATGGGTGGGAAAGAGCAAGGGGCAGCGGCTGTGTAGAACGAAAACACCAATCCTCAGGGGTGTGAGCGTTTCGAGATGAGTCGTATACATGTAAATGTTGGTCGTCAGTGACCGTGTGGCCTAATGGATAAGGCGTCGGACTTCGGATCTGAAGATTACAGGTTCGAATGCTGTCACGCTTGTGTTTTTCCAGTTGTGAAAAAGAAACATAACGTTTTAATGTAGCAATTGAGCAGTACGAAACAGTCTGAATGTTGCTGTTGACCATTTTTTGCTTGGAGATGCTCTTCAGCTTGAAACACACACAACAAGACCGGTGTTAACTAGCGAAATGGTCGGCAGAGTGCCTACACAGCGAGTTTTGACTATCACTTGCACATCTAAAACAACGTCGGAAAGTAACTCGTTCGGCTTTTGAGTCACATAAAGTATGTGTGTTAATTTTGACGCCACTAGCTCTGCATGTTGTCATGCAATTTCTTTACCTCTCAGAAATGATTATGACATAAAAGTGAAGTACGTGACGAGTGTGACGTTAGGAAAACATTAGGCATCATGGAGAGATTCTGTATGGGACCACCCAACCCAAACGAGTACTGTGTGACGTGCTACCCGGCAGGTATTCACCGAGGTAGCCGGCTAGCTCAGTCGGTAGAGCGTCAGACTCTTAAACCCAGGTTTGTGGGTTCGAGCCAGACGCTGGGCGGAACGGAATTTTGTTCCACTGCCGGTGTAAATCACCGTTTTTCTGATTAACGAGAATTAATGGAAATAGCAACTTAAAACTTTGCCTACGTCTCTGTCAGTCGCAAGGAAACTGTATTTGAAGGTGAAGGTGATTTTGTAGACATGTGTGAAAGACATGTTCTGAAATGCAAGTGTTGTTGTTTGGAGAGCACATCGGTTACGTGTCAGATGTGTAGCCAAGCAGTAATTTGTCGCCATAGCTGCAAATATTAGCCGGTAATATGAAGTGTTGTCAGCTAAAGTCTGATGATGCAGACGACCGTTAGGACGAAGTACCCAAGAATACCGCTAGGCTGCGCCTCTTTAGCTCAGTGGTGGAGCACTGGTCTAATAAACCAGGGGTCGTAAGTTCCATCCTCACAGGAGAAAGATGAATTTTGGAAATCAGTTGCCCGTCGTGGCCGTATTGCAAACAGTACCTGTGATGACGAACAATTAGCGACAGGCGTTTTTTTAAGAATTACTCTCAGATGCGATTAAGGCGAATGGCGCAGATAAAGCATTTGCCAAAGCGGTACAGCATAAGGTGGGACGAGGCAGTCTGAATTACATTTTATAGATGTATTTCTCACATATCTCAGAGCCTCTCGCGATATTGGTCGTCGTCGTCGTCGTCGTCGCCGCCGCTTCTGCAGAAGTAGTAAATGGCAATCGTAGCAAATGCGGCGAGGGACGCCCTGCCTTCGATTCCGAATGCACAAAGTGTGTGGTCTTGTTTCTCAGTCTATATTTGGTCGCTCACGTCAGAGGTTGAATGTAACGAATGGGTGGGAAAGAGCAAGGGGCAGCGGCTGTGTAGAACGAAAACACCAATCCTCAGGGGTGTGAGCGTTTCGAGATGAGTCGTATACATGTAAATGTTGGTCGTCAGCGACCGTGTGGCCTAATGGATAAGGCGTCGGACTTCGGATCTGAAGATTACAGGTTCGAATGCTGTCACGCTTGTGTTTTTCCAGTTGTGAAAAAGAAACATAACGTTTTAATGTAGCAATTGAGCAGTACGAAACAGTCTGAATGTTGCTGTTGACCATTTTTTGCTTGGAGATGCTCTTCAGCTTGAAACACACACAACAAGACCGGTGTTAACTAGCGAAATGGTCGGCAGAGTGCCTACACAGCGAGTTTTGACTATCACTTGCACATCTAAAACAACGTCGGAAAGTAACTCGTTCGGCTTTTGAGTCACATAAAGTATGTGTGTTAATTTTGACGCCACTAGCTCTGCATGTTGTCATGCAATTTCTTTACCTCTCAGAAATGATTATGACATAAAAGTGAAGTACGTGACGAGTGTGACGTTAGGAAAACATTAGGCATCATGGAGAGATTCTGTATGGGACCACCCAACCCAAACGAGTACTGTGTGACGTGCTACCCGGCAGGTATTCACCGAGGTAGCCGGCTAGCTCAGTCGGTAGAGCGTCAGACTCTTAAACCCAGGGTTGTGGGTTCGAGCCAGACGCTGGGCGGAACGGAATTTTGTTCCACTGCCGGTGTAAATCACCGTTTTTCTGATTAACGAGAATTAATGGAAATAGCAACTTAAAACTTTGCCTACGTCTCTGTCAGTCGCAAGGAAACTGTATTTGAAGGTGAAGGTGATTTTGTAGACATGTGTGAAAGACATGTTCTGAAATGCAAGTGTTGTTGTTTGGAGAGCGCATCGGTTACGTGTCAGATGTGTAGCCAAGCAGTAATTTGTCGCCATAGCTGCAAATATTAGCCGGTAATATGAAGTGTTGTCAGCTAAAGTCTGATGATGCAGACGACCGTTAGGACGAAGTACCCAAGAATACCGCTAGGCCGCGCCTCTTTAGCTCAGTGGTGGAGCACTGGTCTAATAAACCAGGGGTCGTAAGTTCCATCCTCACAGGAGAAAGATGAATTTTGGAAATCAGTTGCCCGTCGTGGCCGTATTGCAAACAGTACCTGTGATGACGAACAATTAGCGACAGGCGTTTTTTTAAGAATTACTCTCAGATGCGATTAAGGCGAATGGCGCAGATAAAGCATTTGCCAAAGCGGTACAGCATAAGGTGGGACGAGGCAGTCTGAATTACATTTTATAGATGTATTTCTCACATATCTCAGAGCCTCTCGCGATATTCGTCGTCGTCGTCGTCGTCGTCGTCGCCGCCGCTTCTGCAGAAGTAGTAAATGGCAATCGTAGCAAATGCGGCGAGGGACGCCCTGCCTTCGATTCCGAATGCACAAAGTGTGTGGTCTTGTTTCTCAGTCTATATTTGGTCGCTCACGTCAGAGGTTGAATGTAACGAATGGGTGGGAAAGAGCAAGGGGCAGCGGCTGTGTAGAACGAAAACACCAATCCTCAGGGGTGTGAGCGTTTCGAGATGAGTCGTATACATGTTAATGTTGGTTGTCAGTGACCGTGTGGCCTAATGGATAAGGCGTCGGACTTCGGATCTGAAGATTACAGGTTCGAATGCTGTCACGCTTGTGTTTTTCCAGTTGTGAAAAAGAAACATAACGTTTTAATGTAGCAATTGAGCAGTACGAAACAGTCTGAATGTTGCTGTTGACCATTTTTTGCTTGGAGATGCTCTTCAGCTTGAAACACACACAACAAGACCGGTGTTTACTAGCGAAATGGTCGGCAGAGTGCCTACACAGCGAGTTTTGACTATCACTTGCACATCTAAAACAACGTCGGAAAGTAACTCGTTCGGCTTTTGAGTCACATAAAGTATGTGTGTTAATTTTGACGCCACTAGCTCTGCATGTTGTCATGCAATTTCTTTACCTCTCAGAAATGATTATGACATAAAAGTGAAGTACGTGACGAGTGTGACGTTAGGAAAACATTAGGCATCATGGAGAGATTCTGTATGGGACCACCCAACCCAAACGAGTACTGTGTGACGTGCTACCCGGCAGGTATTCACCGAGGTAGCCGGCTAGCTCAGTCGGTAGAGCGTCAGACTCTTAAACCCAGGGTTGTGGGTTCGAGCCAGACGCTGGGCGGAACGGAATTTTGTTCCACTGCCGGTGTAAATCACCGTTTTTCTGATTAACGAGAATTAATGGAAATAGCAACTTAAAACTTTGCCTACGTCTCTGTCAGTCGCAAGGAAACTGTATTTGAACGTGAAGGTGATTTTGTAGACATGTGTGAAAGACATGTTCTGAAATGCAAGTGTTGTTGTTTGGAGAGCACATCGGTTACGTGTCAGATGTGTAGCCAAGCAGTAATTTGTCGCCATAGCTGCAAATATTAGCCGGTAATATGAAGTGTTGTCAGCTAAAGTCTGATGATGCAGACGACCGTTAGGACGAAGTACCCAAGAGTACCGCTAGGCCGCGCCTCTTTAGCTCAGTGGTAGAGCACTGGTGTAATAAACCAGGGGTCGTAAGTTCCATCCTCACAGGAGAAAGATGAATTTTGGAAATCAGTTGCGCGTCGTGGCCGTATTGCAAACAGTACCTGTGATGACGAACAATTAGCGACAGGCGTTTTTTTAAGAATTACTCTCAGATGCGATTAAGGCGAATGGCGCAGATAAAGCATTTGCCAAAGCGGTACAGCATAAGGTGGGACGAGGCAGTCTGAATTACATTTTATAGATGTATTTCTCACATATCTCAGAGCCTCTCGCGATATTCGTCGTCGTCGTCGTCGTCGTCGTCGCCGCCGCTTCTGCAGAAGTAGCAAATGGCAATCGTAGCAAATGCGGCGAGGGACCCCCTGCCTTCGATTCCGAATGCACAAAGTGTGTGGTCTTGTTTCTCAGTCTATATTTGGTCGGTCACGTCAGAGGTTGAATGTAACGAATGGGTGGGAAAGAGCAAGGGGCAGCGGCTGTGTAGAACGAAAACACCAATCCTCAGGGGTGTGAGCGTTTCCAGATGAGTCGTATACATGTAAATGTTGGTCGTCAGTGACCGTGTGGCCTAATGGATAAGGCGTCGGACTTCGGATCTGAAGATTACAGGTTCGAATGCTGTCACGCTTGTGTTTTTCCAGTTGTGAAAAAGAAACATAACGTTTTAATGTAGCAATTGAGAAGTACGAAACAGTCTGAATGTTGCTGTTGACCATTTTTTGCTTGGAGATGCTCTTCAGCTTGAAACACACACAACAAGACCGGTGTTAACTAGCGAAATGGTCGGCAGAGTGCCGACACAGCGAGTTTTGACTATCACTTGCACATCTAAAACAACGTCGGAAAGTAACTCGTTCGGCTTTTGAGTCACATAAAGTATGTGTGTTAATTTTGACGCCACTAGCTCTGCATGTTGTCATGCAATTTCTTTACCTCTCAGAAATGATTATGACATAAAAGTGAAGTACGTGACGAGTGTGACGTTAGGAAAACATTAGGCATCATGGAGAGATTCTGTATGGGACCACCCAACCCAAACGAGTACTGTGTGACGTGCTACCCGGCAGGTATTCACCGAGGTAGCCGGCTAGCTCAGTCGGTAGAGCGTCAGACTCTTAAACCCAGGGTTGTGGGTTCGAGCCAGACGCTGGGCGGAACGGAATTTTGTTCCACTGCCGGTGTAAATCACCGTTTTTCTGATTAACGAGAATTAATGGAAATAGCAACTTAAAACTTTGCCTACGTCTCTGTCAGTCGCAAGGAAACTGTATTTGAAGGTGAAGGTGATTTTGTAGACATGTGTGAAAGACATGTTCTGAAATGCAAGTGTTGTTGTTTGGAGAGCGCATCGGTTACGTGTCAGATGTGTAGCCAAGCAGTAATTTGTCGCCATAGCTGCAAATATTAGCCGGTAATATGAAGTGTTGTCAGCTAAAGTCTGATGATGCAGACGACCGTTAGGACGAAGTACCCAAGAATACCGCTAGGCCGCGCCTCTTTAGCTCAGTGGTGGAGCACTGGTCTAATAAACCAGGGGTCGTAAGTTCCATCCTCACAGGAGAAAGATGAATTTTGGAAATCAGTTGCCCGTCGTGGCCGTATTGCAAACAGTACCTGTGATGACGAACAATTAGCGACAGGCGTTTTTTTAAGAATTACTCTCAGATGCGATTAAGGCGAATGGCGCAGATAAAGCATTTGCCAAAGCGGTACAGCATAAGGTGGGACGAGGCAGTCTGAATTACATTTTATAGATGTATTTCTCACATATCTCAGAGCCTCTCGCGATATTCGTCGTCGTCGTCGTCGTCGTCGTCGCCGCCGCTTCTGCAGAAGTAGTAAATGGCAATCGTAGCAAATGCGGCGAGGGACGCCCTGCCTTCGATTCCGAATGCACAAAGTGTGTGGTCTTGTTTCTCAGTCTATATTTGGTCGCTCACGTCAGAGGTTGAATGTAACGAATGGGTGGGAAAGAGCAAGGGGCAGCGGCTGTGTAAAACGAAAACACCAATCCTCAGGGGTGTGAGCGTTTCGAGATGAGTCGTATACATGTAAATGTTGGTTGTCAGTGACCGTGTGGCCTAATGGATAAGGCGTCGGACTTCGGATCTGAAGATTACAGGTTCGAATGCTGTCACGCTTGTGTTTTTCCAGTTGTGAAAAAGAAACATAACGTTTTAATGTAGCAATTGAGCAGTACGAAACAGTCTGAATGTTGCTGTTGACCATTTTTTGCTTGGAGATGCTCTTCAGCTTGAAACACACACAACAAGACCGGTGTTAACTAGCGAAATGGTCGGCAGAGTGCCTACACAGCGAGTTTTGACTATCACTTGCACATCTAAAACAACGTCGGAAAGTAACTCGTTCGGCTTTTGAGTCACATAAAGTATGTGTGTTAATTTTGACGCCACTAGCTCTGCATGTTGTCATGCAATTTCTTTACCTCTCAGAAATGATTATGACATAAAAGTGAAGTACGTGACGAGTGTGACGTTAGGAAAACATTAGGCATCATGGAGAGATTCTGTATGGGACCACCCAACCCAAACGAGTACTGTGTGACGTGCTACCCGGCAGGTATTCACCGAGGTAGCCGGCTAGCTCAGTCGGTAGAGCGTCAGACTCTTAAACCCAGGGTTGTGGGTTCGAGCCAGACGCTGGGCGGAACGGAATTTTGTTCCACTGCCGGTGTAAATCACCGTTTTTCTGATTAACGAGAATTAATGGAAATAGCAACTTAAAACTTTGCCTACGTCTCTGTCAGTCGCAAGGAAACTGTATTTGAAGGTGAAGGTGATTTTGTAGACATGTGTGAAAGACATGTTCTGAAATGCAAGTGTTGTTGTTTGGAGAGCACATCGGTTACGTGTCAGATGTGTAGCCAAGCAGTAATTTGTCGCCATAGCTGCAAATATTAGCCGGTAATATGAAGTGTTGTCAGCTAAAGTCTGATGATGCAGACGACCGTTAGGACGAAGTACCCAAGAGTACCGCTAAGCCGCGCCTCTTTAGCTCAGTGGTAGAGCACTGGTGTAATAAACCAGGGGTCGTAAGTTCCATCCTCACAGGAGAAAGATGAATTTTGGAAATCAGTTGCGCGTCGTGGCCGTATTGCAAACAGTACCTGTGATGACGAACAATTAGCGACAGGCGTTTTTTTAAGAATTACTCTCAGATGCGATTAAGGCGAATGGCGCAGATAAAGCATTTGCCAAAGCGGTACAGCATAAGGTGGGACGAGGCAGTCTGAATTACATTTTATAGATGTATTTCTCACATATCTCAGAGCCTCTCGCGATATTCGTCGTCGTCGTCGTCGTCGTCGTCGCCGCCGCTTCTGCAGAAGTAGCAAATGGCAATCGTAGCAAATGCGGCGAGGGACCCCCTGCCTTCGATTCCGAATGCACAAAGTGTGTGGTCTTGTTTCTCAGTCTATATTTGGTCGGTCACGTCAGAGGTTGAATGTAACGAATGGGTGGGAAAGAGCAAGGGGCAGCGGCTGTGTAGAACGAAAACACCAATCCTCAGGGGTGTGAGCGTTTCGAGATGAGTCGTATACATGTAAATGTTGGTCGTCAGTGACCGTGTGGCCTAATGGATAAGGCGTCGGACTTCGGATCTGAAGATTACAGGTTCGAATGCTGTCACGCTTGTGTTTTTCCAGTTGTGAAAAAGAAACATAACGTTTTAATGTAGCAATTGAGAAGTACGAAACAGTCTGAATGTTGCTGTTGACCATTTTTTGCTTGGAGATGCTCTTCAGCTTGAAACACACACAACAAGACCGGTGTTAACTAGCGAAATGGTCGGCAGAGTGCCGACACAGCGAGTTTTGACTATCACTTGCACATCTAAAACAACGTCGGAAAGTAACTCGTTCGGCTTTTGAGTCACATAAAGTATGTGTGTTAATTTTGACGCCACTAGCTCTGCATGTTGTCATGCAATTTCTTTACCTCTCAGAAATGATTATGACATAAAAGTGAAGTACGTGACGAGTGTGACGTTAGGAAAACATTAGGCATCATGGAGAGATTCTGTATGGGACCACCCAACCCAAACGAGTACTGTGTGACGTGCTACCCGGCAGGTATTCACCGAGGTAGCCGGCTAGCTCAGTCGGTAGAGCGTCAGACTCTTAAACCCAGGGTTGTGGGTTCGAGCCAGACGCTGGGCGGAACGGAATTTTGTTCCACTGCCGGTGTAAATCACCGTTTTTCTGATTAACGAGAATTAATGGAAATAGCAACTTAAAACTTTGCCTACGTCTCTGTCAGTCGCAAGGAAACTGTATTTGAAGGTGAAGGTGATTTTGTAGACATGTGTGAAAGACATGTTCTGAAATGCAAGTGTTGTTGTTTGGAGAGCGCATCGGTTACGTGTCAGATGTGTAGCCAAGCAGTAATTTGTCGCCATAGCTGCAAATATTAGCCGGTAATATGAAGTGTTGTCAGCTAAAGTCTGATGATGCAGACGACCGTTAGGACGAAGTACCCAAGAATACCGCTAGGCCGCGCCTCTTTAGCTCAGTGGTGGAGCACTGGTGTAATAAACCAGGGGTCGTAAGTTCCATCCTCACAGGAGAAAGATGAATTTTGGAAATCAGTTGCCCGTCGTGGCCGTATTGCAAACAGTACCTGTGATGACGAACAATTAGCGACAGGCGTTTTTTTAAGAATTACTCTCAGATGCGATTAAGGCGAATGGCGCAGATAAAGCATTTGCCAAAGCGGTACAGCATAAGGTGGGACGAGGCAGTCTGAATTACATTTTATAGATGTATTTCTCACATATCTCAGAGCCTCTCGCGATATTCGTCGTCGTCGTCGTCGTCGTCGTCGCCGCCGCTTCTGCAGAAGTAGTAAATGGCAATCGTAGCAAATGCGGCGAGGGACGCCCTGCCTTCGATTCCGAATGCACAAAGTGTGTGGTCTTGTTTCTCAGTCTATATTTGGTCGCTCACGTCAGAGGTTGAATGTAACGAATGGGTGGGAAAGAGCAAGGGGCAGCGGCTGTGTAGAACGAAAACACCAATCCTCAGGGGTGTGAGCGTTTCGAGATGAGTCGTATACATGTTAATGTTGGTTGTCAGTGACCGTGTGGCCTAATGGATAAGGCGTCGGACTTCGGATCTGAAGATTACAGGTTCGAATGCTGTCACGCTTGTGTTTTTCCAGTTGTGAAAAAGAAACATAACGTTTTAATGTAGCAATTGAGCAGTACGAAACAGTCTGAATGTTGCTGTTGACCATTTTTTGCTTGGAGATGCTCTTCAGCTTGAAACACACACAACAAGACCGGTGTTTACTAGCGAAATGGTCGGCAGAGTGCCTACACAGCGAGTTTTGACTATCACTTGCACATCTAAAACAACGTCGGAAAGTAACTCGTTCGGCTTTTGAGTCACATAAAGTATGTGTGTTAATTTTGACGCCACTAGCTCTGCATGTTGTCATGCAATTTCTTTACCTCTCAGAAATGATTATGACATAAAAGTGAAGTACGTGACGAGTGTGACGTTAGGAAAACATTAGGCATCATGGAGAGATTCTGTATGGGACCACCCAACCCAAACGAGTACTGTGTGACGTGCTACCCGGCAGGTATTCACCGAGGTAGCCGGCTAGCTCAGTCGGTAGAGCGTCAGACTCTTAAACCCAGGGTTGTGGGTTCGAGCCAGACGCTGGGCGGAACGGAATTTTGTTCCACTGCCGGTGTAAATCACCGTTTTTCTGATTAACGAGAATTAATGGAAATAGCAACTTAAAACTTTGCCTACGTCTCTGTCAGTCGCAAGGAAACTGTATTTGAACGTGAAGGTGATTTTGTAGACATGTGTGAAAGACATGTTCTGAAATGCAAGTGTTGTTGTTTGGAGAGCACATCGGTTACGTGTCAGATGTGTAGCCAAGCAGTAATTTGTCGCCATAGCTGCAAATATTAGCCGGTAATATGAAGTGTTGTCAGCTAAAGTCTGATGATGCAGACGACCGTTAGGACGAAGTACCCAAGAGTACCGCTAGGCCGCGCCTCTTTAGCTCAGTGGTAGAGCACTGGTGTAATAAAGCAGGGGTCGTAAGTTCCATCCTCACAGGAGAAAGATGAATTTTGGAAATCAGTTGCGCGTCGTGGCCGTATTGCAAACAGTACCTGTGATGACGAACAATTAGCGACAGGCGTTTTTTTAAGAATTACTCTCAGATGCGATTAAGGCGAATGGCGCAGATAAAGCATTTGCCAAAGCGGTACAGCATAAGGTGGGACGAGGCAGTCTGAATTACATTTTATAGATGTATTTCTCACATATCTCAGAGCCTCTCGCGATATTCGTCGTCGTCGTCGTCGTCGCCGCCGCTTCTGCAGAAGTAGCAAATGGCAATCGTAGCAAATGCGGCGAGGGACCCCCTGCCTTCGATTCCGAATGCACAAAGTGTGTGGTCTTGTTTCTCAGTCTATATTTGGTCGGTCACGTCAGAGGTTGAATGTAACGAATGGGTGGGAAAGAGCAAGGGGCAGCGGCTGTGTAGAACGAAAACACCAATCCTCAGGGGTGTGAGCGTTTCCAGATGAGTCGTATACATGTAAATGTTGGTCGTCAGTGACCGTGTGGCCTAATGGATAAGGCGTCGGACTTCGGATCTGAAGATTACAGGTTCGAATGCTGTCACGCTTGTGTTTTTCCAGTTGTGAAAAAGAAACATAACGTTTTAATGTAGCAATTGAGAAGTACGAAACAGTCTGAATGTTGCTGTTGACCATTTTTTGCTTGGAGATGCTCTTCAGCTTGAAACACACACAACAAGACCGGTGTTAACTAGCGAAATGGTCGGCAGAGTGCCGACACAGCGAGTTTTGACTATCACTTGCACATCTAAAACAACGTCGGAAAGTAACTCGTTCGGCTTTTGAGTCACATAAAGTATGTGTGTTAATTTTGACGCCACTAGCTCTGCATGTTGTCATGCAATTTCTTTACCTCTCAGAAATGATTATGACATAAAAGTGAAGTACGTGACGAGTGTGACGTTAGGAAAACATTAGGCATCATGGAGAGATTCTGTATGGGACCACCCAACCCAAACGAGTACTGTGTGACGTGCTACCCGGCAGGTATTCACCGAGGTAGCCGGCTAGCTCAGTCGGTAGAGCGTCAGACTCTTAAACCCAGGGTTGTGGGTTCGAGCCAGACGCTGGGCGGAACGGAATTTTGTTCCACTGCCGGTGTAAATCACCGTTTTTCTGATTAACGAGAATTAATGGAAATAGCAACTTAAAACTTTGCCTACGTCTCTGTCAGTCGCAAGGAAACTGTATTTGAAGGTGAAGGTGATTTTGTAGACATGTGTGAAAGACATGTTCTGAAATGCAAGTGTTGTTGTTTGGAGAGCACATCGGTTACGTGTCAGATGTGTAGCCAAGCAGTAATTTGTCGCCATAGCTGCAAATATTAGCCGGTAATATGAAGTGTTGTCAGCTAAAGTCTGATGATGCAGACGACCGTTAGGACGAAGTACCCAAGAGTACCGCTAAGCCGCGCCTCTTTAGCTCAGTGGTAGAGCACTGGTGTAATAAACCAGGGGTCGTAAGTTCCATCCTCACAGGAGAAAGATGAATTTTGGAAATCAGTTGCGCGTCGTGGCCGTATTGCAAACAGTACCTGTGATGACGAACAATTAGCGACAGGCGTTTTTTTAAGAATTACTCTCAGATGCGATTAAGGCGAATGGCGCAGATAAAGCATTTGCCAAAGCGGTACAGCATAAGGTGGGACGAGGCAGTCTGAATTACATTTTATAGATGTATTTCTCACATATCTCAGAGCCTCTCGCGATATTCGTCGTCGTCGTCGTCGTCGTCGTCGCCGCCGCTTCTGCAGAAGTAGCAAATGGCAATCGTAGCAAATGCGGCGAGGGACCCCCTGCCTTCGATTCCGAATGCACAAAGTGTGTGGTCTTGTTTCTCAGTCTATATTTGGTCGGTCACGTCAGAGGTTGAATGTAACGAATGGGTGGGAAAGAGCAAGGGGCAGCGGCTGTGTAGAACGAAAACACAAATCCTCAGGGGTGTGAGCGTTTCGAGATGAGTCGTATACATGTAAATGTTGGTCGTCAGTTACCGTGTGGCCTATAGCCGGCACGGTAGCTCAGCGTGTTCGGTCAGAGGGTTAGCTGCCCTCTGTAATAAAAAAACTGAGTCAATGGATCAATAAAGAACTTCAACGGGCGTCAGGTGACGTCCGCCACGAACAATTGTAACGAACAATAACGAACAAAATGAGATAAAAAAAATATTTAAAAAAAAAAAAAAAAAAAAAAATGGATAAGGCGTCGGACTTCGGATCTGAACATTACAGGTTCGAATGCTGTCACGCTTGTGTTTTTCCAGTTCTGAAAAACAAACATAACGTTGTAATGTAGCAATTGACCAGTACGAAACAGTCTGAATGTTGCTGTTGACCATTTTTTGCTTGGAGATGCTCTTGAGCTTGAAACACACACAACAAGACCGGTGTTAACTAGCGAAATGGTCGGCAGAGTGCCGACACAGCGAGTTTTGACTATCACTTGCACATCTAAAACAACGTCGGAAAGTAACTCGTTCGGCTTTTGAGTCACTTAAAGTATGTGTGTTAATTTTGGCGCCACTAGCTCTGCATGTTGTCATGCAATTTCTTTACCTCTCAGAAATTATTATGACATAAAAGTGAAGTACGTGACGAGTGTGACGTTAGGAAAACATTAGGCATCATGGAGAGATTCTGTATGGGACCACCCAACCCAAACGAGTACTGTGTGACGTGCTACCCGGCAGGTATTCACCGAGGTAGCCGGCTAGCTCAGTCGGTAGAGCGTCAGACTCTTAAATCCAGTGTCGTGGGTTCGAGCCAGACGCTGGGTGGAACGGAATTTTGTTCCGCTGCAGGTGTAAATCACCGTTTTTCTGATTAACGAGATTTAATGGAAATAGCAACTTTAAACTTTGCCTACGTCTCTGTCAGTCGCAAGGAAACTGTATTTGAAGGTGAAGGTGATTTTGTAGACATGTGTGAAAGACATGTTCTGAAATGCAAGTGTTGTTGTTTGGAGAGCACATCGGTTACGTGTCAGATGTGTAGCCAAGCAGTAATTTGTCGCCATAGCTGCAAATATTAGCCGGTAATATGAAGTGTTGTCAGCTAAAGTCTGATGATGCAGACGACCGTTAGGACGAAGTACCCAAGAGTACCGCTAGGCCGCGCCTCTTTAGCTCAGTGGTAGAGCACTGGTGTAATAAACCAGGGGTCGTAAGTTCCATCTTCACAAGAGAAAGATGAATTTTGGAAATCAGTTGCGCGTCGTGGCCGTATTGCAAACAGTACCTGTGATGACGAACAATTAGCGACAGGCGTTTTTTTAAGAATTACTCTCAGATGTGATTAAGGCGAATGGCGCAGATAAAGCATTTGCCAAAGCGGTACAGCATAAGGTGGGACGAGGCAGTCTGAATTACATTTTATAGATGTATTTCTCACATATCTCAGAGCCTTTCGCGATATTCGTCGTCGTCGTCGTCGTCGTCGTCGTCGTCGTCGTCGTCGCCGCCGCTTCTGCAGAAGTAGCAAATGGCAATCGTAGCAAATGCGGCGAGGGACGCCCTGCCTTCGATTCCGAATGCACAAAGTGTGTGGTCTTGTTTCTCAGTCTATATTTGGTCGGTCACGTCAGAGGTTGAATGTAACGAATGGGTGGGAAAGAGCAAGGGGCAGCGGCTGTGTAGAACGAAAACACAAATCCTCAGGGGTGTGGGCGTTTCGAGATGCGTCGTATACATGTAAATGTTGGTCGACAGTGACCGTGTGGCCTAATGGATAAGGCGTCGGACTTCGGATCTGAAGATTACAGGTTCAAATGCTGTCACGCTTGTGTTTTTCCAGTTCTGAAAAAGAAACATAACGCTGTAATGTAGCAATTGAGCAGTACGAAACAGTCTGAATGTTGCTGTTGACCATTTTTTGCTTGGAGATGCTCTTGAGCTTGAAACACACACAACAAGACCGGTGTTAACTAGCGAAATGGTCGGCAGAGTGCCGACACAGCGAGTTTTGACTATCACTTGCACATCTAAAACAACGTCGGAAAGTAACTCGTTCGGCTTTTGAGTCACATAAAGTATGTGTGTTAATTTTGACGCCACTAGCTCTGCATGTTGTCATGCAATTTCTTTACCTCTCCGAAATGATTATGACATAAAAGTGAAGTACGTGACGAGTGTGACGTTAGGAAAACATTAGGCATCATGGAGAGATTCTGTATGGGACCACCCAACCCAAACGAGTACTGTGTGACGTGCTACCCGGCATGTATTCACCGAGGTAGCCGGCTAGCTCAGTCGGTAGAGCGTCAGACTCTTAAATCCAGGGTCGTGGGTTCGAGCCAGACGCTGGGCGGAACGGAATTTTGTTCCGCTGCAGGTGTAAATCACCGTTTTTCTGATTAACGAGATTTAATGGAAATAGCAACTTTAAACTTTGCCTACGTCTCTGTCAGTCGCAAGGAAACTGTATTTGAAGGTGAAGGTGATTTTGTAGACATGTGTGAAAGACATGTTCTGAAATGCAAGTGTTGTTGTTTGGAGAGCACATCGGTTACGTGTCAGATGTGTAGCCAAGCAGTAATTTGTCGCCATAGCTGCAAATATTAGCCGGTAATATGAAGTGTTGTCAGCTAAAGTCTGATGATGCAGACGACCGTTAGGACGAAGTACCCAAGAGCACCGCTAGGCCGCGCCTCTTTAGCTCAGTGGTAGAGCACTGGTGTAATAAACCAGGGGTCGTAAGTTCCATCCTCACAGGAGAAAGATGAATTTTGGAAATCAGTTGCGCGTCGTGGCCGTATTGCAAATAGTACCTGTGATGACGAACAATTAGCGACAGGCGTTTTTTTAAGAATTACTCTCAGATGCGATTAAGGCGAATGGCGCAGATAAAGCATTTGCCAAAGCGGTACAGCATAAGGTGGGACGAGGCAGTCTGAATTACATTTTATAGATGTATTTCTCACATATCTCAGAGCCTCTCGCGATATTCGTCGTCGTCGTCGTCGTCGTCGTCGTCGCCGCTTCTGCAGAAGTAGCAAATGGCAATCGTAGCAAATGCGGCGAGGGACGCCCTGCCTTCGATTCCGAATGCACAAAGTGTGTGGTCTTGTTTCTCAGTCTATATTTGGTCGGTCACGTCAGAGGTTGAATGTAACGAATGGGTGGGAAAGAGCAAGGGGCAGCGGCTGTGTAGAACGAAAACACAAATCCTCAGGGGTGTGGGCGTTTCGAGATGAGTCGTATACATGTAAATGTTGGTCGTCAGTGACCGTGTGGCCTAATGGATAAGGCGTCGGACTTCGGATGTGAAGATTACAGGTTCGAATGCTGTCACGCTTGTGTTTTTCCAGTTCTGAAAAAGAAACATAACGTTGTAATGTAGCAATTGAGCAGTACGAAACAGTCTGAATGTTGCTGTTGACCATTTTTTGCTTGGACATGCTCTTGAGCTTGAAACACACACAACAAGACCGGTGTTAACTAGCGAAATGGTCGGCAGAGTGCCGACACAGCGAGTTTTGACTATCACTTGCACATCTAAAACAACGTCGGAAAGTAACTCGTTCGGCTTTTGAGTCACATAAAGTATGTGTGTTAATTTTGACGCCACTAGCTCTGCATGTTGTCATGCAATTTCTTTACCTCTCAGAAATGATTATGACATAAAAGTGAAGTACGTGACGAGTGTGACGTTAGGAAAACATTAGGCATCATGGAGAGATTCTGTATGGGACCACCCAACCCAAACGAGTACTCACCGAGGTAGCCGGCTAGCTCAGTCGGTAGAGCGTCAGACTCTTAAACCCAGGGTCGTGGGTTCGAGCCAGACGCTGGGCGGAACGGAATTTTGTTCCACTGCAGGTGTATATCACCGTTTTTCTGATTAACGAGATTTAATGGAAATAGCAACTTTAAACTTTGCCTACGTCTCTGTCAGTCGCTAGGAAACTGTATTTGAAGGTGAAGGTGATTTTGTAGACATGTGTGAAAGACATGTTCTGAAATGCAAGTGTTGTTGTTTGGAGAGCACATCGGTTACGTGTCAGATGTGTAGCCAAGCAGTAATTTGTCGCCATAGCTGCAAATATTAGCCGGTAATATGAAGTGTTGTCAGCTAAAGTCTGATGATGCAGACGACCGTTAGGACGAAGTACCCAAGAGTACCGCTAGGCCGCGCCTCTTTAGCTCAGTGGTAGAGCACTGGTGTAATAAACCAGGGGTCGTAAGTTCCATCCTCACAGGAGAAAGATGAATTTTGGAAATCAGTTGCGCGTCGTGGCCGTATTGCAAACAGTACCTGTGATGACGAACAATTAGCGACAGGCGTTTTTTTAAGAATTACTCTCAGATGTGATTAAGGCGAATGGCGCAGATAAAGCATTTGCCAAAGCGGTACAGCATAAGGTGGGACGAGGCAGTCTGAATTACATTTAATAGATGTATTTCTCACATATCTCAGAGCCTCTCGCGATATTCGTCGTCGTCGTCGTCGTCGTCGCCGCCGCCGCTTCTGCAGAAGTAGCAAATGGCAATCGTAGCAAATGCGGCGAGGGACGCCCTGCCTTCGATTCCGAATGCACAAAGTGTGTGGTCTTGTTTCTCAGTCTATATTTGGTCGGTCACGTCAGAGGTTGAATGTAACGAATGGGTGGGAAAGAGCAAGGGGCAGCGGCTGTGTAGAACGAAAACACAAATCCTCAGGGGTGTGAGCGTTTCGAGATGAGTCGTATACATGTAAATGTTGGTCGTCAGTGACCGTGTGGCCTAATGGATAAGGCGTCGGACTTCGGATGTGAAGATTACAGGTTCGAATGTTGTCACGCTTGTGTTTTTCCAGTTCTGAAAAACAAACATAACGTTGTAATGTAGCAATTGAGCAGTACGAAACAGTCTGAATGTTGCTGTTGACCATTTTTTGCTTGGAGATGCTCTTCAGCTTGAAACACACACAACAAGACCGGTGTTAACTAGCGAAATGGTCGGCAGAGTGCCGACACAGCGAGTTTTGACTATCACTTGCACATCTAAAACAACGTCGGAAAGTAACTCGTTCGGCTTTTGAGTCACATAAAGTATGTGTGTTAATTTTGACGCCACTAGCTCTGCATGTTGTCATGCAATTTCTTTACCTCTCAGAAATGATTATGACATAAAAGTGAAGTACGTGACGAGTGTGACGTTAGGAAAACATTAGGCATCATGGAGAGATTCTGTATGGGACCACCCAACCCAAACGAGTACTGTGTGACGTGCTACCCGGCAGGTATTCACCGAGGTAGCCGGCTAGCTCAGTCGGTAGAGCGTCAGACTCTTAAACCCAGGGTCGTGGGTTCGAGCCAGACGCTGGGCGGAACGGAATTTTGTTCCACTGCAGGTGTATATCACCGTTTTTCTGATTAACGAGATTTAATGGAAATAGCAACTTTAAACTTTGCCTACGTCTCTGTCAGTCGCAAGGGAACTGTATTTGAAGGTGAAGGTGATTTTGTAGACATGTGTGAAAGACATGTTCTGAAATGCAAGTGTTGTTGTTTGAAGAGCACATCGGTTACGTGTCAGATGTGTAGCCAAGCAGTAATTTGTCGCCATAGCTGCAAATATTAGCCGGTAATATGAAGTGTTGTCAGCTAAAGTCTGATGATGCAGACGACCGTTAGGACGAAGTACCCAAGAGTACCGCTAGGCCGCGCCTCTTTAGCTCAGTGGTAGAGCACTGGTGTAATAAACCAGGGGTCGTAAGTTCCATCCTCACAAGAGAAAGATGAATTTTGGAAATCAGTTGCGCGTCGTGGCCGTATTGCAAACAGTACCTGTGATGACGAACAATTAGCGACAGGCGTTTTTTTAAGAATTACTCTCAGATGTGATTAAGGCGAATGGCGCAGATAAAGCATTTGCCAAAGCGGTACAGCATAAGGTGGGACGAGGCAGTCTGAATTACATTTTATAGATGTATTTCTCACATATCTCAGAGCCTCTCGCGATATTCGTCGTCGTCGTCGTCGTCGTCGTCGCCGCCGCTTCTGCAGAAGTAGCAAATGGCAATCGTAGCAAATGCGGCGAGGGACGCCCTGCCTTCGATTCCGAATGCACAAAGTGTGTGGTCTTGTTTCTCAGTCTATATTTGGTCGGTCACGTCAGAGGTTGAATGTAACGAATGGGTGGGAAAGAGCAAGGGGCAGCGGCTGTGTAGAACGAAAACACAAATCCTCAGGGGTGTGAGCGTTTCGAGATGAGTCGTATACATGTAAATGTTGGTCGTCAGTGACCGTGTGGCCTAATGGATAAGGCGTCGGACTTCGGATCTGAAGATTACAGGTTCGAATGCTGTCACGCTTGTGTTTTTCCAGTTCTGAAAAAGAAACATAACGTTGTAATGTAGCAATTGAGCAGTACGAAACAGTCTGAATGTTGCTGTTGACCATTTTTTGCTTGGAGATGCTCTTCAGCTTGAAACACACACAACAAGACCGGTGTTAACTAGCGAAATGGGCGGCAGAGTGCCGACACAGCGAGTTTTGACTATCACTTGCACATCTAAAACAACGTCGGAAAGTAACTCGTTCGGCTTTTGAGTCACATAAAGTATGTGTGTTAATTTTGACGCCACTAGCTCTGCATGTTGTCATGCAATTTCTTTACCTCTCAGAAATGATTATGACATAAAAGTGAAGTACGTGACGAGTGTGACGTTAGGAAAACATTAGGCATCATGGAGAGATTCTGTATGGGACCACCCAACCCAAACGAGTACTCACCGAGGTAGCCGGCTAGCTCAGTCGGTAGAGCGTCAGACTCTTAAACCCAGGGTCGTGGGTTCGAGCCAGACGCTGGGCGGAACGGAATTTTGTTCCACTGCAGGTGTATATCACCGTTTTTCTGATTAACGAGATTTAATGGAAATAGCAACTTTAAACTTTGCCTACGTCTCTGTCAGTCGCTAGGAAACTGTATTTGAAGGTGAAGGTGATTTTGTAGACATGTGTGAAAGACATGTTCTGAAATGCAAGTGTTGTTGTTTGGAGAGCACATCGGTTACGTGTCAGATGTGTAGCCAAGCAGTAATTTGTCGCCATAGCTGCAAATATTAGCCGGTAATATGAAGTGTTGTCAGCTAAAGTCTGATGATGCAGACGACCGTTAGGACGAAGTACCCAAGAGTACCGCTAGGCCGCGCCTCTTTAGCTCAGTGGTAGAGCACTGGTGTAATAAACCAGGGGTCGTAAGTTCCATCCTCACAGGAGAAAGATGAATTTTGGAAATCAGTTGCGCGTCGTGGCCGTATTGCAAACAGTACCTGTGATGACGAACAATTAGCGACAGGCGTTTTTTTAAGAATTACTCTCAGATGTGATTAAGGCGAATGGCGCAGATAAAGCATTTGCCAAAGCGGTACAGCATAAGGTGGGACGAGGCAGTCTGAATTACATTTAATAGATGTATTTCTCACATATCTCAGAGCCTCTCGCGATATTCGTCGTCGTCGTCGTCGTCGTCGCCGCCGCCGCTTCTGCAGAAGTAGCAAATGGCAATCGTAGCAAATGCGGCGAGGGACGCCCTGCCTTCGATTCCGAATGCACAAAGTGTGTGGTCTTGTTTCTCAGTCTATATTTGGTCGGTCACGTCAGAGGTTGAATGTAACGAATGGGTGGGAAAGAGCAAGGGGCAGCGGCTGTGTAGAACGAAAACACAAATCCTCAGGGGTGTGGGCGTTTCGAGATGAGTCGTATACATGTAAATGTTGGTCGACAGTGACCGTGTGGCCTAATGGATAAGGCGTCGGACTTCGGATCTGAAGATTACAGGTTCAAATGCTGTCACGCTTGTGTTTTTCCAGTTCTGAAAAAGAAACATAACGCTGTAATGTAGCAATTGAGCAGTACGAAACAGTCTGAATGTTGCTGTTGACCATTTTTTGCTTGGAGATGCTCTTGAGCTTGAAACACACACAACAAGACCGGTGTTAACTAGCGAAATGGTAGGCAGAGTGCCGACACAGCGAGTTTTGACTATCACTTGCACATCTAAAACAACGTCGGAAAGTAACTCGTTCGGCTTTTGAGTCACATAAAGTATGTGTGTTAATTTTGACGCCACTAGCTCTGCATGTTGTCATGCAATTTCTTTACCTCTCAGAAATGATTATGACATAAAAGTGAAGTACGTGACGAGTGTGACGTTAGGAAAACATTAGGCATCATGGAGAGATTCTGTATGGGACCACCCAACCCAAACGAGTACTGTGTGACGTGCTACCCGGCAGGTATTCACCGAGGTAGCCGGCTAGCTCAGTCGGTAGAGCGTCAGACTCTTAAACCCAAGGTCGTGGGTTCGAGCCAGACGCTGGGCGGATCGGAATTTTGTTCCGCTGCAGGTGTAAATCACCGTTTTTCTGATTAACGAGATTTAATGGAAATAGCAACTTTAAACTTTGCCTACGTCTCTGTCAGTCGCAAGGGAACTGTATTTGAAGGTGAAGGTGATTTTGTAGACATGTGTGAAAGACATGTTCTGAAATGCAAGTGTTGTTGTTTGGAGAGCACATCGGTTACGTGTCAGATGTGTAGCCAAGCAGTAATTTGTCGCCATAGCTGCAAATATTAGCCGGTAATATGAAGTGTTGTCAGCTAAAGTCTGATGATGCAGACGACCGTTAGGACGAAGTACCCAAGAGTACCGCTAGGCCGCGCCTCTTTAGCTCAGTGGTAGAGCACTGGTGTAATAAACCAGGGGTCGTAAGTTCCATCTTCACAAGAGAAAGATGAATTTTGGAAATCAGTTGCGCGTCGTGGCCGTATTGCAAACAGTACCTGTGATGACGAACAATTAGCGACAGGCGTTTTTTTAAGAATTACTCTCAGATGTGATTAAGGCGAATGGCGCAGATAAAGCATTTGCCAAAGCGGTACAGCATAAGGTGGGACGAGGCAGTCTGAATTACATTTTATAGATGTATTTCTCACATATCTCAGAGCCTCTCGCGATATTCGTCGTCGTCGTCGTCGTCGTCGTCGCCGCCGCTTCTGCAGAAGTAGCAAATGGCAATCGTAGCAAATGCGGCGAGGGACGCCCTGCCTTCGATTCCGAATGCACAAAGTGTGTGGTCTTGTTTCTCAGTCTATATTTGGTCGGTCACGTCAGAGGTTGAATGTAACGAATGGGTGGGAAAGAGCAAGGGGCAGCGGCTGTGTAGAACGAAAACACAAATCCTCAGGGGTGTGAGCGTTTCGAGATGAGTCGTATACATGTAAATGTTGGTCGTCAGTGACCGTGTGGCCTAATGGATAAGGCGTCGGACTTCGGATGTGAAGATTACAGGTTCGAATGTTGTCACGCTTGTGTTTTTCCAGTTCTGAAAAACAAACATAACGTTGTAATGTAGCAATTGAGCAGTACGAAACAGTCTGAATGTTGCTGTTGACCATTTTTTGCTTGGAGATGCTCTTCAGCTTGAAACACACACAACAAGACCGGTGTTAACTAGCGAAATGGTCGGCAGAGTGCCGACACAGCGAGTTTTGACTATCACTTGCACATCTAAAACAACGTCGGAAAGTAACTCGTTCGGCTTTTGAGTCACATAAAGTATGTGTGTTAATTTTGACGCCACTAGCTCTGCATGTTGTCATGCAATTTCTTTACCTCTCAGAAATGATTATGACATAAAAGTGAAGTACGTGACGAGTGTGACGTTAGGAAAACATTAGGCATCATGGAGAGATTCTGTATGGGACCACCCAACCCAAACGAGTACTGTGTGACGTGCTACCCGGCAGGTATTCACCGAGGTAGCCGGCTAGCTCAGTCGGTAGAGCGTCAGACTCTTAAACCCAGGGTCGTGGGTTCGAGCCAGACGCTGGGCGGAACGGAATTTTGTTCCACTGCAGGTGTATATCACCGTTTTTCTGATTAACGAGATTTAATGGAAATAGCAACTTTAAACTTTGCCTACGTCTCTGTCAGTCGCAAGGGAACTGTATTTGAAGGTGAAGGTGATTTTGTAGACATGTGTGAAAGACATGTTCTGAAATGCAAGTGTTGTTGTTTGAAGAGCACATCGGTTACGTGTCAGATGTGTAGCCAAGCAGTAATTTGTCGCCATAGCTGCAAATATTAGCCGGTAATATGAAGTGTTGTCAGCTAAAGTCTGATGATGCAGACGACCGTTAGGACGAAGTACCCAAGAGTACCGCTAGGCCGCGCCTCTTTAGCTCAGTGGTAGAGCACTGGTGTAATAAACCAGGGGTCGTAAGTTCCATCCTCACAAGAGAAAGATGAATTTTGGAAATCAGTTGCGCGTCGTGGCCGTATTGCAAACAGTACCTGTGATGACGAACAATTAGCGACAGGCGTTTTTTTAAGAATTACTCTCAGATGTGATTAAGGCGAATGGCGCAGATAAAGCATTTGCCAAAGCGGTACAGCATAAGGTGGGACGAGGCAGTCTGAATTACATTTTATAGATGTATTTCTCACATATCTCAGAGCCTCTCGCGATATTCGTCGTCGTCGTCGTCGTCGTCGTCGCCGCCGCTTCTGCAGAAGTAGCAAATGGCAATCGTAGCAAATGCGGCGAGGGACGCCCTGCCTTCGATTCCGAATGCACAAAGTGTGTGGTCTTGTTTCTCAGTCTATATTTGGTCGGTCACGTCAGAGGTTGAATGTAACGAATGGGTGGGAAAGAGCAAGGGGCAGCGGCTGTGTAGAACGAAAACACAAATCCTCAGGGGTGTGAGCGTTTCAAGATGAGTCGTATACATGTAAATGTTGGTCGTCAGTGACCGTGTGGCCTAATGGATAAGGCGTCGGACTTCGGATCTGAAGATTACAGGTTCGAATGCTGTCACGCTTGTGTTTTTCCAGTTCTGAAAAAGAAACATAACGTTGTAATGTAGCAATTGAGCAGTACGAAACAGTCTGAATGTTGCTGTTGACCATTTTTTGCTTGGAGATGCTCTTCAGCTTGAAACACACACAACAAGACCGGTGTTAACTAGCGAAATGGGCGGCAGAGTGCCGACACAGCGAGTTTTGACTATCACTTGCACATCTAAAACAACGTCGGAAAGTAACTCGTTCGGCTTTTGAGTCACATAAAGTATGTGTGTTAATTTTGACGCCACTAGCTCTGCATGTTGTCATGCAATTTCTTTACCTCTCAGAAATGATTATGACATAAAAGTGAAGTACGTGACGAGTGTGACGTTAGGAAAACATTAGGCATCATGGAGAGATTCTGTATGGGACCACCCAACCCAAACGAGTACTGTGTGACGTGCTACCTGGCAGGTATTCACCAAGGTAGCCGGCTAGCTCAGTCGGTAGAGCGTCAGACACTTAAACCCAGTGTCGTGGGTTCGAGCCAGACGCTGGGCGGAACGGAATTTTGTTCCGCTGCAGGTGTAAATCACCGTTTTTCTGATTAACGAGATTTAATGGAAATAGCAACTTTAAACTTTGCCTACGTCTCTGTCAGTCGCAAGGAAACTGTATTTGAAGGTGAAGGTGATTTTGTAGACATGTGTGAAAGACATGTTCTGAAATGCAAGTGTTGTTGTTTGGAGAGCACATCGGTTACGTGTCAGATGTGTAGCCAAGCAGTAATTTGTCGCCATAGCTGCAAATATTAGCCGGTAATATGAAGTGTTGTCAGCTAAAGTCTGATGATGCAGACGACTGTTAGGACGAAATACCAAAGAAAACCGCTAGGCCGCGCCTCTTTAGCTCAGTGGTAGAGCACTGGTGTAATAAACCAGGGGTCGTAAGTTCCATCCTCACAGGAGAAAGATGAATTTTGGAAATCAGTTGCGGGTCGAGGCCGTATTGCAAACAGTACCTGTGATGACGAACAATTAGCGACAGGCGTTTTTTTAAGAATTACTCTCAAATGCGATTAAGGCGAATGGCGCAGATAAAGCATTTGCCAAAGCGGTACAGCATAAGGTGGGACGAGGCAGTCTGAATTACATTTTATAGATGTATTTCTCACATATCTCAGAGCCTCTCGCGATATTCGTCGTCGTCGTCGTCGTCGTCGCCGCCGCCACCGCTTCTGCAGAAGTAGCAAATGGCAATCGTAGCAAATGCGGCGAGGGACGCCCTGCCTTCGATTCCGAATGCACAAAGTGTGTGGTCTTGTTTCTCAGTCTATATTTGGTCGGTCACGTCAGAGGTTGAATGTAACGAATGGGTGGGAAAGAGCAAGGGGCAGCGGCTGTGTAGAACGAAAACACAAATCCTCAGGGGTGTGAGCGTTTCGAGATGAGTCGTATACATGTAAATGTTAGTCGTCAGTGACCGTGTGGCCTAATGGATAAGGCGTCGGACTTCGGATCTGAAGATTACAGGTTCGAATGCTTTCACGCTTGTGTTTTTCCAGTTCTGAAAAAGAAACATAACGTTGTAATGTAGCAATTGAGCAGTACGAAACAGTCTGAATGTTGCTGTTGACCATTTTTTGCTTGGAGATGCTCTTGAGCTTGAAACACACACAACAAGACCGGTGTTAACTAGCGAAATGGTCGGCAGAGTGCCGACACAGCGAGTTTTGACTATCACTTGCACATCTAAAACAACGTCGGAAAGTAACTCGTTCGGCTTTTTAGTCACATAAAGTATGTGTGTTAATTTTGACACCACTAGCTCTGCATGTTGTCATGCAATTTCTTTACCTCTCAGAAATGATTATGACATAAAAGTGAAGTACGTGACGAGTGTGACGTTAGGAAAACATTAGGCATCATGGAGAGATTCTGTATGGGACCACCCAACCCAAACGAGTACTGTGTGACGTGCTACCCGGCAGGTAATCACCGAGGTAGCCGGCTAGCTCAGTCGGTAGAGCGTCAGACTCTTAAACCCAGGGTCGTGGGTTCGAGCCAGACGCTGGGCGGAACGGAATTTTGTTCCGCTGCAGGTGTAAATCACCGTTTTTCTGATTAACGAGATTTAATGGAAATAGCAACTTTAAACTTTGCCTACGTCTCTGTCAGTCGCAAGGAAACTGTATTTGAAGGTGAAGGTGATTTTGTAGACATGTGTGAAAGACATGTTCTGAAATGCAAGTGTTGTTGTTTGGAGAGCACATCGGTTACGTGTCAGATGTGTAGCCAAGCAGTAATTTGTCGCCATAGCTGCAAATATTAGCCGGTAATATGAAGTGTTGTCAGCTAAAGTCTGATGATGCAGACGACCGTTAGGACGAAGTACCCAAGAGTACCGCTAGGCCGCGCCTCTTTAGCTCAGTGGTAGAGCACTGGTGTAATAAACCAGGGGTCGTAAGTTCCATCCTCACAGGAGAAAGATGAAATTTGGAAATCAGTTGCGCGTCGTGGCCGTATTGCAAACAGTACCTGTGATGACGAACAATTAGCGACAGGCGTTTTTTTAAGAATTACTCTCAGATGTGATTAAGGCGAATGGCGCAGATAAAGCATTTGCCAAAGCGGTACAGCATAAGGTGGGACGAGGCAGTCTGAATTACATTTAATAGATGTATTTCTCACATATCTCAGAGCCTCTCGCGATATTCGTCGTCGTCGTCGTCGTCGTCGTCGCCGCCGCCGCTTCTGCAGAAGTAGCAAATGGCAATCGTAGCAAATGCGGCGAGGGACGCCCTGCCTTCGATTCCGAATGCACAAAGTGTGTGGTCTTGTTTCTCAGTCTATATTTGGTCGGTCACGTCAGAGGTTGAATGTAACGAATGGGTGGGAAAGAGCAAGGGGCAGCGGCTGTGTAGAACGAAAACACAAATCCTCAGGGGTGTGGGCGTTTCGAGATGAGTCGTATACATGTAAATGTTGGTCGACAGTGACCGTGTGGCCTAATGGATAAGGCGTCGGACTTCGGATCTGAAGATTACAGGTTCAAATGCTGTCACGCTTGTGTTTTTCCAGTTCTGAAAAAGAAACATAACGCTGTAATGTAGCAATTGAGCAGTACGAAACAGTCTGAATGTTGCTGTTGACCATTTTTTGCTTGGAGATGCTCTTGAGCTTGAAACACACACAACAAGACCGGTGTTAACTAGCGAAATGGTAGGCAGAGTGCCGACACAGCGAGTTTTGACTATCACTTGCACATCTAAAACAACGTCGGAAAGTAACTCGTTCGGCTTTTGAGTCACATAAAGTATGTGTGTTAATTTTGACGCCACTAGCTCTGCATGTTGTCATGCAATTTCTTTACCTCTCAGAAATGATTATGACATAAAAGTGAAGTACGTGACGAGTGTGACGTTAGGAAAACATTAGGCATCATGGAGAGATTCTGTATGGGACCACCCAACCCAAACGAGTACTGTGTGACGTGCTACCCGGCAGGTATTCACCGAGGTAGCCGGCTAGCTCAGTCGGTAGAGCGTCAGACTCTTAAACCCAGGGTCGTGGGTTCGAGCCAGACGCTGGGCGGATCGGAATTTTGTTCCGCTGCAGGTGTAAATCACCGTTTTTCTGATTAACGAGATTTAATGGAAATAGCAACTTTAAACTTTGCCTACGTCTCTGTCAGTCGCAAGGGAACTGTATTTGAAGGTGAAGGTGATTTTGTAGACATGTGTGAAAGACATGTTCTGAAATGCAAGTGTTGTTGTTTGGAGAGCACATCGGTTACGTGTCAGATGTGTAGCCAAGCAGTAATTTGTCGCCATAGCTGCAAATATTAGCCG
Source organism: Schistocerca gregaria (assembly GCF_023897955.1). Taxonomy (NCBI): domain Eukaryota; kingdom Metazoa; phylum Arthropoda; class Insecta; order Orthoptera; family Acrididae; genus Schistocerca; species Schistocerca gregaria. Next base: position 13,290,652 of record NW_026061707.1, on the reverse strand, counting down.
GTAATATGAAGTGTTGTCAGCTAAAGTCTGATGATGCAGACGACCGTTAGGACGAAGTACCCAAGAGTACCGCTAGGCCGCGCCTCTTTAGCTCAGTGGTAGAGCACTGGTGTAATAAACCAGGGGTCGTAAGTTCCATCTTCACAAGAGAAAGATGAATTTTGGAAATCAGTTGCGAGTCGTGGCCGTATTGCAAACAGTACCTGTGATGACGAACAATTAGCGACAGGCGTTTTTTTAAGAATTACTCTCAGATGTGATTAAGGCGAATGGCGCAGATAAAGCATTTGCCAAAGCGGTACAGCATAAGGTGGGACGAGGCAGTCTGAATTACATTTTATAGATGTATTTCTCACATATCTCAGAGCCTCTCGCGATATTCGTCGTCGTCGTCGTCGTCGTCGTCGTCGCCGCCGCTTCTGCAGAAGTAGCAAATGGCAATCGTAGCAAATGCGGCGAGGGACGCCCTGCCTTCGATTCCGAATGCACAAAGTGTGTGGTCTTGTTTCTCAGTCTATATTTGGTCGGTCACGTCAGAGGTTGAATGTAACGAATGGGTGGGAAAGAGCAAGGGGCAGCGGCTGTGTAGAACGAAAACACAAATCCTCAGGGGTGTGAGCGTTTCGAGATGAGTCGTATACATGTAAATGTTGGTCGTCAGTGACCGTGTGGCCTAATGGATAAGGCGTCGGACTTCGGATGTGAAGATTACAGGTTCGAATGCTGTCACGCTTGTGTTTTTCCAGTTCTGAAAAACAAACATAACGTTGTAATGTAGCAATTGAGCAGTACGAAACAGTCTGATTGTTGCTGTTGACCATTTTTTGCTTGGAGATGCTCTTCAGCTTGAAACACACACAACAAGACCGGTGTTAACTAGCGAAATGGTCGGCAGAGTGCCGACACAGCGAGTTTTGACTATCACTTGCACATCTAAAACAACGTCGGAAAGTAACTCGTTCGGCTTTTGAGTCACATAAAGTATGTGTGTTAATTTTGACGCCACTAGCTCTGCATGTTGTCATGCAATTTCTTTACCTCTCAGAAATGATTATGACATAAAAGTGAAGTACGTGACGAGTGTGACGTTAGGAAAACATTAGGCATCATGGAGAGATTCTGTATGGGACCACCCAACCCAAACGAGTACTGTGTGACGTGCTACCCGGCAGGTATTCACCGAGGTAGCCGGCTAGCTCAGTCGGTAGAGCGTCAGACTCTTAAACCCAGGGTCGTGGGTTCGAGCCAGACGCTGGGCGGAACGGAATTTTGTTCCACTGCAGGTGTATATCACCGTTTTTCTGATTAACGAGATTTAATGGAAATAGCAACTTTAAACTTTGCCTACGTCTCTGTCAGTCGCAAGGAAACTGTATTTGAAGGTGAAGGTGATTTTGTAGACATGTGTGAAAGACATGTTCTGAAATGCAAGTGTTGTTGTTTGGAGAGCACATCGGTTACGTGTCAGATGTGTAGCCAAGCAGTAATTTGTCGCCATAGCTGCAAATATTAGCCGGTAATATGAAGTGTTGTCAGCTAAAGTCTGATGATGCAGACGACCGTTAGGACGAAGTACCCAAGAGTACCGCTAGGCCGCGCCTCTTTAGCTCAGTGGTAGAGCACTGGTGTAATAAACCAGGGGTCGTAAGTTCCATCCTCACAAGAGAAAGATGAATTTTGGAAATCAGTTGCGCGTCGTGGCCGTATTGCAAACAGTACCTGTGATGACGAACAATTAGCGACAGGCGTTTTTTTAAGAATTACTCTCAGATGTGATTAAGGCGAATGGCGCAGATAAAGCATTTGCCAAAGCGGTACAGCATAAGGTGGGACGAGGCAGTCTGAATTACATTTTATAGATGTATTTCTCACATATCTCAGAGCCTCTCGCGATATTCGTCGTCGTCGTCGTCGTCGTCGTCGTCGTCGTCGTCGTCGTCGTCGCCGCCGCCGCTTCTGCAGAAGTAGCAAATGGCAATCGTAGCAAATGCGGCGAGGGACGCCCTGCCTTCGATTCCGAATGCACAAAGTGTGTGGTCTTGTTTCTCAGTCTATATTTGGTCGGTCACGTCAGAGGTTGAATGTAACGAATGGGTGGGAAAGAGCAAGGGGCAGCGGCTGTGTAGAACGAAAACACAAATCCTCAGGGGTGTGAGCGTTTCGAGATGAGTCGTATACATGTAAATGTTGGTCGTCAGTGACCGTGTGGCCTAATGGATAAGGCGTCGGACTTCGGATGTGAAGATTACAGGTTCGAATGCTGTCACGCTTGTGTTTTTCCAGTTCTGAAAAAGAAACATAACGTTGTAATGTAGCAATTGAGCAGTACGAAACAGTCTGAATGTTGCTGTTGACCATTTTTTGCTTGGAGATGCTCTTGAGCTTGAAACACACACAACAAGACCGGTGTTAACTAGCGAAATGGGCGGCAGAGTGCCGACACAGCGAGTTTTGACTATCACTTGCACATCTAAAACAACGTCGGAAAGTAACTCGTTCGGCTTTTGAGTCACATAAAGTATGTGTGTTAATTTTGACGCCACTAGCTCTGCATGTTGTCATGCAATTTCTTTACCTCTCAGAAATGATTATGACATAAAAGTGAAGTACGTGACGAGTGTGACGTTAGGAAAACATTAGGCATCATGGAGAGATTCTGTATGGGACCACCCAACCCAAACGAGTACTGTGTGACGTGCTACCTGGCAGGTATTCACCAAGGTAGCCGGCTAGCTCAGTCGGTAGAGCGTCAGACACTTAAACCCAGTGTCGTGGGTTCGAGCCAGACGCTGGGCGGAACGGAATTTTGTTCCGCTGCAGGTGTAAATCACCGTTTTTCTGATTAACGAGATTTAATGGAAATAGCAACTTTAAACTTTGCCTACGTCTCTGTCAGTCGCAAGGAAACTGTATTTGAAGGTGAAGGTGATTTTGTAGACATGTGTGAAAGACATGTTCTGAAATGCAAGTGTTGTTGTTTGGAGAGCACATCGGTTACGTGTCAGATGTGTAGCCAAGCAGTAATTTGTCGCCATAGCTGCAAATATTAGCCGGTAATATGAAGTGTTGTCAGCTAAAGTCTGATGATGCAGACGACTGTTAGGACGAAATACCAAAGAGAACCGCTAGGCCGCGCCTCTTTAGCTCAGTGGTAGAGCACTGGTGTAATAAACCAGGGGTCGTAAGTTCCATCCTCACAGGAGAAAGATGAATTTTGGAAATCAGTTGCGGGTCGAGGCCGTATTGCAAACAGTACCTGTGATGACGAACAATTAGCGACAGGCGTTTTTTTAAGAATTACTCTCAAATGCGATTAAGGCGAATGGCGCAGATAAAGCATTTGCCAAAGCGGTACAGCATAAGGTGGGACGAGGCAGTCTGAATTACATTTTATAGATGTATTTCTCACATATCTCAGAGCCTCTCGCGATATTCGTCGTCGTCGTCGTCGTCGTCGTCGTCGCCGCCGCCACCGCTTCTGCAGAAGTAGCAAATGGCAATCGTAGCAAATGCGGCGAGGGACGCCCTGCCTTCGATTCAGAATGCACAAAGTGTGTGGTCTTGTTTCTCAGTCTATATTTGGTCGGTCACGTCAGAGGTTGAATGTAACGAATGGGTGGGAAAGAGCAAGGGGCAGCGGCTGTGTAGAACGAAAACACAAATCCTCAGGGGTGTGAGCGTTTCGAGATGAGTCGTATACATGTAAATGTTGGTCGTCAGTGACCGTGTGGCCTAATGGATAAGGCGTCGGACTTCGGATCTGAAGATTACAGGTTCGAATGCTGTCACGCTTGTGTTTTTCCAGTTCTGAAAAAGAAACATAACGTTTTAATGTAGCAATTGAGCAGTACGAAACCGTCTGAATGTTGCTGTTGACCATTTTTTGCTTGGAGATGCTCTTGAGCTTGAAACACACACAACAAGACCGGTGTTAACTAGCGAAATGGTCGGCAGAGTGCCGACACAGCGAGTTTTGACTATCACTTGCACATCTAAAACAACGTCGGAAAGTAACTCGTTCGGCTTTTGAGTCACATAAAGTATGTGTGTTAATTTTGACACCACTAGCTCTGCATGTTGTCATGCAATTTCTTTACCTCTCAGAAATGATTATGACATAAAAGTGAAGTACGTGACGAGTGTGACGTTAGGAAAACATTAGGCATCATGGAGAGATTCTGTATGGGACGACCCAACCCAAACGAGTACTGTGTGACGTGCTACCCGGCAGGTAATCACCGAGGTAGCCGGCTAGCTCAGTCGGTAGAGCGTCAGACTCTTAAACCCAGGGTCGTGGGTTCGAGCCAGACGCTGGGCGGAACGGAATTTTGTTCCGCTGCAGGTGTAAATCACCGTTTTTCTGATTAACGAGATTTAATGGAAATAGCAACTTTAAACTTTGCCTACGTCTCTGTCAGTCGCAAGGAAACTGTATTTTAGGTGAAGGTGATTTTGTAGACATGTGTGAAAGACATGTTCTGAAATGCAAGTGTTGTTGTTTGGAGAGCACATCGGTTACGTGTCAGATGTGTAGCCAAGCAGTAATTTGTCGCCATAGCTGCAAATATTAGCCGGTAATATGAAGTGTTGTCAGCTAAAGTCTGATGATGCAGACGACCGTTAGGACGAAGTACCCAAGAGTACCGCTAGGCCGCGCCTCTTTAGCTCAGTGGTAGAGCACTGGTGTAATAAACCAGGGGTCGTAAGTTCCATCTTCACAAGAGAAAGATGAATTTTGGAAATCAGTTGCGCGTCGTGGCCGTATTGCAAACAGTACCTGTGATGACGAACAATTAGCGACAGGCGTTTTTTTAAGAATTACTCTCAGATGTGATTAAGGCGAATGGCGCAGATAAAGCATTTGCCAAAGCGGTACAGCATAAGGTGGGACGAGGCAGTCTGAATTACATTTTATAGATGTATTTCTCACATATCTCAGAGCCTCTCGCGATATTCGTCGTCGTCGTCGTCGTCGTCGTCGTCGTCGCCGCCGCCACCGCTTCTGCAGAAGTAGCAAATGGCAATCGTAGCAAATGCGGCGAGGGACGCCCTGCCTTCGATTCCGAATGCACAAAGTGTGTGGTCTTGTTTCTCAGTCTATATTTGGTCGGTCACGTCAGAGGTTGAATGTAACGAATGGGTGGGAAAGAGCAAGGGGCAGCGGCTGTGTAGAACGAAAACACAAATCCTCAGGGGTGTGAGCGTTTCGAGATGAGTCGTATACATGTAAATGTTGGTCGTCAGTGACCGTGTGGCCTAATGGATAACGCGTCGGACTTCGGATGTGAAGATTACAGGTTCGAATGCTGTCACGCTTGTGTTTTTCCAGTTCTGAAAAAGAAACATAACGTTGTAATGTAGCAATTGAGCAGTACGAAACAGTCTGAATGTTGCTGTTGACCATTTTTTGCTTGGAGATGCTCTTGAGCTTGAAACACACACAACAAGACCGGTGTTAACTAGCGAAATGGTCGGCAGAGTGCCGACACAGCGAGTTTTGACTATCACTTGCACATCTAAAACAACGTCGGAAAGTAACTCGTTCGGCTTTTGAGTCACATAAAGTATGTGTGTTAATTTTGACGCCACTAGCTCTGCATGTTGTCATGCAATTTCTTTACCTCTCAGAAATGATTATGACATAAAAGTGAAGTACGTGACGAGTGTGACGTTAGGAAAACATTAGGCATCATGGAGAGATTCTGTATGGGACCACCCAACCCAAACGAGTACTGTGTGACGTGCTACCAGGCAGGTATTCACCGAGGTAGCCGGCTAGCTCAGTCGGTAGAGGGTCAGACTCTTAAACCCAGGGTCGTGGGTTCGAGCCAGACGCTGGGCGGATCGGAATTTTGTTCCGCTGCAGGTGTAAATCACCGTTTTTCTGATTAACGATATTTCATGGAAATAGCAACTTTAAACTTTGCCTACGTCTCTGTCAGTCGCAAGGAAACTGTATTTGAAGGTGAAGGTGATTTTGTAGACATGTGTGAAAGACATGTTCTGAAATGCAAGTGTTGTTGTTTGGAGAGCACATCGGCTACGTGTCAGATGTGTAGCCAAGCAGTAATGGGTCGCCATATCTGCAAATATTAGCCGGTAATATGAAGTGTTGTCAGCTGAAGTCTGATGATGCAGACGACCGTAAGGATGAAGTACCCAAGAGTACCGCTAGGCCGCGCCTATTTAGCTCAGTGGTAGCGCACTGGTGTAATAAACCAGGGGTCGTAAGTTCCATTCTCACAGGAGAAAGATGAATTTTGGAAATCAGTTGCGCGTCGTGGCTGTATAGCAAACAGTATCTGTGATGACGAACAATTAGCAGCATGCGTTTTTTAAGAATTACTCTCAGATGTGATTAAGGCGAATGGCGCAGATAAAGCATTTGCCAAAGCGGTACAGCATAAGGTGGGACGAGGCAGTCTGAATTACATTTTATAGATGTATTTCTCACATATCTCAGAGCCTCTCGCGATATTCGTCGTCGTCGTCGTCGTCGTCGTCGTCGTCGTCGTCGCCGCCGCCGCTTCTGCAGAAGTAGCAAATGGCGATCGTAGCAAATGCGGCGAGGGACGCCCGGCCTTCGATTCAGAATGCACAAAGTGTGTGGTCTTGTTTCTCAGTCTATATTTGATCGGTCTCGTAAGAGGTTGAATGTAACGAATGGGTGGGAAAGAGCAAGGGGCAGCGGCTGTGTAGAACGAAACCACAAATCCTCAGGGGTGTGAGCGTTTCGAGATGAGTCGTATACATGTAAATGTTTGTCGTCAGTGACCGTGTGGCCTAATGGATAAGGCGTCGGACTTCGGATCTGAAGATTACAGGTTCGAATGCTGTCACGCTCGTGTTTTTCCAGTTCTGAAAAAGAAACATACCGTTTAATGTAGCAATTGAGCAGTACGAAACCGTCTGAAAGTTGCTGTTGACCATTTACGTGTCAGATGTGTAGCAAAGCAGTAATGGGTCGCCATAGCTGCAAATATTAGCCGGTAATATGAAGTGTTGTCAGCTGAAGTCTGATGATGCAGACGACCGTAAGGACGAAGTACCCAAAATTACCGCTAGGCCGCGCCTCTTTACCTCAGTGGTAGAGCACTGGTCTAATAAGCCAGGGGTCGTAAGTTCCATCCTTACAGGAGAAAGATGAATTTTGGAAATCAGTTGCGCGTCGTGGCTGTATAGCAAACAGTATCTGTGATGACGAACAATTAGCAACAGGCGTTTTTTTTAAGAATTACTCTCAGATGAGATTAAGGCGAATGGCGCAGATAAAGCATTTGCCAAAGCGGTACAGCATAAGGGGGGACGAGGCAGTCTGAATTACATTTTATAGATGTATTTCTCACATATCTCAGAGCCTCTCGCGATATTCGTTGTCGTCGTCGTCGTCGTCGTCGTCGTCGCTGCTTCTGCAGAAGTAGCAAATGGCCATCGTAGCAAATGCGGCGAGGGACGCCCTGCCTTCGATTCCGAATGCACAAAGTGTGTGGTCTTGTTTCTCAGTCTATATTTGATCGGTCTCGTAAGAGGTTGAATGTAACGAATGGGTGGGAAAGAGCAAGGGGCAGCGGCTGTGTAGAACGAAACCACAAATCCTCAGGGGTGTGAGCGTTTCGAGATGAGTAGTATAGTTGTAAATGTTTGTCGTCAGTGACCTATTGCATAAGGCGTCGGACTTCGGATCTGAAGATTACAGGTTCGAATGCTCTCATGCTCGAGTTTTTCCAGTTCTGAAAAAGAAACATACCGTTTTAATGTAGCAATTGAGCAGTACGAAACCGTCTGAATGTTGCTGTTGACCATTTTTTGCTTGGAGATGCTCTTGAGCTTGAAACACACACAACAAGACCGGTGTTAACTAGCGAAATGGTCGGCAGAGTGCCGGCACCGCGAGTTTTGACTGGCACTTGCACATCTAAAACAAGGTCGTAAAGTAACTCGTTCGGCTTTTGAGTCACATAAAGTATGTGTGTTAATTTTGACGCCACTAGCTCTATATGTTGTCATGCAATTTCTTAACTCTCAGAAATGATTATGACATAAAAGTGAAGTACGTGACGAGTGTGACGTTAGGAAAACATTAGGCAGCATGGAGAGAAACTGTATGGGACCACCCAACCGAAAGGAGTACTGTGTGACGTGCTACCCGGAAGCTATTCAGCATGGTAGCCGGCTAGCTCAGTCGGTAGAGGGTCAGAATCTTAATCCCAGGGCCGTGGGTTCGAGCCGCACGCTCGGCGGAACGGAATTTTGTTCCGCTGCAGATGTAAATTAAAGTTTTTCTGATTAACGATATTTCATGGAAATAGCAACTTTAAACTTTGCCTACGTCTCTGTCAGTCGCAAGGAAACTGTATTTGAAGGTGAAGGTGATTTTGTAGACATGTGTGAAAGACATGTTCTGAAATGCAAGTGTTGTTGTTTGGAGAGCACATCGGCTACGTGTCAGATGTGTAGCCAAGCAGTAATGGGTCGCCATAGCTGCAAATATTAGCCGGTAATATGAAGTGTTGTCAGCTGAAGTCTGATGATGCAGACGACCGTAAGGATGAAGTACCCAAGAGTACCATTAGGCCGCGCCTCCTTAGCTCAGTGGTAGAGCACTGGTCTAATAAAACAGGGGTCATAAGTTCCATCCTCACAGGAGAAAGATGAATTTTGGAAATCAGTTGCGCGTCGTGGCTGTATAGCAAACAGTATCTGTGATGACGAACAATTAGCAACAGGCGTTTTTTAAGAATTACTCTCAGATGTGATTAAGGCGAATGGCGCAGATAAAGCATTTGCCAAAGCGGTACAGCATAAGGTGGGACGAGGCAGTCTGAATTACATTTTATAGATGTATTTCTCACATATCTCAGAGCCTCTCGCGGTCGTCGTCGTCGTCGTCGTCGTCGTCGCCGCCGCCGCTTCTGCAGAAGTAGCAAATGGCGATCGTAGCAAATGCGGCGAGGGACGCCCGGCCTTCGATTCAGAATGCACAAAGTGTGTGGTCTTGTTTCTCAGTCTATATTTGATCGGTCTCGTAAGAGGTTGAATGTAACGAATGGGTGGGAAAGAGCAAGGGGCAGCGGCTGTGTAGAACGAAAGCACAAATCCTCAGGGGTGTCGAGATGAGTCGTATACATGTAATTGTTTGCCGTCAGTGACCGTGTGGCCTAATGGATAAGGCGTCGGACTTCGGATCTGAAGATTACAGGTTCGAATGCTGTCACGCTCGTGTTTTTCCAGTTCTGAAAAAGAAACATACCGTTTTAATGTAGCAATTGAGCAGTACGAAACCGTCTGGAAGTTGCTGTTGACCATTTACGTGTCAGATGTGTAGCAACGCAGTAATGGGTCGCCATAGCTGCAAATATTAGCCGGTAATATGAAGTGTTGTCAGCTGAAGTCTGATGATGCAGACGACCGTAAGGACGAAGTTCCCAAAATTACCGCTAGGCCGCGCCTCTTTACCTCAGTGGTAGAGCACTGGTCTAATAAGCCAGGGGTCGTAAGTTCCATCCTTACAGGAGAAAGATGAATTTTGGAAATCAGTTGCGCGTCGTGGCTGTATAGCAAACAGTATCTGTGATGACGAACAATTAGAAACAGGCGTTTTTTTAAGAATTACTCTCAGATGTGATTAAGGCGAATGGCGCAGATAAAGCATTTGCCAAAGCGGTACAGCATAAGGGGGGACGAGGCAGTCTGAATTACATTTTATAGATGTATTTCTCACATATCTCAGAGCCTCTCGCGATATTCGTTGTCGTCGTCGTCGTCGTCGTCGTCGCCGCCGCTTCTGCAGAAGTAGCAAATGGCCATCGTAGCAAATGCGGCGAGGGACGCCCTGCCTTCGATTCCGAATGCACAAAGTGTGTGGTCTTGTTTCTCAGTCTATATTTGATCGGTCTCGTAAGAGGTTGAATGTAACGAATGGGTGGGAAAGAGCAAGGGGCAGCGGCTGTGTAGAACGAAAACACAAATCCTTAGGGGTGTGAGCGTTTCGAGATGAGTAGTATAGTTGTAAATGTTTGTCGTCAGTGACCTATTGCATAAGGCGTCGGACTTCGGATCTGAAGATTACAGGTTCGAATGCTCTCATGCTCGAGTTTTTCCAGTTCTGAAAAAGAAACATACCGTTTTAATGTAGCAATTGAGCAGTACGAAACCGTCTGAATGTTGCTGTTGACCATTTTTTGCTTGGAGATGCTCTTGAGCTTGAAACACACACAACAAGACCGGTGTTAACTAGCGAAATGTTCGGCAGAGTGCCGGCACCGCGAGTTTTTACTGGCACTTGCACATCTAAAACAAGGTCGTAAAGTAACTCGTTCGGCTTTTGAGTCACATAAAGTATGTGTGTTAATTTTGACGCCACTAGCTCTATATGTTGTCATGCAATTTCTTAACTCTCAGAAATGATTATGACATAAAAGTGAAGTACGTGACGAGTGTGACGTTAGGAAAACATTAGGCAGCATGGAGAGAAACTGTATGGGACCACCCAACCGAAACGAGTACTGTGTAACGTGCTACCCGGAAGCTATTCAACACGGTAGCCGGCTAGCTCAGGCGGTAGAGGGTCAGAATTTTAGTGCCAGGGTCGTGGGTTCGAGCCGCACGCTCGGCGGAACGGAATTTTTTTCCGCTGCAGATGTAAATTACCGTTTTTCTGATTAACGACATTTAACGGAAATAGCAACTTTAAACTTTGCCTACGTCTCTGTCAGTCGCAAGGAAACTGTATTTGAAGGTGAAGGTGATTTTGTAGACATGTGTGAAAGACATGTTCTGAAATGCAAGTGTTGTTGTTTGGAGAGCACATCGGCTACGTGCCAGATGTGTAGCAAAGCAGTAATGGGTCGCCATAGCTGCAAATATTAGCCGGTAATATGAAGTGTTGTCAGCTGAAGTCTGATGATGCAGACGACCGTAAGGACGAAGTACCCAAAATTACCGCTAGGCCGCGCCTCTTTACCTCAGTGGTAGAGCACTGGTCTAATAAGCCAGGGATCGTAAGTTCCATCCTTACAGGAGAAAGATGAATTTTGGAAATCAGTTGCGCGTCGTGGCTGTATAGCAAACAGTATCTGTGATGACGAACAATTAGCAACAGGCGTTTTTTTTAAGAATTACTCTCAGATGTGATTAAGGCGAATGGCGCAGATAAAGCATTTGCCAAAGCGGTACAGCATAAGGGGGGGACGGGGCAGTCTGAATTACATTTTATAGATGTATTTCTCACATATCTCAGAGCCTCTCGCGATATTCGTTGTCGTCGTCGTCGTCGTCGTCGTCGTCGCTGCTTCTGCAGAAGTAGCAAATGGCCATCGTAGCAAATGCGGCGAGGGACGCCCTGCCTTCGATTCCGAATGCAAAAAGTGTGTGGTCTTGTTTCTCAGTCTATATTTGATCGGTCTCGTAAGAGGTTGAATGTAACGAATGGGTGGGAAAGAGCAAGGGGCAGCGGCTGTGTAGAACGAAACCACAAATCCTCAGGGGTGTGAGCGTTTCGAGATGAGTAGTATAGTTGTAAATGTTTGTCGTCAGTGACCTATTGCATTAATCGTCGGACTTCGGATCTGAAGATTACAGGTTCGAATGCTCTCATGCTCGAGTTTTTCCAGTTCTGAAAAAGAAACATACCGTTTTAATGTAGCAATTGAGCAGTACGAAACCGTCTGAATGTTGCTGTTGACCATTTTTTGCTTGGAGATGCTCTTGAGCTTGAAACACACACAACAAGACCGGTGTTAACTAGCGAAATGGTCGGCAGAGTGCCGGCACCGCGAGTTTTGTCTGGCACTTGCACATCTAAAACAAGGTCGTAAAGTAACTCGTTCGGCTTTTGAGTCACATAAAGTATGTGTGTTAATTTTGACGCCACTAGCTCTATATGTTGTCATGCAATTTCTTAACTCTCAGAAATGATTATGACATAAAAGTGAAGTACGTGACGAGTGTGACGTTAGGAAAACATTAGGCAGCATGGAGAGAAACTGTATGGGACCACCCAACCGAAAGGAGTACTGTGTGACGTGCTACCCGGAAGCTATTCAACATGGTAACCGGCTAGCTCAGTCGGTAGAGGGTCAGAATCTTAATCCCAGGGTCGTGGGTTCGAGCCGCACGCTCGGCGGAACGGAATTTTGTTCCGCTGCAGATGTAAATTAAAGTTTTTCTGATTAACGATATTTCATGGAAATAGCAACTTTAAACTTTGCCTACGTCTCTGTCAGTCGCAAGGAAACTGTATTTGAAGGTGAAGGTGATTTTGTAGACATGTGTGAAAGACATGTTCTGAAATGCAAGTGTTGTTGTTTGGAGAGCACATCGGCTACGTGTCAGATGTGTAGCCAAGCAGTAATGGGTCGCCATAGCTGCAAATATTAGCCGGTAATATGAAGTGTTGTCAGCTGAAGTCTGATGATGCAGACGACCGTAAGGACGAAGTACCCAAGAGTACCATTAGGCCGCGCCTCCTTAGCTCAGTGGTAGAGCACTGGTCTAATAAAAAAGGGGTCGTAAGTTCCATCCTCACAGGAGAAAGATGAATTTTGGAAATCAGTTGCGCGTCGTGGCTGTATAGCAAACAGTATCTGTGATGACGAACAATTAGCAACAGGCGTTTTTTAAGAATTACTCTCAGATGTGATTAAGGCGAATGGCGCAGATAAAGCATTTGCCAAAGCGGTACAGCATAAGGTGGGACGAGGCAGTCTGAATTACATTTTATAGATGTATTTCTCACATATCTCAGAGCCTCTCGCGGTCGTCGTCGTCGTCGTCGTCGTCGCCGCCGCCGCTTCTGCAGAAGTAGCAAATGGCGATCGTAGCAAATGCGGCGAGGGACGCCCGGCCTTCGATTCAGAATGCACAAAGTGTGTGGTCTTGTTTCTCAGTCTATATTTGATCGGTCTCGTAAGAGGTTGAATGTAACGAATGGGTGGGAAAGAGCAAGGGGCAGCGGCTGTGTAGAACGAAAACACAAATCCTTAGGGGTGTGAGCGTTTCGAGATGAGTAGTATAGTTGTAAATGTTTGTCGTCAGTGACCTATTGCATAAGGCGTCGGACTTCGGATCTGAAGATTACAGGTTCGAATGCTCTCATGCTCGAGTTTTTCCAGTTCTGAAAAAGAAACATACCGTTTTAATGTAGCAATTGAG